>NC_067488.1:33633841-33951341 GCF_947179515.1 Apodemus sylvaticus
GGATTCAGAAAATCTCTTGCTTTTTTTTAGAATATTATTACTTCTGGAAGAGTAAGAAGAGATGAGGCAGTGGATGATACATAGATAAACAGGGCCATTTCAAATGACTCTAAGTGCTACAGCCAAAGCAAATGAAAAGCAAGAAGACTATGCACAGGTGGGCATGGAGGCAAGAGTGGGTGACCAGAAAAGCCTTCTGACTTGAAGGGCATATTAAAGATGGAGCCCTACTAGACAATTCAGGGGTTTGTCCCTGTAGGAACTGCCCCAGCCTGGAGAAAAAAATCTGACAGTTTCAACAAAGAAAAGGGCTTCTAATATAACTGCAATTTGTGCAGTAGGTTGAGAATAGAATTATTTTTTCTGTGTTTAGTCACAATTGCAAATTTTAGGTAAAGGTCTATAACAGAATGGTATCTATGCCCTACTATCCTACTTTTAAGTTGTTGAACATAGGTGGCAAGTAGAGGACAGGAAGAGTGAAAAATAACCCTAATCAAAGAAGGTCTTGTGGTAGCAAAGATACTACAGTCTCATGTAAGTGGACTCTGCCATGCAGGTAGTCAGGAAATTCTGGATGGCTACTGGTGACTTTTTCTTGATATCCCTTTAGCACCATGCTCTATATTGGTTCAAGCTGCTTTCTTTCCTATGCAAAAAAGGGTAGGTAGTGGCTGACCAAAGAGATCAGGTTTATCAAGAGGGAAGCCAGTGCTGCATCAGGAAAACTCTAGGAACCACAGTGGAACATCTGTTTGTAACATGCATAGACCTAGAGGAGGGGGGAGGTCTCTAAAGAACACAGGAGCTAAACTGTCTGCAGTAGCTCTGGGGATCTGTCTCTCTTCAGGATATTCCCATCTCTATTGGAATTGTGTGGAATTGCCTGTAAACAAACAGCTTTTTGGGGATTTCCCACATAACAAATAACTACGATCTTCACTGAATCTCGTAGTGGATTAATTCTCCACCTTAAGATCTGGTTGCTCCAAGATCATGTAGCAGCATATCCTCATGCAAACCAGCTTTTGTTGTATAATTCTCCCCGAACCCCAGTTTTCTGTAATTGGTTAATAAAGATGCCTACAGTCTGTAGTGGAGCAAAAGAGAGGTGGGCGGGGCTTCAGTTCTAGGAGTTGAGGAGCCAGGAAGAGACCATGGGGGGGTGGTGGGTGGACGGTGGGGGTTGGGGGGAGATAGGAGGAAGAATGTACTTCCAGGTAGATGGATTGTCAATGCATGACCATGAAGGCCAGCCAGTTGGAGTTGGAGTATGAGCTGTCTGGATGAAACATGGGAAGTGATATCTTGGGGTTAATGAGAGGGAAGTAGACAAAATAGCATAGAGTGCTGATATCTACCCAACTCTAGTGCTTTAAGGCTTACTATAAATATAAAGACGTTGTGTCTCTTATTGGGGAACTATATGATTAAGAATAGGGAAAGAAACCCCAAAATAATATTTACCACAACATAATCTTGCATCCTTTGGAATTTTTAATGGAAGGCTCTGTTTCTAAGCACTTCTTTTATTTAGATCAATTTCAAATGGGCAAAAATTTCCTTTTACCTTTAGTGTAGCTTTCCCCTGGATTTAGTTGCTATTAGTTGAGTTCCAGGCCCTTCTTAGTAATTAGATTGCATTCATCCACCATCTCCTTTCTTATCCATCAGTGATAATCACACATTTTAATTCTTGGGTTCTTTTTCATGTCCGTTTCCCTTCATGTTCCTGTAGGAAAATTTTTGGATAAAAATATACATTAATGGGAGTCACATCAGTTACAAGCTGTTGTTGCCTCTTTCCTTCAAGAAGATTTTAGCAGCAAAGGGCCAACCAGCTACCAGATGACATTCCTTGAAGAATTACTGGATGGATTGTAAACTTTTAGTTATTTAAATACTTCTAATATGATATGAGAATATATTCCCTCAGCCTCAATTTTGTACATTTTCTCCACACATTTGCATGACTTTGACCAAGGAGATAGAATGTGTCAAGTAGGTTAGTAGTTATCATAGGATTTAAAAGCACCTTGCTTAATATTTTCTAATTACATTTACTGAAGACAGAGAAACAGTGAGATGTTTGGAAGGAACAACAAATTCGGAGACTTCAGCTTTAGCTTTCAATGACTGAACAAACTGCAGAGATGATATTTCACCTTCCATATTTCAATTTTCTTATTTAGAATAAGTACAATGTTATCTTTAAACTTCATATGAACCCTAATGATTAAACCCTATAAATTTTATCATTAGACTTCCTAGTGCAAAAGGTTTGGGCTTCTATGTTCCATAAAACAAAGCAAAGCAAAGCAAAACAAAAACAAACAAAAAACATACCCATGAAATGCTGTCTTTCACATCATTTAAAGGGATGGAGAGAAGAACACATAAACTAGGCAGTGCCATTTCCTTTTCGATGAGGATTTATAGCACCTTCTGAGCACATCAATAGAATTGGCCACATTCAGTTATACCACTGGGGGAATCTTTTATAGCATTAATTAAAATGTAGTATTACATGTTATGATATTATTATCTTGTGGAATTCCTGGAACTAATATAGTATATGTCATTACCTCATTGTAAAGGAAAATCTTTGGTCCACCAAACTTGTGAACTTTACCTTATGTTGAGATCAGACATGAACCTACAACCTTAGATATGAGCATAGCTCCTGGACAATGTGCTGCCTGCTCCACAGAGATGGGACTCCATGGTACTTATTTAAATTGTCTTCTGTTCATTGTATGTTATATAGACTTTGCTTGCCTTCTATGTAATATATTAATTAGAGATAGTTCTTTAGAACAGATATTTCTGTTGTACCCTTTGTAATATTTGAATGTAAAGATATAAATGCTAAGTACAGAAGTAAATGAATATTTCCCATTGGCAATCCTTTCTATTCACACCTTTGTCAATATGCCATTGATTAACATACTGTACAGTGCAAGAGTTATTTTGTGCATGTACAAGACCAAACTGTGTGAGGCATAAAATAAATGGTCAACAAACTTTCTTGGAATGAGGACATGTGAACCCAGTGTTGTTCTATCATTAGCATCATAACAATATTTCTCAAATGGTCTCTGCAGTTATTAAAAAAATTTAAACCCAAGACCCATGCCAGGGAGTTCTCAATATATGTATAAGGTAATATCCTACAGGGAAACTTTCAATTGTTGCTGTATTGCCTTTGAGCTGCATGATGCCTGCTCTTGTAGTAATTAAAATATGTCTCATCTATCATTTCATTGCATGTTGAGTGGCATATATTTCTGGGCAAGAATAAAAGAGGCTCCAAAACCTCTTGTCAGGCAGAACAGAATTGCATATCACATTGTGGGCATACCAGAATTCAAAACAGTAGGTGGAAATCAATATAATAGAGACTGACCAATTCACCTCCCTAGTAATTCATGAGTACTTCATAATGGGAGAGGATTCATGCCAAGTCTGTTCATCTCTCCTGAGTATGGCCAGGGATAGCTCAGATGGCAGTTCCTATTAAGTCCTCTGCTAATGCCTGAATAATGGCATATGTGGAAGGTTTCTTTATAGCAGAGTCAGGTTGGAGTGAGACCCCTGGATTGAGATTCAAGGTTTTCTTTGTTTGTCTGTTTCCTTTTTGAAGTGCAGTGGGTGCATTGCTGCTTTGCAGTGTAGAAGTGGAGGGAAACAAATCACAAGTGGTAGTAAGCCCATGACATTGTGAGCAGCTTTCTGTAGAAGTTTATCAGTTGGTTCCTGAATTTTTGTTTCCAACTCAAGGATGCCAAAAGATCAAATAAAAAGCATCGAGAATGAATGACCTCACAGCAGTTTGGTAATGACACTACCTTTGGAATGTTATGTAATTTTGTTTAGCAGAGTTCAGAGGCTATAGCATTTACAATTATAGACTTTTAGAAATATAATAAACTCTTTAAGTAAGAATTGGAGAATGGCTGAGTAAGAAAACTGTTGGCATTCACAAATACTTCTCCTGCTTCTCTCTTAGTTTTTTATAGATAAGGGAGGAGAGGCCTGTCCCTTTTTGGGGCAATAATTTAACCACTAGTGGTTACTATATAGTGAGATCTCCCCAAAAGAATAAAATGCATCTCAGATTTCAAATACTTAGCAAGAAGTGAATACAGAATACCTCATTAATAGTAATCATGTCATCGTTAAATGTTAATTATTTTTTGATAACTCAAGTTTGAATTAAAATAATTAAAGGTAATTTCACCCAGTTCTTACTTTTTTTTTTTTTGTTGTGTTTTGAGTCAGAATATCATGTAGCCTCTGCTGGCCTCAAATTCTTATTTGTCCTTGACTGGCTTTAAACTTACAATCTTTCCATCTCAATGTGTGTACTTTTCAGTGTTGGGATTATAGGCTTGCCCTATACCTGCTTTGGTTCTTCCTCTTTTTTATAATTCAGTTACTGTAATATCTTAAGTTAATGTGGCTTGCCTTGCGTTTTAGAGTTTCTCAGAAGAAAAAGAAAAGAAAATTCGTTCTCATCCAGGAGGCCAGTGAAAGTAGGGAGCTGGCAGTTTGGGATTCTGATTTGGACTCCCTTCCTTCCCTGACTTTACTGTAGCTTCCCCACATGCTGGTCTCCTGTGTAGTTCTCATCACTGGTCCATATGGGGCCTCTCCTGGTTCACCACTCATGTGTTATTTGGCCACAGTTTGTCTCTACCATTACCCTCAATGTTGTTAATTGTTGTTAACATGTTACTGTTCCACAAGTAGCTTGTTTTATGAGGTAACACTAGTCTTAGAACACAGAATCTTCCTGTAGTTCAGGGATGTCTGGAACATTTTTTCCCTAACAATGAGGTTCCTTCCAACATACATTTAAAAATATTTCTACAGTACTAAGTCACTGAACTGAAAGATAAAAAAATCATATTATTATTATTTATTAATTACTTTCGATCCAAGTATGGATTTGAAAGAAAGCCATGTTTTATTTGAAATGATATTTAATGTCATAGATTTTAAAGTTTGCCACTAGACTTTTAGTTAATTTAGCATTACGAAAGGGATGAAGTACATCAGGCATCATTCTGAAATTAAACAGGGCTAGGGATTTACCACACCAAACACTCAAAACGTCAGAAAATCAAAGCCACAACCCTTTGAAAGGTCTTATAACTTTTAAAACCTTTTTAAGTATACAAACTTATTTCATCCTTGTAAAACACATTTTTCACATCCCATACAATTTTCATCTCTAAGTATGTACTCCATGGTTTGCAGTATATTCACAGGTATGGACAAGCATCACCACAATTCATTTCTAGTATTCCATCACCACAAAAGAAATGCTGACCTTTTAGCTCTCTCCTCCCTACCCTCATTACACTTAAGCCATGAGCAGCATTCTGTCTCTATAGATTCCTTCATCCTGCACTTTCATATACATGAAGTCCTATAACAAGTGAGATCTCATAATTTTCATATCACAGAAGGCAGATTCAGGTCATCCACACCTACATGACGGGCATGACACTCAAGTGTGGCCTTTTACAGCAGCAATCTTCTTTGCATTAGCTGCCTTTAACAGTTCTGTTATGCCAGCTAGTTTCCAGGAACTGTCATTTAATTTTCAATGCTAGACTGAAAATTTCCTGATCAGAGATAAAGATGGCACTGGTAACAAGTGCTCTTTTTCTCTACTCATAGCAAGAATCTGTGGGTAGATGTGAAACCAATGCAATTTTCTCTAACCCTATAAGTTCTGCATGAAAACTAGAATTTACTGAATCTCATTTCCTTCAGCTCTAGGAGACTTCCAATGATCTGGTTTTATTGTATCTTTGCTCTTTGAATTTGTGTGACTGTCTTTCTGAATTCTCAAATCTGTTACCATTTCCCAATGATCATTTATATCTGGGAAATGAGAGTCATTAAGATGATTCCATCAAGGAAAAATAGGTCCACGTTGTTGAAAAGTGGCCTTCACCTCTTGTGGAGTATTATTTTTAGAGTAATATTAGATTGCTTGGGACACAGCACCAAGAGGAGGCAGTAGCAGCAGGACATGAGACATGGATATTTTTAAGATCAGGAACAGAAGTGTTGAGGAATGGTCACATGCAGGAGACACAGCACCAATAGTGATTGCTAAATATTGATAGATGGAGTCTTTCTTTCATTGAAATCGCATCAGAAGACACACACCTTTGGTAGAGGTGATATATTTGTTCAGCCTGAGTTACACTGGCCTAAGCAAAATTTACAAGGTATGGAGCATACAGTTAGGCCAACATGTTATAACTCAGTGGGTGGAGTTTAGTCTGATACAAAATGCCAATGATTCAGTGTATTGATGGTAATATCACAGCAGAACAAGTGACTGTGTAGATTTCGAAAGGGTGATAACGCTCCTGGACTTCACTGCCTGGAAGATGTAGGTGGGTTTTCTTAGGGACATATAAATGGAGGGTAAGTTAGATGTTAGACTTTAGTGGCCTGAGGAGTCCCAGAGAGGTCATGACATGTAAATGAGGGAAGTCACAGCATGTAAATGAGCTGGCTACCAAGGCGGTAGCTTGGAGGAAAAGTGGAGGAAAAGAAATTATATCTGAATGGGGAGAAATGCCTGTAGCACTGACTGCTCTTATGAAGTTTGCCACACAATATATATGACCTTTACTAGGCGTGTGACCTGGTACTCCTTAATAGCAATTCTATTGTGTTCACTATAGAAACCCAAATCCCCTGACACATCACAGGAAGACAGTCTTGTTAAAGGCTGTTACTGAGAGAACAAAGAAGGCACACCAGCTATGATTATCTTTATGGCAATGTATTTAAAGGGGGTGTTGGTCAAATATCAAAGGGATTACTCAGTGAGTGTCTGCAGTGATACCATCCTGAAGGTACTCAGTCTCATCTGCTGTCATATTTTCTTTTCTTTGTACCTAGCATAGAGCTAGACTCAGTAGGTAATTTAAAGGCATTTCATCTTAAATAACATGAAAGTGACTAAATGGACAATGTATGGGGGTAAATACTGAATCTGAGTTAGACATTGGGAAGAAAACAAATAAATTAATGTTTGCAAAACTCTCAGCTGCCATAGAGATTAGGTAGGTTTCTATTATCCCAAGGATTAAGAGTAAAACACTAAAAGCAGATAAGTGAAACATCATGCAGTAAATGACCTTAATTATCATGGTTTTTATCTGGAATTCTATTGATGATCTACTGAACTCAAAGCTATAATTCATATATATATATATATATATATATATGAATTTTATAAATATATATATAATTTTATTAAACTTATTTTTCTTTGTTTCATTTCAGCAAATAATTTTGACCTCATGATTGATGCATTCATGTTAGTTGGGTTATATTGCTAATAATCTAAAATATTAAAATATAAAATGTATTTTTTGTGAAGCACTTGTAATTTGAAAATATTTTCATAAAATGCAAAATAGACTGTAATTATATTTCTACAAATTGTAAGCTAAAATTATTTTTCATTTATTTTTGAAAGCATTTTTTGTTTCATGAAATATTTAGCATTGTTTATTAAAATGGGAATGTGAAATATAATCAAAATGAATTAATTATAAAATGTAGTAGAAGTATTCAAATACATATATTTCTTTTTAAATAATTAAATGGTGTGTTTGTGTGTGTTTTGCTAGTTTCTTCTGTATGCTGAATAAAGATTCTACCACTCAACAACTATTGTCATCTCCAATTAATTTTCTAAAAATATATATCATTCTTAAAAACAAAATATTTACATTTGTTCATTCCAAAACTCACCAGGTAAATAATTAGAATAATATTCCACTTGCTTCACATTTAAGTTTAAAAATACACATTTTTTTAAACCAGTGTAATGCATGCTTTAATATTGCTGGTAATTAGTTGACCTGTGCATGGATATTGAGGTAATTCTGAGTGCTCCTAAATTGGAATACAAAGAAATTCAGGAGAAATGAATATTCAAATTCCTGAGAGTTTGGAGGCTTATTGGGACTTGGATCATTACATGAAAAATAACAACAAGGTCATTCTTTCATCTCTTCCCTTTGCATTTGGCCTTTTAGCATCTTCATGTAAAACCAGGTCTACTTTTAAAGTCAGAAGTAGCTTCTTGCACAAACCTCCACAGCTTTGAACTTGGCTGCCTTTCATTTCAAGAATACTTGTGAAGAGATGTCAATAAACTCTCCTGTGGGGCTTAATGTGAAGAGGTTCCATCTGAGGCTTTTGAAATTTATCTTCTCAATGGGTCCTCACAGCAAAGCTATAAACTATTGATCCTGGTTCTACAAGTGAGGAAATTAAAGCTCAGTAAGATTAACATCACATAGTCAATAAGTAGCAGAAGTGATTTGGGATCTTCTGTTATTACTCTCTGCAACTTCAAAACCCCATCTCCCATCATATGAGCAATGGACATGCCTCTAAGTAAGGTGGAGAACTCAGTTAACTCCTTGCAGACTACTGGTGCAATCAATATCTTCTGCAATTTTGCAATATTGTGTTTGCCTATAAAAAGTATTTGCAGACCATCTGTTGTAAAACTTGTTTATTGATATTTTACTTACTTCCAAGTCGTGTTTATTGTGAAACTTACTTGAAATAATTCAGGTAATGTGAAAAATGAAAGGAGCATAAAATGTCCTAAACTTCAAACTTCCCATAAGCTCTGTTCACCTCTCAAAGTGCATCTATCTCCCTAGGCTTCTGATATTCCTATCTAAAACAACAAATGTATTTGTGATTATTTAACTCAAATTCAATAGCTTTCTCAAATCACGTAACACTATTCAAGATGATTTCATATGTCATTGTTTTTCTAAAGCATTCCATTTAATCTCCATTCACTATTTCCTATAATTAATATCTCAGAGTTGATTTAATTGTCCTTATAGTTCTGAGGGCTTCTTTTCCCACACGTATTTACTGATATCATTAACTCCTTTGCTGTTTTCAAATACTTAATTACATATTTATAAATGAGGTATTTGGGGGGAGGGGGAAGGATGAGTTTTTTTTTTAACTTTAGGTATCAGAACACACCTGGAGTTTCATGTCTATTTCTCTATTACCTCTGCCAATGACGCATATATTTTTTATATTCTTCAGCATTTTATATGTGTGAGCATGTTACACTATATTGTAATTATTGTTTTTAAAAGCAAATCAGAAATAGCTTCTATTATGCAGAAGTTTTAACACTGGCATTTGCAGAGCCCTGGAAACAATTTCTGGAATTTTTTTTCTGCTTTGTCCTGATCTTTGTGAGACTTGGGAAAATGCCACCTCACTTACTCGTTTCTGACAGCTGGAACTACTTGTTAGGGCATGTCTCATTCCCCTACCCTGAGAAGGTTTGATCTTCACCAGCCAAGAAGTGACAGCATGCTTCTAGCTAAAACCTTTTTTCCCCCCTCAGTATGGGTTTACAGGAATCTGGACCTCTTTAGATATTGTGATAAATGTTTGGTCAATTTAAAAGAAGAGGAGACAAATCCCTAAATACCTGGACTATGCCAGTGAATTTTCAGAAGTGACTATAGTGTACTTATTTTCAAAAATAATTCCTTTGCACCTAGCACTTTAATATTTTTTTAATTTCTTTTATTAGATCCAATTCAATGTTGCCTGATCTACTTGTCTGTGCTCCTGAATGCTTCCATGAGGTCCCTGCTGGGAATTCATGGGATAGAAGGAAAGAAGGGGGTGCTTAGGGTCTGTGGGTTAGAAGGAAACTTTGCAGAAATGTCAGAAACAGCCCTGCTCTCTCTTCTACCAGCTTTTGGGACCCCTGCCCTCCTAATGGGCTGTCTTATTCAGCCTTAATATGAGGGGAGGTGCCTAATCTTATTGCAACTTTATATGCCATTTTTGGTTGATATCCCTGGGAAGCCTGTCCTTTTATGAAGGGAAATGAGGGAGGAATAGAAGGGGAGGGGAGTAGTATAGTTGTCATTTTGCATCTAAAGAAAGTTAATGTCTTAAGGTTTTAATGCTGTGAAGTTACCATGACCAAAAAGCAAGTTGTGGAAGAAGGACTTTATTTGGTTTATACTTCCATATCATAATCCATTACTAGAGGAAGACAGAACAGGAACTCAAGCAGGAACTGATGCAGAGGACCTGGAGGAATATTGCTTACTGGCTTGCTACATATGGCTTCTTCAATCTGCCTTCTTATAGAACCCAGGATCACTAGCCCAGGGATGGCACTACCTACTATAAGCCCTACCCTGCTGATCACTAATTGAGAAAAGGCCTTAGAGCTGGATCTCATGGAGTCATTTCTGCAAGTGAGCCTCCTTCCTCTCTGATGGCGGTAGCTTATGTCAAGTTGACACACAAAGCCAGCCAGTACAATGAGATTCAAGAAGACTATCTTGTCTAAGGTTATATAGCACATAAGAGCCCAATGTAAACCCCAGGAGCTGAAATCCAGAGCTTGCTCCTTGTAGCGTTTGCTCTTTGTGTGGGTTTTGAAAGGAGCTGTATTTTTGATATATCCAGAAAGACCCATGTTCAAGTTCAGCTCCTACTCTGCCTCCCTGGGTCTGCTTTCCATATTGCACTATGTTTTGGGGCAGGACTGTTAGGCATGTGTGTAGGGATGGGGGATGGGAATAGATGTCATCACTTTCTCACTATCTTTTAGGAGAGAAAACCTGACCTGTCTGGAGTCTTTTTATTCTCTATCATAGCACTGAAGACAATTAGAGTCTTACAGTATTATTCAGTTGTGAAATTCGACAGTTAATTCTTCCCTTTCTCCTTCTTCATAAGAAACAGACACTCAGAGTTTTCAAGGCTCAATTACATCTCATCTTCTCTTGCTTTAGTATACTTCAGTCCACTCATTATCATTTTAAATAAAGAGAGTAGCATTTATGACGTTTATGTCAACTTTTAATAAATCACCCACTGTCCCCTGTCATGCAACTCAGTGTGATTTTGTGAGAGCCCCTGGGATGTCATCACTAACCCCTTTTACAGAAGGAGTTGCAGCTCTAAGTAACATGGGGACATGATCAGAATTACAGTAACTGGAGCAAGGTAATTTGTGGAAAAAGTCTTTTAAATGTAGGCTTCCCCCAGCTCTTAAGTGTTCTGTTTACCATCCTTCCTTAAAAGTTGCAAGTCCAACTTCTCTTAGGCCATGACTGTTACCAATAACTGGGGAGAGAACAAGCTGGGTCATACAACATTGGTCGTTTGTGCCCTCTTTTCAACAGAGACATTTTAGATGATTTCTACGATGTTGACTTTCAATACATTTTGCATGCATACTTGAATTAAGAACTGAATAAGATAGTGAATAAAGTAGGTGTTTTCCTATTTCCTTATGTTTCTTCATTCTATAGTAAAAGGAGGCATTGAATAATTAATATATCTTTATCTTTATTATTGACCTTTCCCTTAGGAACAGTCTAAATTGATCCAGGAAACTACTAGCTATTTCAGGGAGAATCTCTTCCCTGCATGGGCTTCATGTTTACATGCAAGAAGGTGTTTATTATAGCAACATCTTGATCTTTGAAAGTCCATTTTCATCCTGGGGCAGGGGGAATTATTTAATTGATTGCTGAATTACTCTGTCTATTCTGACTTTTTATCTGGAGATATTCCTTCCTGCTTATAAAGAGGCAGCATCCAATCTATTTTCTACTGTGCAGAATTTAGTTGAGCATTTCAAATGCTCAAGGAGGGAAATGGTGACAGGATTAAATTCATCTTAGATCAGCAGGCCTATTGGCTGTACATGAAAACTGTGTCAATAAATACAACCTTATATCAGTAATGACTCTGACATAGATCTTCATCTTTCCAGTCCTAGGTCCATTTCTTGTTCCCTGATTATAAAATTGTAAGATATCATTGACTCTAAAAATCTTATTATTTGGGGACAAAAGTAGTATTCTGGTACAAATTAAAAGGTGCTGACATGGAGGGCATATTGGGTAGGAACATGGCATTGAGCCAATAGCTCTGAATTGTTGTGTCTGTGATGTATCTGTACTAGTTTGCACTATTTAGTCCTATACCATGGGGCTGGATTAGTCCCCATCAAAGCTTTGTCTACCCATGAGTAAGTGCTATTAGACAATGTGGGATTTTAATATGGAAGGACCTTAGAACAGGATAAACATCTAGTCTTTTATATTGTGTTGAAGAAAATTGGCCTTAAACTAAACAGGTGTGGGCTCCTCTAATATTTCAGATAGTGCTGAGACAGGAATGAATGTTGAATTAAAATGCTGATCTTTTTGTGTAACACAATTCCAGCATTACTCAAGGACCTTACACAGAGTCTGGTCTGCAAGTAGACTTTCACCCCTGAAAAGACCACAGCCACGGTCTGCTTTGCTGAAGAATCTTTTTTTTTTAGAAAAAAAATTTATTTTCTATATTCTTTGTTTACATTCCAAATGATTTCCCCTTTCCCAGATCCCCCCTCTCCATATGTCCCATAAACCTTTTTCTCTCCATCCATTCTCCAATCACCTCCCTCCTTTTTCTTTGTCCTTATATTCCCCTCCAATGCTAGATCAATCCTTTCCAGGATCAGGACCCTCTCCATACTTCTTCATGGGAGTCATTTGTTATGCGATTTGTGCCTTGGGTATTCAGAGCTTCTGGGCTAATTAATATCCAATTATCAGAAATTGCATTCCATGTGTATTCTTTTGTGATTGGGTTACCTCACTTAGGATGATATTTTCCAGATCAAACCATTTGCCTAAAAATTTTGTGAATTCATTGTTTCTAATTGCTGAGTAATATTCCATTGTGTAAATATACCACATTTTCTGTATCCATTCGTCCTTTGAGGGACATCTGGGTTCTTTCCAGCTTCTGGCTATTATAAATAAGGCTGCTATGAACATAATGGAGCATGTGTCTTTATTGCATGCTGGGGAATCCTTTGGGTATATGCCCAGGAGAGGTATAGCAGGGTCCTCCGGAAGTGTCATGTCCAGTTTTCTGAGGAACCGCCAGACTGATTTCCAAAGTGGTTGTACTATCTTACAGCCCCACCAGCAGTGGAGGAGTGTTCCTCCTTCTCCACATCCTCGCCAACACCTGCTGTCTCCTGAGTTTTTGACCTTAGTCATTCTGACTGGTGTAAGGTGAAATCTCAGGGTTGTTTTGATTTGCATTTCCCTAATGACTAATGATGTTGAGTACTTCTTAAGGTGCCTCTCAGCCATCCGAATTTCTTCAGGTGAAAATTCTTTGTTTTAGATCTGTACCCCATTTATAATAGGGTTATTTGGTTCCCTGGGGTCTAACTTCTTGAGTTCTTTATATATATTGGATATCTATCAGATGTAGGGTTGGTGAATATTTATTCTCAACAACAAAAGAAACTCTGGGGGAATCAGTATCCCTGACTTCAAGCAATACTACAGAGCAATAGTGTTAAAAACTGCATGGTATTTGCTGAAGAATCTTAATGGGAGAAGTCATGTTTTAAACTGTTAAGACTTGCCCTAGGTAGGTAGCACTAAAGTTATCATTCTGAATTCTCTTTGCTATGAAAGTTAAAAAAGGATCTGAAATCCCTTATCTCACAACAATGGATATATCTCTAGTCTTTTAAGAGTTTTCTTCTACTTTATTTTAATCAATGTTCAATATGATCATTGTCCACTGTTTTTAAAATTACTGCATTTTATTAGGGTAAGTTTAAAAGAACACACCCAGGTACTTGCTAAAACATAATAGTTTTCTGGGGACAATAAATACATTTTTATAAATTTGAAAGTTTTTGAAAAAAGATTTAATCTAATTTATTTGTTTATTTTGTTTCTTTTAAGTACAAAGTATGTAAGTTTTATGTATTTATATAGGCTAAGCAGCATACACTTCACCAAGGCATATAGCACATTCCACTCCTGCCTTCTCTTGTCTCCTTCCTGTCATCCTCTTTGCTATCCACTGATCCATTTCCCACATTCACATTTTCTTGTTTTGTTTTATGACCCATTAATTTTAACCAAGACCCTCCATGTGGCCAAGGGGTTGGAACCATTCATTCTTTTTTTTTTTTAAATATTTTTATTTTCTATATTCTTTGTTTACATTCCAAATGATTTCCCCTTCCCTGGATCCCCCTCCCCATATGTCCCATAAACCTTCTTCTCTCCATCCCTTCTCCAATCATCTCCCTCCTTTTTCTCTGTCCTTATATTCCCTTCCCATGCTAGATCAATCCTTTCCAGGATCAGGACCTTCTCCATACTTCTACATGGGAGTCATTTGTTATGCAATTTGTGCCTTGAGTATTCAGGGCTTCTGGGCTAATTAATATCCACTTATCAGAGATTGCATTCCATGTGTATTCTTTGGTGATTGGGTTACCTCACTTAGGATGATATTTTCCAGATCAAACCATTTGCCTGAAAATTTTGTGAATTCATTGTTTCTAATTGCTGAGTAGTATTCCATTGTGTAAATATACCACATTTTCTGTATCCATTCCTCCTTTGAGGGGCATCTGGGTTCTTTCCAGCTTCTGGCTATTATAAATAAGGCTGCTATGAACATAATGGAGCATGTGTCTTTATTGCATGCCGGGGAATCCTTTGGGTATATTCATTCTAATCCTTTGAGCTCACTGAAACATAACCAAGACAATGACTGTCCCCACCCCCCAATAGCTTGGTAGGGAGGTGTATAGCCTCATGACCCTTAGCTGATTGGCTGCTGACAGGCCAAGGCTTGTGCAGGCCTAGTGAAGGCACTGACAGCTGTTAGGAGAGCATGTTTACAACATCCTTACAGAATCATATAGAAAGAATTTTGCAACCCTTCTTCCGACCTTGTAGCTCCCACATTGTCGTGAGTTCTTTTATTTTCTATGATTTCTCTCATTATTCATTCCTAGATTTATACCATTGTGATCAGATGCAATACAAGGAGGTATTTTAATTCTGCTAGATTTGAGGAGACTCCTTCTGTGCTTTGGTGTGTGGTCAGTTTTAGGGTATGTCCTATGGAATTCTGGATAGATTCATTTTCCTGTAGTATTTGGGTTGAAAATTTTGTAAATGTTTCTTAGTTTTATTTACTTATGGTATCATTTAGCTCAGATATTTCTAGCCTTTGTTTGTTTTGCCTGGATGTCCTATTATTAATGTGTTGGTGTTAATCTCTGATTTAAAACCTAATAGTACACTTTTTATGAAAGAGGTTGCACCTGTGTCTGATGCATACATGTTTACATTAGTGATATTGTCTTGATGGATTCTTCTCTTAATCGCTAAGAAGTGACTTCATTATCTCCCTTGTTGGATCGTTTGAAGTCTATTCTGTCAGATATCAGTATAGCAGCTCCTGCTTCTCTTCTGGCACATAGAATATCTTTGCTCATCTTTGTAGACTGGGTCTTTTTAGAGTTGCTTTCAGATTTCATTTGTCCCCTCTCTATATTTTTAAAAAGTTAAATAGACTTTAGCTGGATGATCTGATTCTTCTACTTTCTGCTTAGGCCCTGGCATTCTATCTCCATATGGCCTGTTCTGTAGGTGAGGCTTTCTGCCAAGCTTCTCTTTTAGCTTACTGAAAATTTCATCTCTGGTATTATTTCAGTTTGGCTTTATTTCAGTATTTCTCTTTGCTTAATTCTATTTTTATCCCATCAATTGACTTCCTTGTTCCGTTCAGTTTGTTTGTGTGTTCTTGCAATTCATACAGGAGATTATTCATATACTCTTTTAATTCATCCATGCATTTATTTGTGTTCTCTTTGAGATATTTGAACACATGTATAATCATTATTTTGAATTCTTTGTCTGGAATTTCATCTAAATCATTGCCATGAGTGGCCGTTACTATGCGTTTGTTAATTTGTGAAAAAGACAGTTTATTTTTATGTTTGTCTGGAATTAAACAATTACTAGTGTCTTACGGGAATTGATCAAATATTTTTTGCCCATTCTTGGTGTTCTTTTTCCTTATTGGCTCTTGTCTGGGTTCAGTGGAGCTTCCACTTCATTGTGGAAAGACTTGGCTTATGAACGGAGTATTTGAAAGTGATCTTAGTTCTGGGTTGAGGCAAGGTCTCTGATATCATAAACCATAAAGGGTACCATGTGGCACAGGATTATGCTGGGATGGAGATGGTTTCATGTGTCCTCTGATCTTTAGAGATGAGGTCTGTAAAGTGTGGGAGTGCAGGTTAAAGCTGGGGACATTGTAACCTCTAACTCCACAAACTGTGGTATATGTAGAACATTGTATGTACATGCCAGGTGTGGATGGATCACATCCTCTTACTTCCCTGGTCAAGGAGAATATGTTTAGGGCAGAGGTACATCCTGGGGAAAAGAATGGGGGTCAGGCTTCTTTGACTTCCCCAGACAGATGTAATTGAAAGAAGTTGCTATCTGGCCTGTTTGATTGATATTGGTTCGCTGAGTCTCCAAAGTGTCTTCTAGAGTCAGAAGGCAAATCATATCTGTCTGTGACTGGAGTTCCATCACCATTATGACTATCATCACCACCATCACAACTGCAACCACCACAACCACCACCATCAACAAATTCATCATCATTATTTTCATCATCACTATCATTATTGCTATGTTATTGTCATCATCACTACTATCATTATTGCTACGACCACCACTACCACCACCACCACCACCACTACCACCACCAGCAACATAGCAGCAATATTACACTGTGACATGTGTGAATTTTCTCAATTTTTGGTGATTTTATAACAATGTACTTCATTTTTAAATTCTTCAAAGCAGTGTTTCTTCTGCAGTGACTTTCTTAGAAATCATATATCAGATATCTACATTATACTTTATAGCAATAGCAAAATTAAAGTTATTTAATAGTTGAGGTCATGGAATATGAGAAAATCTATTAAAGGGTCACAGCATTAGGGAGGTTTAGAACTAATTTAAAGTGTATATATGTGTATATATATATATATATATATATATATATATATATAGTTTCATATACAATATATAATCACATATATAATAGATTATATTTGTTTAGATACCAAGTGCCATTTAAAATCCCCTCTGTCTTCTGAAACTTAATTGTTTTGTAAAGAAGTACCCCCATCCACTTATATCTCTTTTATTTTGCTGTTTGTGAGATGCTGAATTAAATTAGGATTGCTTGCACAAGTGTGCGTAGAAGGTTATTGGGCATGGGCAACTCACTAGTGGATACACATTTGAGAAAAATAGAAACCCTTTTCCTGTCAACCATCAACTGTAATTAGTCCATCAGGAAGGGGTTGGACCTATTGGCAATTTTCCCAATTCATGGTTAAATACTACTAGGTTGAATTTTATGAAGGTTCTGTGTAGTATTCAGAACTGCAATGAGTTTATGGGAGAGGCCATAGACTTTGAAGGAGAATCTACTACTACAGTTTTTATAACAGTTTAACTTGCTAATGCAGTTTAAGTTAACCACATTCTAAGTACTATCTTTTTACTGCCAGATAATCATAGCTCTCTCCCTTAACTAAAAAATAAGATTTTTTTTGCAGCAAATAGTGACTATTATAGAGATACACAACTGGTCAAAATGTAGAGAAAATTACCATGGCGTACCCAACCCTACCAGATCTATAGCACACATCGACCCCTAAGGCTCAGGAAACATGACAGAAGATAGGGTGGAAAAATTCTAATAGACAGAGAATGAGAGTATCTTCTGTAAGACAATATCTTCAACACATGACAGGGACACACTATAACCATGAAGTCTCAACTGGATAGTTAGCTAAAGCTGACCTAACAATGACAACACCAGCTAACATGGTTGGAGAGATATTCACAAGATACAGCGCCTAGGACTGCAGGATGCCGAGAAAGTAAAAGTCACTTTTTTTGGATGGGTTATTTAATCCCCAGTAGTTAGTTACCCTAAAGACATATACCTAGGAGCAACACTAAACATACTCAGTATGTTTGTGTGTGTTCCTATGCATGTGTGCATGTGTGCGTGTGTGTGTGTGTGTGTGTGTGTGTGTGTGTGTGTATGTATGTATGTAACAATAATAATTAAAGGAAAAGAGGTCATGAATTTGAGGGGAAAGTGTGAGAGTTGTGATTGGGTTTGGAGTAGGTAGAGGGAAGCATACAAATTATGTAAATGTGGTATTCATATATGAATTATTTTTTTGTTTTTTATTTTATTTATTCTATATATTTTTTATTTACATTTCAAATGATTTCCCCTTTTCTGGCTCCCCACTCCCCGAAAGTCCTATAAGCCCTCTTCCCTCCCCCTGTTCCCCCATCCAAACCTTTCCACTTCCCTGTTCTGGTATTCCCCTATACTGCTGCACTGAGTCTTTCCAGAACCAGGGGACACTCTTCCATTCCTCTTGGACATCATTTGATATGTGGATTATGTCTTGGGTATTCCAAGTTTCTAGGCTAATATCCTCTTATCAGTGAGTGCATACCATGATTGATCTTTTGAGACTGGGTTGCCTCATTTAGTATGATGTTCTCCAGCTCCATTCATTTGCCTAAGAATTTCATGAATTCATTGTTTCTAATGGCTGAATAGTACTCCATTGTGTAAATATACCACATTTTTTGTATCCATTCCTCCATTGAGGGACACCTGGGTTCTTTCAAGCTTCTGGCTATTATAAACAGGGCTGCTATGAACATAGTGGAACATGTGTCCTTATTGCATGCCGGGGAATCCTCTGGGTATA
Organism: Apodemus sylvaticus; assembly: GCF_947179515.1. Classification (NCBI taxonomy): domain Eukaryota; kingdom Metazoa; phylum Chordata; class Mammalia; order Rodentia; family Muridae; genus Apodemus; species Apodemus sylvaticus. Next base: position 33,652,566 of record NC_067488.1, read on the forward strand.
TGCCCAGGAGTGGTATAGCAGATTCCTCCGGAAGTGTCATGCCCAGATTTCTGAGGAACCACCAGACTGATTTCCAGAGTGGTTGTGCCATCTTTCAATCCCACTAGCAGTGGAAGAGTGTTCCTCTTTTTCCACATCCTCCCCAACACCTGCTGTCTCCTGAGTTTTTAACCTTAGCCTAACTGGTGTGAGGGAAATTATCTTAAAATAAATAATTTACTTTAAAAATGTTGTGGAAAATGGTTTCTTTCTAGAGTTGTCCTTTCTTTTTATAAAAAAATTATTATTAGTTAATTATTTTATTTATTTACATCCCAAATGTTGCCCTCTTCATGGTACCCCTTGCAGAGTTCTTCCCCCCATCCCCCCTCCATTTCACTGTGAAAGGGTGATTCCCCCCAGGGCATCTTCCTTCCTTGGGGCATCAAGTCTCTATAGGATTCGGTATATCCTTTCCCACTGTGTCCAGAAGCCCTCTGCTACATATATGCCAGGGGCCTCAGACTACCACATATATGTTTTTTGGTTGCTGGCTCAGTCTCTGGATCTCCCAGGGGTCCATGTTACTTGACACTGTTGGTCTTCCTATGGGGTTGCCATCCCCTTCAATTCCTTCAATCCTTCCCCTAACTCTTCCATAGGGGTCTTCAACCTCAATACAATGTTTGGCTGTGAGTATCTGCATCTGTCTCAGTCAGCTTCTGGTAGAGCCTCTCAGAGAACATCCATGCTAGGCTCCTGTCTGCAAGCAAAATATAGCATTAGTAATAGTGTCAGGGTTTGATTCCCGACCATGGAATGGATCTCAAGTTGGGCCAGCTAATATTCAGATATTAAAAACAAGGACATCATGAATTTTGTAGGCAAATGGATGGAATTAGAAAGTATTATCCTGAGTGAGGTAACCCAGATCCTAAACGACATGCATAGTAAGTACTCACTGCTAAGTGGAGGTTGTTAGTCAAACAATACAGAACAATCACGATATGCCCCATAGACCCTAAGAAGTTGAACAAGAAGGAAGGCCCAAGTGAGGATGCTTCACTCTCACTTAGAGAGCGGAACAAAATACTCATAGGAAGCAGAGAGAGGGAAGAATCTGAGTGGGAAAGGAGAAAGAGAAGAGAAAGGGGGTAGGGCAGGATCAGGTATGAGGAGAGAAAGGAGAGAAGCCCTCAGGAGAATGAATGGAGATATGCACCTGCAGGGGTGTGGGGGTGGGGAGAACCTCTAGAAAGTTCCAGAGAATTTTTAATCTTAGCCATTCTGACTGGTGTAGGGTGAAATCTCAGGGTTGTTTTGATTTGCATTTCCCTAATGACTAATGAAGTTGAGCATTTTTTAAGATGCTTCTCCGCCATCCGAAGTTCTTCAGGTGAGAATTCTTTGTTTAACTCTGTACCCCATTTTTAATAGGGTTGTTTGGTTTTCTGGAGTCTAACTTCTTGAGTTTTTTATATATATTGGATATTAGCCCTCTATCTGATGTAGGATTGGTGAAGATCTTTTCCCAATTTGTTGGTTGCCGATTTGTCCTCTTGATGGTGTCCTTTGCCTTACAGAAACTTTGTAATTTTATGAGGTCCCATTTGTCAATTCTTGCTCTTAGAGCATATGCTATTGGTATTCTGTTCAGAAACTTTCTCCCTGTACCGATGTCCTCAAGGGTCTTCTCCAGTTTCTTTTCTATTAGCTTCAGAGTGTCTGGCTTTATGTGGAGGTCCTTGATCCATGCAGTCAGAATGGCTAAGATTAAAAATTCAGGAGACAGCAGGTGTTGGAGAGGGTGTGGAGAAAGAGGAACACTCCTCTACTGCTTGTGGAGTTGCAAATTGGTACAACCACTCTGGAAATCAGTCTGGCGGTTCTTCCAAAAACTGGGCACCTCACTTCCAGAAGATCCTGCTATACCACTCCTGGGCATATACCCAGAGGATTCCCTACCATGTAATAAGGATACATGCTCTACTATGTTCATAGCAGCCCTATTTATAATTGCCAGATGCTGGAAAGAACCTAGGTATCCCTTAACAGAAGAGTGGATGCAAAAAAATGTGGTATATCTACACAATGGAGTACTATTCAGCCATTAGAAACAATGAATTCATGAAATTCTTAGGCAAATGGATGGAGCTAGAGAACATCATACTAAGTGAGGTAACCCAGACTCAAAAGGTGAATCATGGTATGCACTCACTAATAAGTGGATATTAACCTAGAAAACTGGAATACCCAAAACATAATCTACACAGCAAATGAGGTACAAGAAGAAAAGAAGAGTGGCCCCTTGTTCTGGAAAGACTCAGTGAAGCAGTATTCAACAAAACCAGAACGGGGAAGTGGGAAGGGGTGGGTGGGAGGACAGGGGGAGAGAAGGGGGCTTACGGGACTTTCGGGGAATGGGGGGCTAGAAAAGGGGAAATCATTTGAAATGTAAATAAAAATATATCGAATAAAAAAATTTTAAACAAACAAACAAAAAAAAGTTCCAGAGACCTGGGATGCTGGAGGCTGTCCCAAGACTCACTGCGGATGACCTTAGCTGAAATGACCAACAATACAGATATGGGAGCCAAGGAGACAATATCCAGTATCAGACAATATCAGACAGGTCCCTCAGAAGAGGGATGAGGACACCACAGAACTTTCAAAAATTTCAGTCCAAAATTATTCCTGTCTAAAAGAAATGCAGGGACAAAAATGGAGCAGAGCCTAAACAGATGCCCTCCTTTCTAGAAAGGAATTTCACTGAACAAAATCTTGTGACTCTCCCCTGCTCCTTTTGTTTGTCCTCATCTTTACCTCTGCAGAGCAGGACTGGCGTTTTGCTTGGTAAGTGTTGTACTTTGAATGTGAGATATCCTTCACAAGCTCATTTCTTGGAACACGTGGTCTATTGTTCTGAAAGGCTGTAAAACCTTCATAAGGTATAGCCTTGCAGGTTAAAGTGGACCATCAGAAGTTCCCTTGAAGTTTTGTAGCCTGATCACATTTTTCGCTTTCTGACTGTGGATAGATTATGACTACCTCTGTATGTTCCTGCTGCCATGCCCTCCCTTTCATGGTGGACTGTCTCCCTTCAAATCATAAGTCCAAATAAACACTTCCTTTCGTAAGTTAGTTATTGTCATGTATTTATTTGGTCACAGGAATGAGAAAAGTTCCTAACATGAAAAGTTCGAAAACGAAACTAAACCCAACCAAACCTTGGTATGTGTGGCTTATTTTATCCTGGATCTGCGGGGGTAGGGGGTGTATCTCCTTACATGCATGGGGAGATTTGTTCTAACCTTGTCTTTTCTACTAAGTAGCTACCCCAACAGAGCAGGTTCTGCCTTCCACAAGGAACGCCTGCAACTAAGAGCCAAGTACATTTCACAAATCTGATATAATCTCATTTGTCGCTCCATCATCAAAGCCATTTTAATCCACAATGCAGCTGTGATCATCTTCATGCCTCATCATTAATCTTCAGTTGGCTTTAATGCATTGGCTGCATCTTTTTAAAAGAGTATTTTACCCATGTTTATTTGCAGTAGTATTTCAGTACATCTGACCCTTCACAAGGATTTCAGAAATAGCAGCTTGTGTTCTTTTTCTTTTTTTACTTGATAAGTTTTCTTTTCTTTTTTTCTATATTCTTTTTTTTATTATTCGATATAATTTATTTACATTTCAAATGATTTCCCCTTTTCTAGCCCCCCCACTCCCTGAAAGTCCCGCAAGCCCCCTTCTCTTCCCCTGTCCTCCCACCCACCCCTTCCCACTTCCCCGTTCTGGTTTTGCTGAATACTGTTTCACTGAGTCTTTCCAGAACCAGGAGCCACTCCTCCTTTCTTCTTGTACCTCATTTGATGTGTGGATTATGTTTTTGGTATTCCAGTTTTCTAGGTTAATATCCACTTATTAGTGAGTGCGTACCATGATTCACCTTTTGAGTCTGGGTTACCTCACTTAGTATGATATTCTCTAGCTCCATCCATTTGCCTAAGAATTTCATGAATTCATTGTTTCTAATGGCTGAATAGTACTCCATTGGGTAGATATACCACATTTTTTGCATCCACTCTTCTGTTGAGGGATACCTGGGTTCTTTCCAGCATCTGGCAATTATAAATAGGGCTGCTATGAACATAGTAGAACATGTATCCCTATTACATGGTGGGGAGTCTTCTGGGTATATGCCCAGGAGTGGTATAGCAGGATCTTCTGGAAGTAAGGTGCCCAGTTTTTGGAGGAACTGCCAGACTGATTTCCAGAGTAGTTGTACCAATTTGCAACCCCACCAGCAGTGGAGGAGTGTTCCTCTTTCTCCACACCCTCTCCAACACCTGCTGTCTCCTGAATTTTTAATCTTAGCCATTCTGACTGGTGTAAGATGAAATCTTAGGGTTGTTTTGATTTGCATTTCCCTAATGACTAATGAAGTTGAGCATTTTTTAAGATGCTTCTCCACCATCCGAAGTTCTTCAGGTGAGAATTCTTTGTTTAACTCTGTACCCCATTTTTTAATAGGGTTGTTTGGTTTTCTGGAGTCTAACTTCTTGAGTTCTTTATATATATTGGATATTAGCCCTCTATCTGATGTAGGATTGGTGAAGATCTTTTCCCAATTTGTTGGTTGCTGATTTGTCCTCTTGATGGTGTCCTTTGCCTTACAGAAACTTTGTAATTTTATGAGGTCCCATTTGTCAATTCTTGCTCTTAGAGCATACGCTATTGGTGTTCTGTTCAGAAACTTTCTCCCTGTACCGATGTCCTCAAGGGTCTTCCCCAGTTTCTTTTCTATTAGCTTCAGAGTGTCTGGCTTTATGTGGAGGTCCTTGATCCATTTGGATTTGAGCTTAGTACAAGGAGACAAGGATGGATCAATTCGCATTCTTCTGCATGCTGACCTCCAGTTGAACCAGCACCATTTGTTGAAAAGGCTATCTTTTTTCCATTGGATGTTTTCAGCCTCTTTGTCGAGGATCAAGTGGCCATAGGTGTGTGGGTTCATTTCTGGATCTTCAATCCTGTTCCATTGATCCTCCTGCCTGTCACTGTACCAATACCATGCAGTTTTTAACACTATTGCTCTGTAGTATTGCTTGAGGTCAGGGATACTGATTCCCCCAGATTTCCTTTTGTTGCTGAGAATAGTTTTAGCTATCCTGGGTTTTTTGTTGTTCCAGATGAATTTGATAATTGCTCTTTCTAACTCTGTGAAGAATTGAGTTGGGATTTTGATGGGTATTGCATTGAATCTGTATATTGCTTTAGGCAAAATGGCCATTTTAACTATATTGATTCTACCGATCCAGGAGCATGGGAGGTTTTCCCATTTTTTGAGGTCTTCTTCCATTTCCTTCTTCAGAGTCTTGAAGTTCTTGTCATACAGATCTTTCACATGTTTGGTAAGAGTCACCCCAAGATACTTTATACTGTTTGTGGCTATTGTGAAGGGGGTCATTTCCCCAATTTCATTCTCAGCCTGCTTATCCTTTGAGTATAGGAAGGCCACTGATTTGCTTGAGTTGATTTTATAACCTGCCACTTTGCTGAAGTTGTTTATCAGCTGTAGGAGCTCTCTAGTGGAGTTCTTTGGGTCACTCAGGTAGACGATCATGTCGTCTGCAAATAATGATAGTTTGACTTCTTCCTTTCTAATTTGTATCCCTTTGACCTCCTTATGTTGTCGAATTGCCTGAGCTAGTACCTCAAGTACAATATTGAAAAGATAAGGAGAAAGGGGGCAGCCTTGTCTGGTCCCTGATTTCAGTGGGATTGCTTCAAGTTTCTCTCCATTTAGTTTGATGCTGGCTACCGGTTTGCTGTATATTGCTTTTACTATGTTTAGGTATGGCCCTTGAATTCCTGTTCTCTCCAAGACTTTAAGCATGAAGGGATGCTGAATTTTGTCAAATGCTTTTTCAGCATCCAATGAAATGACCATGTGGTTTTGTTCTTTGAGTTTGTTTATGTAGTGGATTGTATTGATGGATTTCCGTATATTGAACCAACCCTGCATTCCCGGGATAAAGCCTACTTGATCATGGTGGATGATCGTTTTGATGTGTTCTTGGATTCGGTTGGCAAGAATTTTATTGAGTATTTTTGCATCGATGTTCATAAGGGAAATTGGTCTGAAGTTCTCTTTCTTTGTTGGATCTTTGTGTGGCTTTGGTATCAGCATATTTGTGGCTTCGTAGAAGGAATTGGGTAGTGTTCCTTCTGTTTCTATTTTGTGGAATAGTTTGAAGAGTATTGGTGTTAACTCTTCTTTGAAGGTCTGGTAGAATTCTGCACTGAAGCCATCTGGTCCTGTGCTTTTTTTGGTTGGAAGACTTTCTATGACTCCTTCTATTTCTTTAGGCATTATGGGACTGTTTAGATGGTCTAGTTGGTCCTGATTTAATTTTGGTATTTGGTATCTGTCAAGGAAATTGTCCATTTCCTCCAGATTCTCCAGTTGTGTTGAGTATAGGCTCTTGTAGTAGGATCTGATGATTTTTTGGATTTCCTCAGTTTCCGTTGTTATATCTCCCTTTTCATTTCTAAGTTTGTTAATTTGGATACTTTCTCTGTGCCCTTTGGTCATTCTGGCTAAGGGTTTATCTATCTTGTTGATTTTCTCAAAGAACCAGCTCCTGGTATTGTTGATTTTTTGTATGGTTCTCTTTGTTTCTACTTGATTGATTTCGGCCCTGAGTTTGATGAATTCCTGCCTTCTACTCCTCAGCTTCTTTTTGTTCCAGGGCTTTCAGGTGTGTCATTAAGCTGGTAATGTATGCTCTCTCCATTTTCTTTTTGGAGGCACTCAGGGCTATGAGTTTTCCTCTTAGCACTGCTTTCATTGTGTCCCATAGATTTGGGTATGTTGTGTTTTCATTTTCATTGTGTTCTAAAAAGTCTTTAATTTCTTTCTTTATTTCTTCCTTGACCAAGGTATCATTGAGTAGAGTATTGTTCAGTTTCCACGTGTATGTGGGCTTTCTGTTGTTTCTGTTGCTATTGAAGACCACTTTTACTCCATAGTGATCAGATAGGAGGCATGGAATTAGTTCGATCTTCTTATATTTGTTGAGGTCTGTCTTGTGACCAATTATATGGTCGATTTTGGAGAAGGTACCATGAGGTGCTGAGAAAAAGGTATATTCTTTTGTTTTAGGATAGAATGTTCTATATATATCTGTTAAATCTAATTAGTCCAAAGCTTCAATTAGTTTCATTGTGTCCCTGTTTAGTTTCTGTTTTCCTGATCGGTCCATTGAGGAAAGTGCAGTGTTGAAGTCACCCACAATTATTGTGTTAGGTGCAATGTGTGCTTTTAGTTTTAATAAAGTTTCTTTTACGAAAGAGGGTGCCCTTGCATTTGGGGCATAGATGTTCAGGATTGACAGTTCTTCTTGTTGTATTTTTCCTTTGACCAGCAAGAAGTGTCCCTCAGAGTCTCTTTTGATAACTTTGGGTTGAAAGTCAATTTTATCTGATATTAAAATGGCTACTCCAGCTTGTTTCCTGAGACCATTTGCTTGTAAAATTGTCTTCCAGCCTTTTACTCTAAGGTAGTGTTTGTCTTTGACCCTGAGGTGTGTTTCCTGTAAGCAGCAAAATGTAGGGTCCTGTTTACGTATTCATTCAGTTAGTCTGTGTCTTTTTATTGGGGCATTAAGTCCATTGATGTTAAGAGATATTAAGGAATAGTGATTGTTACTTCCTATCATTTTTGACGTTATTTTTTAAATTTGAATGCTTAACTTCTTTTGAGTTTGATGAAAGGTTACTATCTTGCTTTTTCCAGGGTGAAGTTTCCCTCCTTGTATTGGTGTTGTCCTCCTATTATCCTTTTTAGGGCCGGGTTTGTGGATAGATATTAGCCATTCTGACTGGTTTGTGTTTTCCTGTAATTCTTTAAGAGATTTTTGTGTTTCGTCTTTCATGACCTCAGCCTGTTGACCAAAGTTCTCCTGTATTTCTTTAAGTGTTTTTTGCATTTCCTCCTTGTTGGCTTTTGTATTCTCCTGGATTTCTTTCAATGATTTTTGTGTTTCCCTTGCAAGGGCTTCTAACTTTTGATCCATTTTCTCCTGAATTTCTTTATGTATGTCCTTCATGTGTTCCTGTACCAGCATCATGACCAGTGATTTTAAATCCAAATCTTGTTTTACTGGTGTAATGGGCTATCCAGGACATGTTGGTAGAGGAGAATTGGGTTCATATGTTGCCATATTGCCTTGATTTCTGTTAGTGACGTTCCTGCGTTTGCCTTTTGCCATCTAGTTCTCACTGGTGTTAGTTTATCTTGTCAGTGCTGGACTCACCAGTGCAAGCTGCCCCTTCCCAGTTGGCCTCTGGTGCACAGCTTACCTCCTGCACTGCTTGTAGACAGTGTGCTGCTGCCTAGGCTGTTCCGATCCCAAAGCAGGCACCCGAAGGCTCCCGCTGGGGCCCGCTGGATTCACTGGAGCTCACTGACTTCTCCCAGCTGGCCGCCCGGAAGCCCAGCTAGCCACTTGCAGGACTTGGAGATGTAATGCTGCCGCCCAGACTGATCTGGATCCGGAAGTGGAGAAAGTAGAGCTAAGGGCTTCTGCCTGAGGCCTTGCCCCAGATTGTGTCTGTGGACCAGATGGAGCCTGTGTCCACCCCCAGGGAGTGCCGATGGTGTATGCTACTGTGACCTCCCCTGTGTTCTGCTCACTCCGCTGGGCAGCCGATCCACCAACCGGGCTGTCGCACACAAGGTTAGCCTGGCCGCCCAGTCCCTGAGTCCAGGCAAAAGCCTGGGAGGCCAAGGTCCGAGCAAAGTTCCCCTAGGGCTATGACTGTTAATTGGGTCTGCCAGGTGACTAGGATGGTGGGCGTGTGCGCCCGCGCTCCCTGAAAGTGTCGGGAGAGTCTGTTTTGCTAACAATCACCTGGGCGGGTTGACTCACAGATGGCCCACCAAGCCGCCCAGTTCTTGGGGTCAGTCCTGTGCCTTTTGGGGCCTGGACCCCCGCTTTGTTAGCCTTAGGCTATGCCTGTTACAGGTCTGCCCGCCTGAGCTCTCTGTCATCCTGCAGGCAAAATGGCCGCGCGCTCGCAGGCCTGGGCAAAAAACCTCCTGGCTGGGTTGGCACCCCGATGGCCCCCCCGACCCGCCCAGGGCCTGGGTGCAGGCCCACGCCCGTCAGGCTCAGACCACCGCGGTGTTGGCCTCGGATTATGTTTGTGTACCTCAGTCTGTCCGATCCCTGGAGTACGGAACCAAGATGGATGCACCTCTCCTGACTGGTGGGAGGCCGAGTTCTGAAGTGGCCTCCGTGCAGGAAAGGCGCCGCACAACTGCAGCTGCTTGCTGCCCGGCTGGTCAGCGAAGGTCAGTGGTCGTGGGCGCAGGGCCTAACTGGTCCCTGTGACGCCTTGGTTCCACTGCTGATGGCCCTTCAGCTGGAGCAGCCACTGCTGCCGCTGCCGCCGCCCTCTATTTTACATTCCAAGTGATTTTCCCTTTCCCAGTTCCCCTCTCCCCATAAGTCCCTTAAGCTCTCTTCCCTTTGCCCGTTCTCCAATCAACCCCCTCCTACTTCTCTGTCCTGGTACTCTACTATAATGCTGGATTAAGCCTATCCAGGACCAGGGACCTCTCCTTCCTTATTCTTGGGTCTCATTTGATATGTGAATTGTGTCTTAAAGAACATACATGATGAGGAAGGCACTGAGTTCTACATATGAATACATGACTGATTTGCTGTGGGATGGTAACATCTACTCTATTGGCTTGGAATGTATCAGACGGGGCTAGAGATGGCTCAGCCACTAAAGCTTGAGATCGCTATAGGAATTATAAGAGATGTATCAGATGTACAATAAAGGAAAGATGAAAATCTTCTCTATGGTGTCTCCTAGTTTTGACCTACTGCTGTCTACTCTGAACACAGAGGAGCCTCTGTTCCCAGTCAGAACAGCCTCTGCAAATCAAACTCATTATCCACTTATGGCCATGTTTGTATTTTGATCCAAAATTAATGATGCCCTGTATGGGACAAGTTCCCTTCTTGTCTGAGTGTCAACCAAATAGAGCAAGGCTCATGTTGTTTCCCTATCCTCTGCTGTTCAGATAATTTTGATGATAAAAGTTTTGATTATCCATATATTGGTTTTCAAACAAGAATGAAAAAGCCACTAAAATCATTTTGCAATCCTCATGTAGACTTTGGTGTCTATATTTCAATAATAATTATTTTTAGCTGGCATTCCTGTCACTGATCATTGCCATTTTTGTGTTTTTCTCTCTGGCCTTCGATCACTGCTTGTCTATCACTTTTATTCGTTTATATTTACAATCTCCATAGCACCTGGGTACCTTGGCAATGAGCTTTTATATTCTTACAGGAAGCAGATTGAGAGAGGCAAAGGAAGTATCAGTTATGAATCGTGAACTTCAGTATGTATGTTTGAAAGGGTTTGGAATATGACATTAAAAAAAAGGAAATCTAAGATTTTTGAGAATTTTTTCTTTGCATCTATGTTTTCAGTTGAATATCTCCACTTAGACATGATGTGGCAAAAAGATAAATGTGTCTCACCTTAATGACACTGCAAGAGTTAGGCCTTATTAGACCTTAATAGTTCTTACAGTAAGAGGCAAGAGAAGAAACAAGCTGGATTCAGAGAGTTCTATGTATGTCATAAATCATGTGCTTTACAACTTTTATATAAGTTAAAAATTATGTTAAAATAAAATAATTAGAAAAAGCAGTATTTCTAAGCACAAAGATATATTTTCTTTTCCTATTTTAGGGATAACGGTGCTTATAATGAGTTATTTTTGGAAGCAGGTAAGGAGTCTTATCTCTGGATCAGGTTACAGAGATCTAGTTTAGTTTAAGATATCTTAAATTTCTTCTATTGAACATGATACCTGTCAGGTTTTTTTTTTTTTTTCAGTAAAGAGAAAGAACAGTGTGTTGTTGAGAAGTGAGGGTGATAACATTTTCTTATTCTCTGTCTTCCATTTCATTTTATGATACTACCACCTTTCCCTTACTGGACTTAATCTTTGGTTGAAATCATCTTTACACATTCCTTCATTCAACCATCTACTGGTTTCTGCAAACCTTTTCTGTGGAGTCATTTGGATTCTTTTATACCTGCTATATGCCTTCATTTCTCCTGACTATAAACTCAGCCATCTCCCAAGATCTTACCTCCTGTCATGCTTACATTTCTTCTGTTCAGTGCCACGTGCAGCAGTGTTCTAAAATATAGACCTGTAATTAATATTACTACTCAAAAAATCAAGGGATTTTATGATAACTGCCTATTTACATATAAAATAAAAGTAGATCTATATATCTTACCTTGCACAAACAGATAAGAAGCTTGTCAGAAGAAAATGTATACATAAAACACTTCAACATATGGTCCTTTCTGAGAAGGGTTCTTACGGCACAAAAAAAATGAACCTAAATGGGAGTAAATGAAATGAATTTCTCTTTAATACACTGAAATCAATTACTAAAGTAAAGAAACGGAATGGGAAAAAGTCATTGTCAATTATACTTTTGATAGAGTACTAATATTTAGAATATATTATTAGCAGCAAAGTTTAAACACAGAGTACCAAGCATCCAAACAATAAATAAGCCATTGACTCAAACTAGTAGTTCTCAAAAGAAAGAATAGAAATGGCCAGTGAATATTTACAAAGTGCAACACACTTGAAAATGAATTGCAAGAGAATTGCAAATGAAAATTCCTTTTTGATACGGTGTCACCACAGTCATACTGGCTGTCATAAAAATAAAGAGACAAATTTAGAAGATATCCAGATCAGATCCCCTTCTCCAAGACCCAGAGATCATTCTGGAAGAGGAGACAAAAAATTTGTAAGAGACAAAGAAGGAAGATGACTAGGAGAAGACAGTCTCATGGACACAACAGGGCTGACACACATTTAAACTGACAGAGGTCATGGCAGCATGGCATGACTTACATAGCCTTTAGCTTGGCAAAAGCTCAGGTTGGATAGGAGAGTCCAAAAATGTTCTACCCTAGCTAAGAAGCTATTGGTGGTTGACAGCTGCTGACTCAGTTTTCTGTAAGAGTATTGTCCTGGTACATGAGATGAGGTCCCAGCAGAAGGCTATGAATTCAAGAATGTATGGGCTGAACAAACTTTATATTTTTTTTAAAAAAATGAAGATATGGACGTAGGTAGGTAGGGAATAAGTGTATATCTGGAAGAAACTGAATGAGGGGTTGATATGATCAAAAGACATTGTACAAAATGCTCAAAGAACCAGTGAAAATAAGAAAAAAAGATGGGATGAAAAGTCCTATCCTGCTGTTGGAACTGTAAATGGATACATCTACTATGACTGCTATGAATGGTTCTTATACCCAACCAATGAACAGAAGCTGCTGACCCTTGTGGTTGAATTAGAGAAAAGCTAGAAGAAGCTGAGGAGGATGGTGACCCTGTAGGAGGACCAACAGTCTCATTTAACCTGGATCCCCAGAGATCTCTGATGCTGGATTATCAACCATGCAGCATACAAAAGTTGATATGAGGCCCCCAGCACATATACAGCAGAGGACTATCAGGTCTGGTTTCAGTCACAGAAGATGCATCTAACTCTCAAGAGACTGGAGGCCCTAGGGAGTTTAGAGGTCTGGTGGGGTGGAGACAACCTTGTGGGGGTAGGGGTGGGAGTAGGGGGGTGGAGGCGTAGGGGAGGAGGTATAGGATGTGGAACAGTCAGAGGGTGAACCAGGCGGGGAATAAAATCTGGAGTGTAAAAAATAAGAAAAAACATAATAAAATAACTAAATGTAGATCATGTGACCTAGCCACACTGCTCATGAGTGCTTATATACCTGATGACTCAAATTAAGCATACCATATGTTTGCAAATAATATGTCACTGCTGCAGTATTCACAATAGGTAAGACATGGACTCCACTGGTTATCCATCAACAGATAATTGGTTGAATAGAATATGATACAGATGTACAATGAAATTTTATTCATATGTAAAGAAAAATGAAATCATGAAATTTTCAAGAAAATGAAGGGAACTGGAGATCACTATGTTAAGAGATATGAGCCATACACAGACTATGACGGCTATATTATGCTTTCGTCTATGTGGAATATAAACTTAAATGTACATACACACACACACACATACACACACACAACTTTATTATGAAATTGGAATAAATGCCATGAGATGGGAGAGAGTAATCTCCAAGGATGAAGGAGGGAAGGAGGGGGAAAGGGAACAGGTACACATATGCTATTGTACCACATGAAGTGAAAGTGGAATTGAGGAATATTTAGGTCAGGAAGGTGACCAGGTAGAGGTGGTTAGGTCAAGAAGGAGAGAGTACTAGGTGGTGGGAATGATGAAGAACAAAACACTATGACATAATGCATGCAAAAACCTTAACAAGTCCCATTAGATTGCATGGTAATTTACAAATTTAATAAAGATAAAACATCTAGTGTAATCTCTCTCTCCTCCAAAGGACAATCTTTCTCCATGTAAACATTCTCTGTTGTACCAACAACTAATAATATATTGTCATTATTTTAAATCTGGGCTTTCCATTTACATTTATTTACATTTAAAATGTTATCTCCTTTTCAGGTTTCCCCCCTCCCAGAAACCCCCTAGCCCGTCCCTGTTTCTATGAGGGTGTTCCTCTAGCCATCCTACTCCCACCTTCTTGCCCTCGATTCCCCTACACTGGGGCATCTATCGAGCCTTCATAGGACCAAGAACCTCTCCTCCCATTGGTGCCTAAGAAGGCAATCCTCTGCCACATATGCAGCTGGAGCCATGTGTACTCCTTGGTTGATGGCTTAGTCCCTGGGTCTGGTTGGTTGATATTGTTGTTCTTCCTCGGAGGTTGCAAACCCCTTTAGCTCCTCAGTCCTGTCTCTAACTTCTCCATATTAGGGACCATGCACTCAGTCCAAATGAGTGAGGTAACCCAATCACAAAAATAACACACATGGTCTACACTCACTGAAAGTAGATATTAGCCCAAAAGCTCCAAATACCCAATACAATTCACAGACCACATGAAGCTCAAGGAGAAGGAAGACCAAAATGTGGGTGCTTCAGTTCTTCTGAGAAGGGGGGGGGGGACAAAATACTCACAGGAGCAAATTGGAGATAAAGTGTAGAGCAGACACTGAAGGAAAGGCCATCCAGAGACTGTCCCACCTGGGGATTCATCCCATATACAGTCACCAAATCCTGACACTATTGTGGATGCCAACAAATGCTTGCAGAAAGGAGCTTGATATGGCTGTCTCCTGAGAGGCCCTGCCAGAGCCTTATAAATGCAGAGGCGGATGCTTGCAGCCAACCATTGGGTTTTCCATTTTTAATGTCTTCTGTCACTGTTTGTCCCATTTATTTCACTTACTGCCTAAGGACCAGCAGTTGGAGTTTTTCTTATTTATAAAAAATGAATTAAATCATTTGTTAGCTTTATAGAGATACACTGAAAAACTTCCCTTATAAGATCCCACCTTATGACTGTAATTCTTATTGTAAATACTGAAAATAATTATTGACTATTGGTAGAATACCATCTTGTCACATATTGTCCTGGCACAAAACAATTTTCAGGCTCTTCTAAACAAAAATATGATGAAAATATTTTAATATCAATGTTGTAATATTATCTTAAAAAGTAAGTGATTTATGTTCTATACTTGAATAATCTTAGCAGAATAAAATTCTGATAGATTATCTAATCTTTATCATTATATTTGTTAGTACATACTTTCCTATTTTACTCATATGCTTATTGCCCCAGGGAATAAATAAAATGAAACAAAAAAGACAGCAGAAGGAACAAGATTTTTTTTGGCTTCAGGGTCACAGATATTAGGATCTTGGAGAGGTAGAAATTAGAACAAATTTTACACTACACAGAATGTATAACTGGTTTTCTTCTTTCTAAACCTTTACAAATAATGATTTATCTTTACAAATAATGATTTCTCTGACTGAAGGAAGAACACTGAAACTGAAGTGATAGTGTTTAGTTAGACCCATATTAGTGACATTATTCTTCTAACTCCTTGGATAGAGCCTAGTGAGTCTAAAGGCTCCAGCCTTGAAGTGGCTGGATGAAGCAGTCTTCGTAAAATGAACCTATCCAGGGAGTATCAGTAAGCTTTATAGATTTACATGTCCCAAGTTGGCACAGGACCAACAGTTTTCTTCTTGAGTATTCAAGAATGATCCCTGAGACTTCTGTTAGTGGTGGTGATCTACCTTTGCCAACCAAAAAGGGGATAACATATGACAGGCATCTAAGTAGATGGCACTGCAGAGTCCTGCTGGGGACAAGGAATCAGCCAAAACATGTATCCCATTTCAATAATATATTTCCTATAGAACTTGGATTATACAATAATTCACTTCCCAAACGTTCTTATAATTTCAGTGCTTTGTTTAGAGATATTGTATCTTAATCTGTACACATTTTTTCTGTGTCTACATCTAGCTGGGTCTATTTTCTTTAGAGTGAACTGAGTTAAAGAAAAAAATTTAAAGGTATTGAATATATAAATTTATATACTTGGCGTTCTACCTCCTGTATACATATAATACTGGTTTCCAAGAGCCCACAGTCTATTTTCAGAATTTGGCTGCTGGACCACACAATTTTTAGAAAACTGGCATATAACGTGAAGAACACACAAATAAGCTAAGCAGCTAATTTGGAAAGCCTGGATAAATTCCAGTCCTTCCATTTTATGGATTTATAATTGAAGGCTGACAGAAGCTGTGGAGAGGCTGATCTTGCTGTAGAAGTGACACGATCATCTTGGTTTCATACCTGATTTTAGGCCAGGGTCTTTTTATTGGCCGAGGAGGTAGAATTGAGACTTTTTCTCTGCACCTCAGTGTACATATTTACACTTAAGCTATGGCTTGCCAATAGAACTTAAGTTCATCCCAACCAGGCCCTGGAAGACTTAGTACAATATTTCTGTGGGCTCAAGCCTAGTTCTGAAGCAAATTTGAAGTGGTGCATTTCTAGGAAGTTCCATGTTGTCTATGTTATTGTTGGCCAAGGACATTAAGAGTCCTTGTTCTAGATGTCTGCTATACACAAAGGACTGAGTTAGTTTGAGATGGAAGGCAGAGGAAGAAAGGGTAAATGTGTAGATACCTTGTAGATCCATTGCCTACTGCTTCAGGGTGTTCCAGGACCTCTCAGTATGAATAGATTTTATACTCTCCCCCTGAGGTGTCCTTATACTCTGACTCATGTAGTTTGGTTCTGCTCACCACTGTGGAATTTGAGGTTTGGGGAGGCTACAGTTGTGCCTTCATAATTCAGAGCTGTATCCTATGTTCTAATTTCAAACAAAGTATAAGATGCAGGTTGATGATTGATTTCCTGACAAAAGAAGAGAAGGGTGTGTTGAAAATGCATTCCCAATCCCCATTGTTGTTTCTCTCTGGATGGACTTCTTACTGGAGCCATACTTATGCATTTTTCACTCCTCTCTTGGCCTTAAGTATAAGAATGGGACATAGAAGAGCGCATATAGTTTTACCTTTTTAGGAACCTGCCTATTCATATGAAACAAGGACCACTATGCTCTGGCTTTTAAAGTGTCAATTCTAGGAAGACTTCAGGCCAATGCTCAGAGTTAGGAAGATTTTTCTTAGTGTTTATCTTTTCTATTTTGCCATTTCAATTTTTATCAATTATAAAGATGATTGAAATATGTCTTACATTTTGTTTGATGGTTTAACTAGTTTAGAACATGGGTCAAGAGGAAAAGGGGTTCTTAATAGACCTGTTAAATCTTTCTACAAACTGTGAAGTTTTAATTTCTAGCATAACACTTAATACAGAAGTTTTGAGAAATGTCTTGCAAGAGTCTAGCATAATCAGATTCAGCAATCTGGAAAACATTTGTTGAGTATCTGCTCAGTTCAAAGGACAGTATTTAAAACTGTGAGAATGCCAAGATGAGAAAGCAACTCCAGGCCTGTGGGAAATGACAGTCTATTGAGAAAGACGGGTATACATTTAAATAACTCCCACACATATGCATTTGATGCCGAGTGCTTTCATAGGGGAATAAACAGCACACAATACAGTTTGGGAGCAGGAGAAAGAAATCAGAGATAAGAATCTTAGGGGAAATTGTAATGGCTGAAACATGTTGTCTGGGCCTTAAAGAATCCCTTACCCTAGAGTACAGAGAAGACTCTGCAGGGTGTTAGGGATGGTGGCACAGGAAGAAGCCTGAATTTGGATCCCTGGAATAAAGCAAGGAAAGGCTTTGGATATGCTCATTAAGGGATCCTGTCTAGACCAAGGGCTGACCATGGCAACTGTTCTCTAAGGAAGCTGTAGGACAGCAATTGACATAGAGTAAACTGAGGGGCAAATGGTCCTGTCTGAACTGATATGAAGATTTCTTTTCCTTTTAAGTCTTCTAAAATCTAAAATCAGTCTACATTATGATGTCTCCCATCTTCCTCATCTAGGCTACCCTTGACTAATTCACATAGTCTCCAGCTTACAGTACTTTGTTTACTTATTTTATTTCTTGTGTATGAATATTTTGCCTGTATTTCATATATATATATTTATGTGCACCACATGTATAGATGGTACCCAATGGAGGTCAGAGAAATAGGCTGAGGTCCCTGGAGCTGGAGTTATGGATGGTTGTGAGCGACCATATTGGTAGTGTGAACTGGTCCTGGGTCTTCTGAAAGAGCTACAACCACTCTCAACCACTAACTGATCTTTTTAGCTCCCAATACCCAACTTTTTACCAAATAATTCTCTTCTGAAAAATTCATGTAAGTAGGATGTAGAAGTGTGGAGAGCCTTATTGGGGTGCCGTGCTGCTTGGCAGTAGCCTGACATTGACCAAGGACAAGGGCTCAAGCAGGAATCTGACATTAAGGCATAATAAGGAAGTAGGTTATGGCAGAAGCAAGCTTCAGGCAAGATTCTGGGCTTGGACAAGGAAGTATGCTCAGGTATTTTGGTCATCCTTACACACCCTTGGAAACAACTGTCACTAAAGTGATCTGGGGCTTTGCCTACTGCCTTGACAATTTTGTGTTTACTGTCTTGCTTATTCCTCATTGTACTACTTTTGACCTTAATTGCTTCATGTAATTAAATCAGTATAAAAAACGATTGAGAATTATTAAACCCACCCTTCAGTCTCAGAATTGACTGGGGTCATACTGCAGTTTTGTCTAATTGTCTCTTTCTTTTCAATCCTCACTCCTGTGCTGGAGAACCTGTTGACTGACTGAGCAGGCTTGGTCATATGATTGAGAAAAGAAATATTTCTGTTTCCCCATCACCCATAACTTCTTAAAGTTCATGATGATGAATTAATATAAAGGTTTGACAAGATTCTAGCCTAGTATCCTTAGTTTGGCTACTTCTTGAACTCATTTTCTAAGAAAACTGTATTTCCAGACACTATACCTATTTATACATGACAGGAATTGCACAGCTCACAATAGATGGGCTTCCAGCATACATTTTGACTAGAGTCACTGAGAACTCCCCTCCCCCATGAGAACTGGCTGTTGTGTTGACTAATCTTTCTTCCTGGTATTTTTTTCCCATTTCTCTAGTGATTAATGAAGATAAGGACAGAGCTTAAGTAATCTGACCGAGAAAGTCACCAGAATGGGAGCCCTGTGCCAGCATCATGTCTATCACGACACTGGGCCACAAAGGGCCAATATAGGAGAGATCATAAGACACAAGGCATGCAAGATGCTTTTTATGATGTTTTTCTTTCATATATTTAAATGAGACCCTCTCTCTTTTGGATACTGGATAGAAGTTTGGAACTTTCTCTCCAAGGAGAAAAGACAAAGAAGGAAACACAACATGTAGTAATTGCAAGAAATAGAGGTAAACGTTGAAGAAACACCAAATAAGAAGCCAGAAATAGTTCAAGATTTTCAAGTCTAGGAACTAATACTTTCCTCTTATGTCTCAAGTTGACTTGGGTATGGGCTTTTGTACTGTAGCTAAAATTTATCTAGACAGAAAAACATCTACTACGTCTTTTTGCCTTAAGATTTACCATTTCATTGACATTTTTTTGTCCCATATTCAGCTTCAGATATGATTCTAGCCTAGTATCCTTAGTAGGATAGTAGTATTCTTGAACTCATTTTCAAAGAAAACTGTGTCCCTAGATACTATACCTATCTCTAGGATTTTAGAACCAGCATGAGGGATGAAAGCAGTGTTGGGTTAGTCTGTGAAATCCCAAGTATTGAGTCATTCCCATAAGCACGCAGACTTTAGGGAACATTTTATAATACTAATTAACTGTCATACTGAAGCCATGTGGACAAAAACTGGAGAAATAAGGCTATATAGTCCAGGAGAGTAAGTCTGGGAATGCAACATGAAGGTCAAAGTCAGTTTTGTAAACAGAAAATCTATAATCAACAGTGCCTTCATGAAGGGTATCTTAGGAGATAGCCTGGGATAACACCTAAAAGATCTGTACAGGGCTTTTAAGGCCAGGCTGAGGAGTTTGGAGCTAATAGTAATAAACGGACATTCATGATTTTAATTTTACAGGGAACTGGTGATAACATAATTTGCTAGAATGATCCAAGTCTGATGCACAATTAGTCCAGCCCTAGGACTGGACTAATTGTGCATCAGAAATGTTGAGGAAAGACAAAACCTCAACAGGGTAGATTATTAATGTTCAGTCCCGGGGTGGGGGTGGGGGCTGTGAGATCTCTGCCTTGCAGAGGCGCAACATGGGAGGCTTGCCTGTGGAACAGGTGAAGCTGCCGTGGTAGAGTACAGGCATGTGAAATTTAGTGTCTGGAGGTCAACAAGTATGTACAATCTGTGACTAGATCCATAAAGGGAGCTGAGTAGACATTGTAGTTAAAAGTGATTCTCTATAAACAAAGAACAAGATTGGCTACGTGAATGACTAACTCTTCTGAGAAAGTACTGAGAACATTTGACACTTGATCTTTTCACATGACTTGTAGAAGAAATATGCAATTTCTTGAGTAAACAGAATGACACATTTGAAAAATGTTTGTTTTGGAGGAAACAGAAGAACTGAGAAGAGGACCTAGGACCTATTCAGCTGCAAAAAGAGTTCCCTTTGTTTGAAGGAGTTCTATTGCAACCAGTTTTGAGAGGAGCATGGCTGTCCTTCAGGAGATCAGATATACATACCACACATACACACACACACACACACACACACACACACACACACACACAGAGAGAGAGAGAGAGAGAGAGAGAGAGAGAGAGAGAGAGAGAAACTCCCACATGTACACACACGAGCTATGAAAGCAATTATATAAAAACAATTGAGACCTATCTACAATGCAGAAAACACCTTTTCCATTTTTCATCTTTAATTTGCAACTTCATTGGCAAAACACTTTACTGAAGGAATCATGGCTGACTGATGGTAATGGATTTAGAAGGAATGTGTGATTCCTTACTGGTGTCAATAAAAGATACAGCAAAACAGAAAACACACAACTGGATAGTATAGTAATAATTATTAGAAATCCCAGTGCAGGACTTCTTCCTTGCCTTAGACTATTTATTTATGTTCCTGAATGAAAGACATACACAACCTTTATACTTGCAATAGACCTTAGGTATCATGATAGCTGGGTAGCTGCCTACGCTCTATGCTGTTAGAATCTACTTTCCTATCGATAACCCCAAGTTATTACTTACTATTTTCCATGTTCCATCTGGGCTGCCCTTATCTCTAACTGGCCATCCCATGGCCATGTGTTCATGGCTCAGATATCCTATGCTGACCTTCCTTCTCATGCTGCATGTTCTTCTCTTTCATGGTGTTTCTTCTTGCTCCTTCCCTCCTTGAGGTCCTCTCTTTCCCTAAGCCCATGAAACCACAACTACATCTATCTCTTCTGCCCTGCTATTGGCTCTTGGTATCTTTATTTTTCAGTCACAACTAACTGGGGGCTGAGTCACAGGAACTACAAGCAGACTTCAGGTTTTGGGTGTCTGCACTTAGCATTTCATAATAAACAGTGAAAGACAAAACCTTAACAGGGTAGGTTATTTTTCATAAACTTTGTCATTAAGTCTTTCTCTCTCCTTTATACTGTCTTACTTTCATAACTAATCAAGGTATATATTTTCTGTTTAATGTCTCTTGGAACAGTTTGTCAACTTCTATGTATTGTGATACTACAGTGTGCAAAGAACACTGGATAACTGAAAAAGAGAATGAGAAATGGTTTTTACCTATAGAATGCTCAGAAACAAATAAGAGATCAGTAAACATGACTCAATGGAAGTGGTTATAATAAGTCTGAGGCTCAGCTAAGGGGAATGGCAGAGAGACATTTTGTTCTGAACTGCCATACATGATTCCTAGCAGGGAATGATACTTCATGTGTGATTTATGACAAGACTTAAAACACAGGTAAGATTAAAAGAAAAAACACATGGAAGGGAAGGGTATTCTAGGTATGGAGACACATTTAAAAATATGACTTTATTAATGATTCCATTCCACAAATGCTTATTAAAGACCTAGACACAGCACCTGGCATAAGGGATACTAAAATAAATGAAATGAACCCAGGCAGTGTTATTTTTAGACTCTGTTCTCTTTGCCCCTAAGATATTGTTCTTACATATTTCTCCCTTTCTCCCCTGGATCCCTGATTTGATTGACACTTCCTTTAAATAAATATGGATTGCTCAAATCTCAATGAAGAAAATATTGAGTATTTTCAGGCTATGAGCATATCATATCACAATGAGATCATTGTTTGGTAGTGCATTTTGTTCATTATTTTGAAAGCTCATTTTAATTTTCTGTCTTGGGGATTAATGATTTCCTTTTCCCAAGCCAAGATGGTTGTTGTGACTTTTGAGACCCAGAGGATTAGAAGCCCCACCTTCTCAGCTGCCTGGAGAGATGTCCTGATTTCTGTGCTGTCACAGAGAATTCTGCTGTAGTCAATATGGAGCAGTGTCTGAAATGACAACATAAGCCCTCTGCCCTCTGTAGCAGATGTAACCATAGACTCCTCCTGTGGAGAGTACAAGGAATGCTACCTCTTTCTTTGTTTCTGATTCCTTCCCAGCCTTATTATATGTGTTTTCAACTTCTACAAGGCAAATAACATCCCATGATTTCATGGAACTCAGATTTCCTATGCTGCCAAGTATCCCATATAATAAATGTCCTATCTCAGTTTGTTCTCTAAAGTCAAAGAAAATACAATAAATTGAAAATTCCATTCTCTCAGACTCTTGATTCTATAGGGTCAACAGTTGAGCTAAATTTTGGAATGAATTGAGTAGATGTGATATTGTGAGGACATAAGTCCAGGAGCCTGTGTGACCAAGTCACTTAATCAGCATATCATGGCCTTTGTCAATCACAATGCCTTCAGTAACAGTACCAGGTATCGATCAGTTTTCTGAGATTGCTGTTGCTCTTCTAACCCTGTTACTTCTCTTCTGACTTTGCTGTTCTCTTTGCTGGTTTCATTATCTTTTTGGTCCAGAAGTTTCATTTCTTTAAATATGTCTTCTAATTAGTTTTCTGTTCATTTTGTTTCTTTCCTGTTTCTTTAATCCAAGTTGAATTATATGCTTCAATTCAGACTCTTAAAAATGTTGCTATTTCTCATTGTGGCAGGAGATTATAGATGGAGGTAAAAAAAATAGCATATGAAGAAAGTCAGTGTAAAGAGAAATAGAATGGAAGCCCCTTCCCACAAAGGCTGACATGTAACAAAATATGTGGAGAGAAAGTAAATCCTGGGTGAATGTGCATAGTACCAGGACATAAACGTTCCATCAAGGTTATAATGGTCTCTGTTTCCATCACTTTCCTGTGGCCTTATTCCAGGACACTAGAACTAAGAAATCCCAGAAAGTGTCCTCTGGACCCTGATGTCTCTGTTCACTTAAAGATAATACTGCGTACCTACCTCTCAATATTTTTAGCCTTATATATTTTTAGCCAATATATTTATACTTCTTTTTTACTCCAAGTTTTCAGTACAATAGGGTTTATATCTATCTGTAGCCGCCAGCAGCCACATGTAAACCGGGTTACCTGTTGAGAGAATTTTGGGGTTATAGGGAAGAGGGACGAAAAGAAAGTGCGGCTAAGACAATGTTCACTGATCAAAGCCCGAAAACTTTAATGGCGCCAGACCTTTTAACAGTTTGGGCAAACCCTCCCCCCCCAGACTCCAGGCTGAGTTCCGGTGGAAGTTGTCTAGCTTCTCTTGGAGGTCCTCGTCTTGACTGCTCCGGCAGCTGGGTGGGTCACCTGCTTAATTCAGGAATTCCTAGACCTGGAGGAACAATGAACTTAACCTTTACTACGAGCGCTCCACCCTAGGTGGAGAAGGATCCTGGCTTTCTGGGAGAAGTTAACCTTGACCAAAGTCAAACTCTGACCAAGTGCAAGACTGCCCCAATATGGCTCTGTACATGTCCTCCCTTTTTTTATTAATTTGAACACGAGGAGGTAGAAAACAAGTGGATAAATACCCTTCATAAGAAGGCGGGCCTTAACCAGGAGGGGAAGCATTGACCGTAATTCCTCTTAAATATTGTATAACGTCTTTTTCAGAGGAGGGGTAATAGGCTCCCTTATTATTTTAAGGACAGCCTCTCGACGTTAACCCCTATGAAATTAGGTGTACTTCCTGGGGACTCAGAAGCAGAAATTCACCTCCCCATGCAGTGCTTTGCCTCGCACGTCTCGCTGGTACCCATGTTTGTTCATAAACAAACACACATAGATCTGAGTTCTATGTGGCTCCCTCTTTGGAGATCCACTTGTGTAAGTTTTGAAGCCAGGGGGGTCTGCAAGTGTCTTTAACAGACATGCAATCTCTCCATCCAGGTGAGCCTGGGTGGAGACAGCCAGTCTGCTTAACAGACAAGGTCAAGAGTTAAAGGTGGAATAGGATTAACTTGTCCCAGAAGTATCCAATTCAGTTGTAAATTAACAACTTTAAGGACCCAAAGCTTGGCCTCTGAGGTGGGAGAGGTAGCCTTGTGTATCAAGAAATAAGCTGTTACTTCTCAGGAAAAGTGGAGACTATATGTTAACACAGCTGGCTGAAGATTGTTAGCCATCTTCAAAATTGGAATCTTCAATATTGGAATTATTTCTAGACCAGTCTATGGTTGAGTTAGCTGAACACAATAAGGAGAAGAGTCATTTTAACTCTTCTTTAGATTAATTTTTCCTAAGCTAGCTTAACAGTCTCCATGTTCTGTCCCACAAAGTCTAAAAGCTTGAAGCTAGGCAATTTATCTAACCTGGGACATTTGACAATTAAGGTAAGTCAAGAACATATACCCAATATAGCTCTTATGTTACCATGGTCTGGGCATTCAGCAAGCACAGTCAGCATATCTTCTGCAGCATTCTGTGGAAAAAACAGAGGACATGCCTTCTCCCCCAATATTAAATCAGGATCATGGCTTATGTTAGTAAGTGAATTCCTTCATTTCACCTAGACATCAATATGCCTAATTACAAGATGTCATATACATTTAGCAAGGAGTTTCTTGGCATCCAAATTTTAAAATTTTCTTAAAAACATGCAAGCATAATTTAAATTATATGCACAGGGACACAATTTCCCCTCTCTTCTTTCTTCCAAGAAGATATTGTTTTATTAATTTAAGTTGGAACACAAAGTATAAACCATAACATAGGCAATAACTATGTAATTATATAAAATAAACATAGCATTTTTAGTTGTTTTTTCTGTTAGAGCAGTTGTAACTAGACAGCCTAAAAATGAATCATTAGTCACATGCACATATTTTTTTTTTTTTATTTATCTGCCCTAGGATCCACCTTTAGTCCTTGGCAAGGACTAGATCTGAGCCTTTTATATAAGACCAGACCCAAACCTGCTAGGATGTTTTCAGGATTAAACAAAAGAAACCTGTAATTCCATGGTCAAAGGAACCTACTTGATATCAAATACATTTCCACAGAGATATCCTTTTTAATCTTGGAGGGTTAAATTTTGCTCCTACCATTGTAGCCTATAAACTTGTGGAAAAGTGGCAATGGGCCTTTAAAACCCATAGCTGTATCACTCTCAAAATTATCATAATTACAAAATGTTAACAATTACGAGCCTGTAAACTGAAAACTGCAGCCAATGACACACTGATTTTTATTGTAACTCAATGTTTTCTTGTAATATTAGAGCACAATTGTAATTTTGGAAGCAAATCCCAATTTTAAACAATCTATTTTCTTTAAAATCAATGGCAAACACATATTTACAGCACAAGGTTTGTCTGCCAGTTCTTATGTTCAAGTGTATGACAGTGTAACTTATTAAAGAGACAATATTTTAAATCTTAATCTTCATTAAGTCCAATCTCCAGGCCAAGATTCACATGAAACACCATGCCAATTTAGGAGCGTCTTAAAGGCCTGTATTTCCTGGATTGCGTCATGCCACGTGTTATTTAAAAATGGTGACTACCCTAAACTACCAGTTTTAACCGTCATGCCACGTGTTGTTTAAAAATGGCGACTACCCTAAATTACTAGCTTTAACCTAACTTTTGTTAATAACATTATACTTTTTAAATCATGTCCAGTGACTTAAGCCAATACTCTATAGTCAAGACATGCAAAATATACCTTTAAATCTAATTATAAACAAGAACAAAGCATGAGTGGCGTTAGGCCACGTGTAGTTAAGATGGCTCTAACACTGAATCACCAGTTTTAAACTAACCTTTTCTTAATAACACTATACCTATTACATAATACCCAATTAATTTATAACTCTTAAGTCAAGAAATGTAAAGCCTTATACCATTAAAACCAATTAGAAACAAGTATAAAGCGACTACATGAATTTCACAAGCCAAACCAAAGTCTTCCCAAATCTTGAGGTTTCTGGGCTTTTAAGAGCGGCTTTTTCCCCAGCCATGCTTGCCTCTTGGGTGAGTGAGCTACGCTGCTGCGGCGCGCCTTTAAATCAATCTCCACACAAACTGTGGCTGGCTCAAGAGGTTGCCAGCAGATGAAATCCTTACCAATTTTTCTTTTTAACATGAAACAGTCATTCACACAAAGACACAGAGAGGACATAAACATACACATAGACAGTTGGTGCACCGGGACAAACACGGAAAGATACACAGAAAGTTAAGTGCGCTTGTTAAGCAATTGTATCCATTTTCCTCTTTAAACAGCTCTTAGAAGCTGTGGACATATGCCTATTTTTAAAAACCCCTTTCTTTTCGCCGAAATCAGCTCTTATGAGCTTTGGGCAAATGCCTACCAAATTCCTTCCCCATATTTCCCTATCTTATCAACCCAAGCAGTCCCTGTGCCGGGTCCGCACAGTTGCTTGAAAAACCGTATCCTTCCTACACTCACAACAATAGACACGAATTCACTAGCGCTAGTTTTGACCTCTATGTTGCTTACCGTGTGGATACCACTTCTTACCACCTTTTCTGCGAAGCTTCGCTGGATAGGGCTACCTCAGGAAATTCTCTCGTACCAGGTCGCCCCACGTTCAGGCGCCAATTATGTAGCCGCCAGCAGCCACATGTAAACCGGGTTACCTGTTGAGAGAATTTTGGGGTTATAGGGAAGAGGGACGAAAAGAAAGTGCGGCTAAGACAATGTTCACTGATCAAAGCCCGAAAACTTTAATGGCGCCAGACCTTTTAACAGTTTGGGCAAACCCTTCCCCCCAGACTCCAGGCTGAGTTCCGGTGGAAGTTGTCTAGCTTCTCTTGGAGGTCCTCGTCTTGACTGCTCCGGCAGCTGGGTGGGTCACCTGCTTAATTCAGGAATTCCTAGACCTGGAGGAACAATGAACTTAACCTTTACTACGAGCGCTCCACCCTAGGTGGAGAAGGATCCTGGCTTTCTGGGAGAAGTTAACCTTGACCAAAGTCAAATTCTGACCAAGTGCAAGACTGCCCCAATATGGCTCTGTACATCTATCATTTTTCCAAAAACATTCAAAGACCTATATAAATGTTTCATTTTCAGAGGGTTTTAGAGCTTCTCTTTCTTCCACTGTCCTGTTGCCCTACTTCAGCCTAGAGTTCTGGTGCTTTGTCCCTGCTAAGGCTATGATGTTGTGTCTTCCCCCAGCCCCCATATGAGGGAAATGTTCCCATCTGCCTCTGTTTAGTTTTTATGGTGACCTTAGAACTAGCCCTAGAGGCCTACTAGACCCAGTGCCTTAAACACTGAGAAGCATGCCACTTTCATTCTCTAGTTGACTTCTTTAATGTGCCACATCATCATTATCTTGTGCTTTCTCATGTGGCATGGATGCTGCTGAGATTTCCCTGGACTCAGAAACAATTTCCTAATACTTACCAGAACCAGACCTCACTCCATTCTTTAAACAAGCATGGGTTTTATTATAGTTACCCAGGAGCTGTATGCTGTAGTTTATGTTCTCTCAGTAGATAGACCCCAATCTCTTATTTACATATGTAACAACTGAAGAAAGGTGTGGGGCCAGGTATGTGCGCATTCATATAGCACATATAGCATACAAACATGTCTTATGAGATGTATAAATCCAGCTATAAAAGATGAATATGCATGGATACAATGTGTACAGTTTTGAAGTGACAGTGTCTGTTCATTAGTATGTTATTTCAGTAAGAGAAGTATATAGAAGGATAATTAGTTTCTTCAACTGTAAATATGAATGATAAAGTATACATGCTTGTATGGGCTCAAGGTGCATGTGCATGTTTGAGTGTGTGTGTGTGTGTGTGTGTGTGTTTGTGTGTTCACATATGTGCATTTACCTACCATTCTACCTAATTCCTACCTGTCTCACATCCCCTGTCAGAGTATATCAATACATTATCCTTTCTGTGTCCTGCTGGGAGAGGGCCTTTGATTTACAGGTTGTTGCTACATTTCTCAATTTTACCAGTACTTGCCTTAAGCCTCTCTTCTCAGATATTTGCATTAAGGAATTAAAAATAAATCCAGTGGGAACACACATAGATTTTAATTTTCTGAGGTCCCCAAGGCAGTGGCTGGTATGGGGGGAAAACAGATTTTAATTTGTTTTCAAGGCTTGAGTTTTACTGATCTAGTTCTGAGAAATTGCACAACACTAGAGGCTGGTCCCCCAAATATATGATCTCTCCATTGTCTTGTTCCTCTTCTATCTCACCCAGAAGACAAAGCTGGAGACTCTAGAATCTCAGAACATGAATAGACCTAGAAAATCTTTTTGTATAATACTTGCTCTAAAGGAATGGAAGATGCAGTTCTAAGAGCAATAGTGATCTGCCCAAGACACATGCCTACAAAGTGAGGGAGTTTACAAAAGGCCATCTCTGACTTCCTTTTTGAAAGAAATAGAGTACACTGCTGTCTTGTTTCATATGAAGATCATAGTCCACTTAACTTGATACATGCTCCTCCTGGTGCAATCATAGGGATCCTCAGATCCATCCTATCCTTGACGACCCCTGACATTTTAATCTTTGCTTAAAGAACTTGCCTGAACCATATCTTCTTTGAGCCATGACTGATCAGTGTTTCTTTCTCCATAGATAAAATATGGATAGAACTTCAGGAAAGGAAGCCTCTTATAGTACTGAGGTGTGATTCTTACACACATGCTAATGAATATGTGTGGAGTGTAATTGATTCTGAAGATACATGTTGCCTGAAATCCCAGGACCCAGTTTTCTTTTACATTTCTTTGATCCATGAGCTTCCTATTCCTTAAACACACCAAGTACCCTTAAAGCCTCGTTGTACTTGTGTACTACTTCTAGTGCACTCTTTGCACTAGAACACTGTCCCCTGACAGCTTCAGAGTGTATTATTAGCTACTTTCCAGTGGTTGCTATCTAATACCATGACCAAAAGCAACTTATGTAAGATCTTAGTTTCTCATAGTTATAGATAGATAGATGATAGATAGATAAGTAGATAAGTAGATAAGTAGACAGACAGATAGATAGACAGATGGTTGATAGATAAAGAAGGCAGTTGGTGCAAGAAGACAAAAATCACATCTCAGCCAAAAACGAAGCAGAAAGCAAATAGTAAGTGGTGTGAGGCACACAACTTTAAATGCTACCCCAAGTGACATACTTACTCCAGCAAGTCACTACCTCCTAAAAGTTCCGTAATTTTCACAAACTGTGCCCCTAATTAGGAACCATGTAGTTAAATACATACGCCTATGGGAGACACTTCTTATTTAAAGCACTACAGACTGTCACCTCTTTTAGGTCATCAAGCCTTTGCCTGACTGGCTGATTTAAAAATAACCTCTTCTTCACCAACATGTCTTATATGTAAACCTACAATTGTTATATCAATGGCAGTTCTTACATCACATGACAGTGTGCCAGCAGGGTTTTCATGTGTCTTGTTTCTTTTTGCTTTCTTCATGATTGTAAAAACACATAACCTATAAGACACTCAATAAGTGTTTATTAAATGTGAAAATGAGAAAAACATATAAATAAATGTTATAACCCTTCTATTATGCTGTGATATCTTTCATTTTACTTAGTGGCCCAATTTTCAAGAATTCTCCTATGGACAGGGATGGGCTGTTTGGTTAGTATTCCTGTCTGCAGCCACCCTGAACAATTTTGTGGAATTCTATTTCAGACTTCACTAATGGCAGGAAGGAGGCATTTCCATTTACTCATACAAAAGATGTGTCAGAGAGCCTGAGGTATAGGAACACCACCTAGTCCTGTAAATACTCTCATTCTTTGGGCCTTTCATCCCATTATAAAACATGATATTCCATCTTTGGCAGCTTCTGCTTGGAGGGACATTAGGATTAAGTAGGCTTTATAGGAATCATGGCACAAACAAAGGGCAACAAATTCTACTAGAGAAGAGCAAAAGAGGGTCTCTAGGATTAGAAATAAGTTAGGGATTCAGTTATTTGGAGCCAGACATAAGGAAAAGACTTGGTTAAAGGAACAGAAGAGAAGATTCAGTGACTGGATTTAGACTATAGGTACTTCTAATACCTTCATTATCTCCTTACATTCTCTCACACAAAGGAGCCAGGATATGATGAGACCCAGAGCACCCTAGTTTGCTGTGTATTTCATAGATTAATTGAAGATGGTGGGCTTGATTGTATCCAGGCTTCTGGGGATGAAGGGGCTCCCTTTATGATTTCTTGCCTCTAAAAGGAAACACTTTCCTGATCATCTTAAAGTGACTGCCTGAATCTTGCTTAACCACTGTAAAAGAAGGTACTAATAATTATCAAGCTGACATGCTGTAGAACCACAGAAAGTACAAATCTCTGAGCATGTGTTTGAAGACTTTTCTAAATTGGATTAATTGAAGCAGGAAAACTTGCCCTAAATGTGGTCAACCCTAATTTCTATGCTGGAGTCCCAAATTGCATAAAGGAGAAAAGTTATTGAGCGCAAACATCCATTGCTCTTTGCTTCCTTGATGAATGTGCAGTGTGACTGGCTACCTTGTGATCCTGTTGACATAACATTGCTGTGATGGGTATGTCTCCAGACTGTGAACCAAAATGGTGACTTCCTTTCTTTAGTTACTTATGTTGTGGTTTGATCACAATGAAAAATAAAACAAAGAAACCACAATACAAAGAAAGTGCTTCTGAAGAATTGGGGCTATACCTAAAATAAACCTGACCATGTGCTTTATGGGCCTTTGGTAGAAGTTTGATAGAAGTAATATGAAAGAGTTCACATTACTGGACTACAAAGGCCCTAGATTTTTAAAAGCAAAGATTGGTGGTCCATTCTGATAGGAGTTTGGAGGACTAGAATGCTAACAATAATTAGTATAAGTAGAGGCCCAGCTTATGAGGTTTCAGAAGGGAACAAGGCCTCTACAAGAAACTGAGATAGAAGACCTATGTGTTATATTCTAGATTTATTTTCTATTCTTCCCAGGTTTTGGAATTTGAGTGAGAATTCACGATTAATTAGTTTGGCAGAGGATATTTAAGGGCAGAATGACATTCAGGTCATGGTGTTGGCAGTGTTCATCCAGGTATATAGCAAGAATGAGAGTAAAGAATCGAAGAGAAATATGTTCTAATATTTGCAAGGACAAGAATAAAGTTTAATGATAATGACAAGTCAAGTTGAAAGACAACTGTAATTATTTTAAAAGAGTAGAATGGAAACCAAGTGTTCTGTGAAAATTAGAAGGGTACTTAAGGCAAGAGCCAATCCATGGAAGGCTCTGCCTTGTGAAAATATTAATATATATGGGAGAAAGATATCCTCAACTTGGAAAGCCACAGAATATATTACATATGGGAAGGTAACCACATCAGGAGGTGTTCTCTCGGAGGTTAGCTTGGAAGAAAGATGAAGGCCAATGCAACTGTGATTTAGGACTTGGGGCTACATCTTAGTTTGGCATCAGAACTTAGTTTGCCATGGCATTGTTCTTATAGGCATGACAGATGCCAGAATGAAAGGAGTATGGAAGCTTGTGTCAAGGTTCAAGAAGGCTACTAAGGCCAGGCAAGGTATAGCTGAGCCTTGCTTTTTGCAAGAAGGCCCCAGGAGGCCATAGGGAAAGGCTGTAAGGGTAAAGCCCAAGTTTAAAGGGAGGATTTGGGAGATTAGTGATGTCAGGGCTGTGATCTCTTTACTATGGAAAGATAAACTCACAGAGTGGAGCAGGCCCCAGAAAGAGGTTAAGTGTGCGACAGGCAGCAAAACTGGAGGAACAGAGGGGTTACCTAGGCTTGCTGAGCCCAGATGATGACATCAGAAACTCCAGATGCTGCACATGAAGCTTGGGATTTTCTGTTGTCTTGCTGGGTTCTTTTTCCACCTTGTTATGAGCTTTCCTTAGTATTCTCATATTCTTCTTTTTTAAGAATGTGAATATTTATTTTATTGTATATTAGATATTTATAACTCATTTGATTTATCAAATGATTGATTGAATGACTGAGAGTGGGTGGGTGATTTAGACAAGGCTTTATGTAGTTGAGGCTGGTTTCAAACTTGCTATGCAATTGATATAATCATGAACTTGATTCACTCCCTTCCACATCTCTGTTGCTGAGATTATAGACACATACCACCACATTTCACATAATTACTTTCTTATTGTGACAAGAGATGGCTGTTAAAAGATTTCTCTGGGTCTTGGAAGAGACTATGCATATATATATATATATATATATATATATATATATATATATATATATATGATTTTTTTCTTTTTTTTATATATGATTTTCAACAATTTAGGAACTGACAAAGATAAAGAAGACTTTGATGTTGGACTTCATGCATTTGCCCTTTGACATGGCCATGAGTCCACAGGAAAAGAAGTGGAAGATAATGGCTTAAAGTGACATGTTTCACTGTTACGTTGTCAAAGAGCTGACTTAGGATGGTTAAAACTAGACAGGATCTAGAGGCACCCAAAAGGACAGATCTCTTGATATGCCTGAGAAGATTTTTTTCTAGATTAGGTTAACTGAGGTGGGAAAACACATTCTGAATGTGGGAAGCCCCGTTCTTGAGCTAATGGTTGAGGCTACAGAGCAGGTGCTATAAAGCAGCTGAGCTATGGGCACACCCATGCTCCCAGCCCCAGAGTGATTTTGAAATCAGAATAATTTACCACTTTCAATATGACACAACTGTGACTCAAAACTATAAAGCTCAAACCAAAACCCAAAACACACCTTCTACTCAGCATAGTTAATAACTAAAATCAGAACATGTATTTTGCTCTGTCTCAAGCCCACAACATATCACCAGATGACCAGATGTTTCTGTTTTTCTAGTCACAGAGAGCAAATATGGACAGTTTAAATAAATCCCAAATGTCAAGGTTTCAGACTCCGACACCTGGTAGGTATAACTTGCAACATGGGAACAATGAACTTCTCACTCAGACTGAAAGGTTATTAAGGGGAAAATGTGGTGATGGGTCAGGGATGAGGTTAGCCTGATAATTCTACCAATTTTTAATATATATTATGTACATAAATGCCATGAAGCAGGTTCCTGTATTAACCTATCTAAGCCTCACCTCCCTCATTTGTAAATGAGGATAATCCCAGACTTGCATGGTCCAATGAAGTGAATCATGGCTTTTCTTGTTCAAATTGTTATTCAATTTTTAGAAACACTAAAACTGTCATTTCATCTATCTTAGACCTAGAGCACATACAGGCTGCAGAGCCAAGAGATTAGTGTGTGTGTGCGTGTGCATGCACGTGTGCGTGCGTGCACGTGCACACGTTCATTTGTTTCTGTCCAGAGATGATTCAGTTGGATTTATTTTTGAATTCTGGTTATCAAGTTCCTTTGTAATTTTTTCAGATGTAACACCCAGCAATTCAGTGGTGAGATACCTCATAAAGGAACAATAGTCAGCACCTCACTGAATGACATTAAAATGTCCCCAATGCCAGCTTTATCTGATGCTCGCGGCATGTTGAATGAGTAGACCGAACCAGATGCTCAGTGAACTTTTCTTGCTTATGTAGCAGTTCTCAGAGCTCTGCTAAGACACTGCAGTCCCAGTGCCCCCGTGCTTACACAGGGAAGCAGAAAGTAATTTCATTTCTGGGAGTGCTGGGAGAGCTTGGTAGTATTTTTCATCACTAAAGACTGAAAAGGAGATACTTATCATTTTATTTGCTTGGCTCTTGGTTGTTTCTATTTTTTTTTTTATGTGACAAAAGAAGAGACAGTTGAATGAGGCATCTGCTTTGCAATTTAAAATGATGGCCTTATTGTTTTCTGGGTGGTAAAGTATCCAGGTCTTAGGGGAAAATAGTTTTAGGAGAAATTTACTAAAGGAATTCTGAGTATGTTTTCTTTGCTTTTATTTCTCCCTTATTTCTTTTCTCTTTTCTATGTTTAATTGTAAATTTTATTTTTAGTGGGACGTTCTATTTGGGGGCTATGGATTGTTTTTCTTTCTTTCTTTTTATTTTAAAAGCTCTATGTATTTATTTTTATTTTTTATTTGATATATTTTTTATTTACAAATGCCAAAAAAAATTAAGCCATAGGAGAAATCTAGTGTGGATTTCTTTTTTTTTTAATTTTTTTATTCGATATAATTTATTTACATTTCAAATGATTTCCCCTTTTCTAGCCCTCCCACTCCCCGAAAGTCCCGTAAGCCCCCTTCTCTTCCCCTGTCCTCCCACCCACCCCTTCCCACTTCCCTGTTCTGGTTTTGCCGAATACTGTTTCACTGAGTCTTTCCAGAACCAGGGGCCACTCCTCCTTTCTTCTTGTATCTCATTTGATGTGTGGATTATGTTTTGGGTATTCCAGTTTTCTAGGTTAATATCCACTTATTAGTGAGTGCATACCATGATTCACCTTTTGAGTCTGGGTTACCTCACTTAGTATGATGTTCTCTAGCTCCATCCATTTGCCTAAGAATTTCATGAATTCATTGTTTCTAATGGCTGAATAGTACTCCATTGTGTAGATATACCACATTTTTTGCATCCACTCTTCTGTTGAGGGATACCTGGGTTCTTTCCAGCATCTGGCAATTATAAATAGGGCTGCTATGAACATAGTAGAACATGTATCCTTATTACATGGTGGGGAATCCTCTGGGTATATGACCAGGAGTGGTATAGCAGGATCTTCTGGAAGTGAGGTGCCCAGTTTTCGGAGGAACCGCCAGACTGATTTCCAGAGTGGTTGTACCAATTTGCAACCCCACCAGCAGTGGAGGAGTGTTCCTCTTTCTCCACACCCTCTCCAACACCTGCTGTCTCCTGAATTTTTAATCTTAGCCATTCTGACTGGTGTAAGATGAAATCTTAGGGTTGTTTTGATTTGCATTTCCCTAATGACTAATATAAGTTGAGCATTTTTTAAGATGCTTCTCCGCCATCCGAAGTTCTTCAGGTGAGAATTCTTTGTTTAACTCTGTACCCCAGTTTTTAATAGGGTTGTTCGGTTTTCTGGAGACTAACTTCTTGAGTTCTTTATATATATTGGATATTAGCCCTCTATCTGATGTAGGATTGGTGAAGATCTTTTCCCAATTTGTTGGTTGCCGATCTGTCCTCTTGATGGTGTCCTTTGCCTTACAGAAACTCTGTAACCTTATGAGGTCCCATTTGTCAATTCTTGCTCTTAGAGCATACGCTATTGGTGTTCTGTTCAGAAACTTTCTCCCTGTACCGATGTCCTCAAGGGTCTTCCCCAGTTTCTTTTCTATTAGCTTCAGAGTGTCTGGCTTTATGTGGAGGTCCTTGATCCATTTGGATTTGAGCTTAGTACAAGGAGACAAGGATGGATCAATTCGCATTCTTCTGCATGCTGACCTCCAGTTGAACCAGCACCATTTGTTGAAAAGGCTATCTTTTTTCCATTGGATGTTTTCAGCCTCTTTGTCGAGGATCAAGTGGCCATAGGTGTGTGGGTTCATTTCTGGATCGTCAATCCTGTTCCATTGATCCTCCTGCCTGTCACTGTACCAATACCATGCAGTTTTTAACACTATTGCTCTGTAGTATTGCTTGAGGTCAGGGATACTGATTCCCCCAGATTTTCATTTGTTGCTGAGAATAGTTTTAGCTATCCTGGGTTTTTTGTTGTTCCAGATGAATTTGATAATTGCTCTTTCTAACTCTGTGAAGAATTGAGTTGGGATTTTGATGGGTATTGCATTGAATCTGTATATTGCTTTTGGCAAAATGGCCATTTTAACTATATTGATTCTACCGATCCATGAGCATGGGAGGTTTTCCCATTTTTTGAGGTCTTCTTCCATTTCCTTCTTCAGAGTCTTGAAGTTCTTGTCATACAGATCTTTCACATGTTTGGTAAGAGTCACCCCAAGATACTTTATACTGTTTGTGGCTATTGTGAAGGGGGTCATTTCCCTAATTTCTTTCTCAGCCTGCTTATCCTTTGAGTATAGGAAGGCCACTGATTTGCTTGAGTTGATTTTATAACCTGCCACATTGCTGAAGTTGTTTATCAGCTGTAGGAGCTCTCTAGTGGAGTTTTTTGGGTCACTTAGGTAGACAATCATGTCGTCTGCAAATAATGATAGTTTGACTTCTTCCTTTCCAATTTGTATCCCTTTGACCTCCTTATGTTGTCGAATTGCCCGAGCTAGTACCTCAAGTACAATATTGAAAAGATAAGGAGAAAGGGGGCAGCCTTGTCTGGTCCCTGATTTCAGTGGGATTGCTTCAAGTTTCTCTCCATTTAGTTTGATGCTGGCTACTGGTTTGCTGTATATTGCTTTTACTATGTTTAGGTATGGGCCTTGAATTCCTATTCTCTCCAAGACTTTAAGCATGAAAGGATGCTGAATTTTGTCAAATGCTTTTTCAGCATCCAATGAAATGACCATGTGGTTTTGTTCTTTGAGTTTGTTTATGTAGTGGATTGCATTGATGGATTTCCGTATATTGAACCAACCCTGCATTCCCGGGATAAAGCCTACTTGATCATGGTGGATGATCGTTTTGATGTGTTCTTGGATTCGGTTGGCAAGAATTTTATTGAGTATTTTTGCATCGATGTTCATAAGGGAAATTGGTCTGAAGTTCTCTTTCTTTGTTGGATCTTTGTGTGGCTTTGGTATCAGCATAATTGTGGCTTCGTAGAAGGAATTGGGTAGTGTTCCTTCTGTTTCTATTTTGTGGAATAGTTTGAAGAGTATTGGTGTTAACTCTTCTTTGAAGGTCTGATAGAATTCTGCACTGAAACCATCTGGTCCTGTGCTTTTTTTGGTTGGAAGACTTTCTATGACTCCTTCTATTTCTTTAGGCTTTATGGGACTGTTCAGATGGTCTAGTTGGTCCTGATTTAATTTTGGTATTTGGTATCTGTCAAGGAAATTGTCCATTTCCTCCAGATTCTCCAGTTGTGTTGAGTACAGGCTCTTGTAGTAGGATCTGATGATTTTTTGGATTTCCTCAGTTTCCGTTGTTATATCTCCCTTTTCATTTCTAAGTTTGTTAATTTGGATACTTTCTCTGTGCCCTTTGGTCAGTCTGGCTAAGGGTTTATCAATCTTGTTGATTTTCTCAAAGAAGCAGCTCTTGGTTTTGTTGATTTTTTTTATGGTTCTCTTTGTTTCTACTTGATTGATTTCGGCCCTGAGTTTGATGATTTCCTGCCTTCTACTCCTCCTGGGTGAAATAGCTTCTTTTTGTTCTAGGACTTTCAGGTGTGTCATTAAGCTGGTAATGTATGCTCTCTCTGTTTTCTTTTTGGAGGCACTCAGGGCTATGAGTTTTCCTCTTAGCACTGCTTTCATTGTGTCCCATAGATTTGGGTATGTTGTGTTTTAATTTTCATTGTGTTCTAAAAAGTCTTTAATTTCTTTCTTTATTTCTTCCTTGACCAAGGTATCATTGAGTAGAGTATTGTTCAATTTTCACGTGTATGTGGGTTTTCTGTTGTTTCTGTTGCTATTGAAGACCACTTTTACTCCATAGTGATCAGATAGGAGGCATGGGATTAGTTCTATCTTCTTATATTTGTTGAGGTCTGTCTTGTGACCAATTATATGGTCGATTTTGGAGAAGGTACCATGAGGTGCTGAAAAAAAGGTATATTCTTTTGTTTTAGGATAGAATGTTCTATATATATCTGTTAAATCTAATTGGTCCAAGGCTTCAATTAGTTTCATTGTGTCCTTGTTTAGTTTCTGTTTTCCTGATTGGTGCATTGAGGAAAGTGCAGTGTTGAAGTCACCCACAATTATTGTGTTAGGTGCAATGTGTGCTTTGAGTTT
The DNA here is from genome assembly GCF_947179515.1 of Apodemus sylvaticus. NCBI lineage: Eukaryota > Metazoa > Chordata > Mammalia > Rodentia > Muridae > Apodemus > Apodemus sylvaticus. The sequence continues at coordinate 33,690,364 of NC_067488.1, forward strand.
TAATAAAGTTTCTTTTATGAAAGAGGGTGCCCTTGCATTTGGAGCATAGATGTTCAGGATTGAGAGTTCTTCTTGTTGTATTTTTCCTTTGACCAGCAAGAAGTGTCCCTCAGAGTCTCTTTTGATAACTTTGGGTTGAAAGTCAATTTTATCTGATATTAAAATGGCTACTCCAGCTTGTTTCCTGAGACCATTTGCTTGTAAAATTGTCTTACAGCCTTTTACTCTAAGGTAGTGTTTGTCTTTGACCCTGAGGTGTGTTTCCTGTAAGCAGGAAAATGTAGGGTCCTGTTTACGTATCCAGTCAGTTAGACTGTGTCTTTTTATTGGGGCATTAAGTCCATTGATGTTAAGAGATATTAAGGAATAGTGATTGTTACTTCCTATCATTTTTGATGTTATTTTTTAAATTTGATTGCTTAACTTCTTTTGGGTTTGAGGAAAGGTTACTATTTTGCTTTTTCCAGGGTGAAGTTTCCCTCCTTGTATTGGTGTTGTCCTCCTAATATCCTTTTTAGGGCTGGGTTTGTGGATAGATATTGGGTAAACTTGGTTTTGTCGTGAAATATCTTAGTTTCTCCATCTATGGTTATTGAGAGTTTTGCTGGATATAGTAGTTTTGGTTGGCATTTGTGTTCTCTTAGAGTCTGCATGAGATCTGCCCAGGACCTTCTAGCCTTCATAGTCTCAGGTGAAAAGTCTGCTGTGATTCTGATAGGTCTTCCTTTATATGTTACTTGGCCTTTTTCTCTTACTGCCTTTAATATTCTTTCTTTGTTTAGAACATTTGGTGTTTTGATTATTATGTGACGGGAAGTATTTCTGTTCTGGTCCAGTCTGTTTGGAGTTCTGTAGGCTTCTTGTATATTCATGGGCATCTCTCTCTTTAGGTTAGGGAAGTTTTCTTCCATAATTTTATTGAAGATATTTGCTGGCCCTTTAAGTTGTAAATCTTCACTCTCATCTATGCCTATAATCCTTAGGTTTGGTCTTCTCATTGTGTCCTGGATTTCCTGGATATTTTGGGTTACAAGCTTTTTGCATTTTGCATTTTCTTTAACTGTTGAATCCATGGTTTCTATGGAATCTTTAGCATCTGAGATTCTTTCTTCTATTTCTTGTATTCTGTTGTTGATATTTGCATCTCTGTCCCCTGATTTCTTCCCAAGGCTTTCTATCTCCAAAGTTGTCTCCCTTTGAGTTTTGTTAGTTGTTTCTACTTCTGATTTTAGATCCTGGATGGTTTTGCTTAGCTCCTTCTCTTGCTTGTTTGTGCTTTCCTGTAATTCTTTAAGAGATTTTTGTGTTTCCTCTTTCATGACCTCATCCTGTTGACCAAAGTTCTCCTGTATTTCTTTAAGTGATTTTTGCGTTTCCTCCTTGTTGGCTTTTATATTCTCTTGGATTTCTTTCAATGATTTTTGTGTTTCCCTAGTAAGGGCTTCTAACTTTTGATCCATTTTCTCCTGAATTTCTTTAAGTATGTCCTTCATGTGTTCCTGTACCAGCATCATGACCAGTGATTTTAAATCCAAATCTTGTTTTACTGGTGTGATGGGGTATCCAGGACATGCTGGTAGAGGAGAATTGGGTTCAGATGTTGCCATATTGCCTTGATTTCTGTTAGTGACGTTCCTGCGTTTGCCTTTTGCCATCTAGTTCTCACTGGTGTTACTTGGTCTTGTCAGTGCTGGACTCACCAGTGCAAGCTGCCCCTTCCCCGTTGGCCTCTGGTGCACAGCTTACACCCTGCACTGCCTGTAGACAGGGTGCTGCTGTCCAGGCTGTTCAGATCCCGAATCAGGCACCTGAAGGCTCCCGCTGGGGCCCGCAGGATTTACCGGAGCACACCGACTTCTCCCAGCTGGCCGCCTGGAAGCCCCCGCTAGCCTCTTGAGGGACCTGGAGATGTGGTGCGGCCGCCCAGGCTGATCTGAAGCGGAGAGAGTTCTGATGAGGGCTTCCACCTGAGGCCTTGCCCCAGATTGTGTCTGTGGACCAGATGGAGCCCGTGTGCACCCCCAGGGAGCGCTGAAGGTGTAAGCTGCTGTGACCTCCCCTGTGTTCTGGTCACTCCACTGGGCAGCTGATTCCCCAACCGGGCTGGCGCACACAAGGTTAGCCTGGTTGCCCAGGCCCTGAGTCCAGGCAAAAGCCTGGGAGGCCAAGGTCCGAGCAAAGTTCCCCTGGGGCTATGACTGTTAATTGGGTCCGCCAGGTGACCCGGATGGCTGGCGTGCGAGTCCGCGTTCCCCGAAAGCACCGTGAGAGTCTGCTGTGCTAACAACCTCCTGGGCGGGTTGACTCACAGATGGCCCACCAAGCCGCCCAGTTCTTGGGGTCAGTCCTGTGTCTTTTGGGGCCTAGACCCCTGCTTTGTTAGCCTTAGGCTACGCTTGTTAGCCGTCTCTGCCCTCCCGAGCACTCTGGGTCCTATAGGCAAAATGGCGGTGCGTGCGCCGGCCAGGGCAAAAAAACCTCCTGGCTGGGTTGGCACCCCGATGGCCACCCGAACAGCCCAGGGCCTGGGTGCAGGCCAACGCTCGTCAGGCTCAGACCCCTGCGGTGTTGGCCTCGGATTATGTTTGTGTACCTCAGTCTGTCCGATCTCTGGAGTCCGAAATCAAGATGGAGGTGAGTCTCTCCTGACTGGCGGGAGGCCGCGTTCTGAAGTGGCTTCGGTGTAGTGAAAGGCGCTGCACAACCGCAGCTGCTTGCTGCCTGGCTGGTCAGCGAAGGTCAGTGGTCGTGGGTGCAGGGCGTAACTGGACCCTGTGTCGGCTTGGTTCCACTGCTGATGGCCCTTCAGATGGACCAGCCACTGCTGCACTGCTGCCGCTGCCACCGCAGCCGCCGCTGCCACCGCCGCTGCCGCCGGGCTCCCTAGTGTGGATTTCAATGCCCTGTCTTCAGTCCTCATCTGCCAGTTCTATGAGGAGAAATTTCAAGTGTCTGTGTCTGAACATTTCAGCCTTGGCAGAGACCTGGTCTTCACTTAGCAACAATGAGCCCCACAGCCTGGGGCAATAGAATGTGAATCTGAGGGATTATAAGGTAGATCATACCAGCAAGCCTGAAGATGCCACTGTGTTGTCTGTTGCTCTTTTGTTTTCCAAAAATTAATATACTCAAGATATTCTTGATCATTCCAAGCTTTGAACAATACTGACATTAACTGTATACTAAAGCATAGAAGAACAGAACAAAAGAACAACCTTTTATTTCCCTACCAGTTAAAATATGAACTCACTAATTCAGCCACTCCAAACTTATGTTGCCCTTCCAAAGCAACAAAAATAAAAGACAAAGAAGGAGGTAAACAAATTTCTTATCTCTAGTTTTCTCTCCTTTGCTTCCTGACCTTTGGTTGGTTCTGTTTCTCTTAGTATATTAGAATGTTGCAAATGGTGTGGGGGTGGTGGCTAGAGGCTGCCCCCCACCCCAGGTGGTCATTCAACCAAACTTGTGCTAGGTGCTTTTGTATTCCCATGGCCATATTACATAAGAGAAACAAGGGGATCTGTTTCATAGCTTCAGAGAGATTAATTCACTATATAGGGAAGGCATGGCAGAGAAAGACACTCAGTTGATGGTTGCTGGAACAGGCAGCATAGGCTTTACACCATGCTAGAATTGGAAGCAGAGAGTGTGCCAGACAGGAGCTGGGGATGGTATTCCCTTAATACCAACTTTCTCCAACTATGCCCTACTCCCTAAAGTTTCTACAGTCTCCATCAACAGTGAGACAAACTGAGTACCACACATTCAAAACACTAACTTGGGGGGGGGCACAACACATCAACCCACAGCAAAACTCCAAGGAGGGAAGCTCACAAGTACATTGCAGAGGCAGGGGTTTACATGCAGGGATGGATCACTCCCACTACAGTCTGGAGAACTCCAATGACAGTCTGGACCTCTCTTCCATAGATACCCCCATACCAGTTTGATTTGTTCTTCTTTATCCACAAAGCTTTCAATGATTCTAGCTGAAATTAATCTCTACAATTTCTGAACTGTAATGTTTTTTTGTTTTTGTTTTTGTATAAATACCCATAGTAAAATATTCTCCAATGCATACGAATATCAACCACCTCCCTCTCCCCCCACCCTTATTAATCTTTATGAGATACCATGGTGGGAAATTAGTACTCCTTTGCGTACAGGAATGGTATGTCACAGATTATGTGTCCTCCCTAAGATCAAGAATCTAGTTTACACTTGTCTTGGTTACTTCTGTCATTGTAAAATACAATGACAGAAAAAACTTGAAGAAAGAATTTTTTGGCTCATAGTACTAGAGTACAGTCCATCCTGGTGGGAAAGTTCTCATGGCAGGCGTGTGCAAATCTGGTCACAGTGTTGGTGCTCAGCTAACTTTTTCCTTTCTGTGTAGTCTGGTCTGGTTCCCTAACTCAGGAGAGAGTAAAACTTGGTTTTCCGACTTAATTAACCAATAAGTGTAATCCCTCACGCACGTGCCCAGAGGATAAATAAACTCTCCTAGGTATGTCTGGAAGTATTTATCCTAGGTGATTCCAGATGCTGTCAAGTTGTCAATCATTAGTAACCATCACAATGTGAGAAAAAGATGTTCCTCCCATTACACTCCCATTCCTATAACCAATACTGCTTTATCTTCTTCTTCAGATTACATATTTTTAAATATTAAGCAGTGGTATGTACCAGAAACGCAGGCACTACAAGGGTCAGCAGAGCTTCTTTTGTGAGGAATTCACCGTTGTGTTCAGCTGTTAAATAGGCTGGTGCCAAATTTCCATCCTTTATTGTTGTCATTTTTTTATTTTCCTCCCCAACTATTTTAAGCCTCCTTATGTTAGCTGCTTTTCCAAAACCTAAATGAAAATTTCAAAAATCTTAGTATAGGAAAATAACATCTGGTAAAAATATATGGAGAGAAGAGATAAATCATTTTAACAGATTTTCTGTATCTACAACTGTTACCTTTGATCTTTGACATAGGATTATGTGTCACCTCTAATTTACGAGAGGCTGTGGAATGGCCTAAGGATAATCATACTAGTAACAATAGTAGGAACAGTCAGATGTTAAAATTGCTAAGTTAAGCTTACGTCTTCCAGTCAAATTCGAGAAGATAGTTAATATCTCCTTAAAAGTACTTTTCTTTGCCACCTTTGCCTTTTCTTCCAGCACTTGATGGGATGACTGTTGATGTTTTTCATTATATTACGGGTCTAAGTTGCTACTGCTCATTCTTTGCCTCTTTTCTGTGTAGTTCTAGCTAAGTAATTTCTATTCATTTACCATCAAGTGCACTTATATTTTTCCTTTTATCATTTCCACTGGATCAAGCCTATCCAGTGACTAGTTTATTTAGGCTCATGCAATTTTTTGGTTCCCATTTACTATTTGTTTTTTCTTTATAGTTTTGGATTATCAAATGAGATAGCATTCTCTCATTCTAATACTGTTTGTGCTTACATTGTACAGTATAGAGAAATTACTGTTTTAGAAATGCTATTTCCAGGTTTCAGAGTAACATCTGCTAACTATTTTTTTTGCAATATATTAATGTTTCCAGTTTTCAATAGTTTGTAAGTTAGCATTATATCTTGGGTGTCTTGAACACTATAATATAAAAGTATGAGTCTTACTCAAAAATCTGCTCAAAACCTTTCATTCATTTGTATTGTCAGGCCTGTGACCCCGTTCTATATGCCTTCTCTGTGGGTTGTGGGTCAGTGTGGGTTCTGTTTCCAAAGCCTCTGTCCTACTTAGATTTGTGTCATGTGTGTATCACCCAGTGGTCACATAATTCAACCCCAGAAGCCTGTTGTGGACAATTTAGGGCTGAATTCCATGAATACACAGCTCAAATCCGAGGATAGAAATAATGATATTCATCATACAGATCTTGGATGAATACTTTGAAAATGCAAAACAAAAACCATGGCATAGTTATGAAATGATACGCAACCAGAAGGTGACATTTTATTACCCCTAGATGTGCTTTCCTTCCAGCTTTAAGAAGGGACTAAAAATAGGATTCTGGGCCTGGCAGAATAAAAATGTGTTTACTCTTTCCAAATCCCATCAGATTTTGTTCTCATCTTTAATCATAATATTTCAAGGGAAAGCGAGTCTTGTGTTTCAATCTGGAGTTACATAGCAGCTATGCTGGCCTCTTTCCTCTGGGCAACATCTGCAGCATCATTTAATCGTTCTGAAAGATTGAGAACTAGAATCATGTGGCACGTGGTATTCTACCAGGAGGCACTGGGTCTTTTAAAACCAGAAACGATGTTGCATTCAGACTCCAGGAAAGCATCAGGTTGGTAAGTGCATGGCCCTTTATGTAAGGAGGCAGTTTTCTCTGTTCTCAAAGCTGTCTCAATCTCTAATGTCTTCATTCACCCCATCTGTTCATCTCTTAGTTTTTCAGTGCATGTGTGGTGTTGTGGCAATGAATGGGACAGAAAATCCTCAGGCATTCATGGAACTCACATTCTAATGGCAGAGAGTAGAAGGAAGGCACAAGTGTAACATTAAAAAAATTAACTCTGGTGGTGTGGTTCAATATCTGCTTCAGTGGTTTAAGTTTCCTGGTAAAAGATACACCCACAGCCTTTATATTTCAATATACCTTAAATGGTACAGTAGCTGGACAACTGCTTACCCTTCTTGCATCTAACTCCCGCTGATAATCCTGAGTTAGCACTTATAAGTTCTATGTTCTATTTTGGCTGTTCTAGAGCCAGCTGGGCAGCCTTCTGGGCCATGCTCTCCTGGCTCCTTCACATGCTGGCCATGCCTCTCTGTCCAGCACTATTCTCAGGCATGGCAGCTTGCCTCTCCTCCACATGCTCCCATACAATGGCTCCCCTTTTTCTCTCTTCTCCTCTCAGCCCCAAGCCTTGGAAGTCTAAAATCTTGCCTCTGTCAATCCTCCCCAGCTATTGGCTCTTTGCTTGTTCATTTACCAATCAGAAGCAAGTGGGGGAAGGTTCCCAGAAGCTATGTACCCACACTTTTGTGCAAGCACTTTTTTTTTTTGAGGAACACAATTAGCACTTGTAATACAAGCAGCTATACACAGGAGAAAGGAGAAAGATGGGGGAGGGAGAAAAAGGTCAGCTAGAGACAAACATGAATGCTATCACACTACAATATGAAAATATAGTAATGAGATGTCAAGGAAACCTCACTGATAGACAGAAAAGTCATGAGCAAATCTACTCCGTGGACACTCTGTTCAGAGGAAATTGCTTTCTCAAAGACACTGTGGCAGAGGCTGGACAACTGTGGCATACAGCATGCCAAGGGCTAGAATAGAGTTGACAGTGAAGGAAGTGGGACTAGATGTTGCCATAGAGATGGTCACACAAACTCATTTCTTTATTTTTATTAGATATTTTCTTTACTTACATTTCAAATGTTAGCCTCATTCCTCGTTTTCCCTCCAATCCCCCCATCCTAGCCCATCCTCCTGCTCACCATCACACCCACCCCTACTTCCCTGTCTTGGCATTCCCCTACACTGGGGTATCGAGCCTTTTCAGGACCAAGGGCTTCTCCTCCCTTTGATGTCCAATGAGGCCATCCTCTGCTACATATCCAGCTGGAGCCATGGGTCCCTCCATGTGTACTCTTTGGTTGGTGATTTGGTCCCTGGAAGCTCTAGGGGAGCTCTGGGGGCTTGGTTTATTCTTGTTCCTCCTGTTGGGCTGCAAACTCTCTGGGTCCTTTCTCTAGCTCCTCCATTGGGGACCTTGTCCAATGGTTGACTTCTATATTTGTCAGGTACTTGTAGAGCTTCTCAGGAGAGAGCTATATCTTCTATCAGCAAGTGCTTGTTGGCATCCACAATTGTGTCTGGGTTTGATAACTGTATATGCGATGGATCCCCAGATGGAGCAGTCTCCAGATGGCCTTTCCCTCAGTCTCTGCTCCATACTTTGTCTCTGTATCTCCTCCCATGAGCATTTTGTTCCCCCTTCTAAGAAGGACCAAAGTATCCATACTTTGGTCTTCCTTCTTCTTGAGCTTCGTTTTGGTCTGCGAATTGTATCTTGGATATTCCAGGCTTCTGTGCTAATATCCACTTATCAGTGAGTGCATACCATGTGTTCTCACAAACCCATTTCATAGCTGTGTGTAAAATGCAATCACTTCCCTCTTTAGGAGTCCTTTAAAAATTTCATCTGTAATGTGTTCTTCTCTTGGACTTGAATGTATCACCATATTTATAAAATCATACATACATGCACACTTACACACATACACACACACATATAAAATCATACATACATACAGACATACACACATATATGTATATGTATATATACATATAACTCACACACATATACACATACATATATACACATAAACATACACATATATACAGATAAACATATATACATATATACATATATACCCATATTTAAATACACATATGTATATATACCCACCTGAGCATACACCCACACCCACACACACACATATACACTCCTTTTGTAAGTAGATTTAACAGAACCCCAGTCTTTCTTTTCTATAAATACAAACAAGGAATAATAATAAAGTAAGTCAACTTCTATACTTCTGAAGCATTCTCGCATCTTTAGTGTAACTCATAAAAGTTGGACCCTAAAATTTAATGTTTATTTGGTTTGTTCTCAAATTCTCTTTAAAATTTTTATTTGATTGAATTTTTAGTTTCTTAAAAATTTCATACATGAATACTATATTTACATCACTTCTAGTACTCTTCCTCATCCAACTCCTCCTATGTACCCATCCACTCCCATTCTAATTCAAGAACTCGTCTCATATAAATGTATGCATGCATGTTATGTTAGTATGTATGTGTATATATATATATATATATGTATGTGTATATGTATATAAAATAGTCACAATAAGGCCATTTAGGGTTGTTCTTATGTATGTGTTTAGACTTGATCACTTGGGATTGGATAATTTGTCAGGGGACTCATCCCTGGAGAAGATTTATTCCTACCCTCACTCAGTGGTTATTAATTTCCTGTATCTAATATATCCTTCTGAAAATTTCCACATCCACATTGGCATGTAAACTGGTGTTATCATTGTGCTGGGATAACAAAGTAAGCCTACTGTTAAGTTTTTATGGGCACAGGTTCTCTGCTCTGCCTAGAAGGCATTACCAAGCAGTATTCTGGTTCTCTGGCTTTTGAAAAATTTCCACTTCTCTTCTGTGATTTTCCTGAGCCTTGTGTATAAGAGTTGCACTGTAAATGAATCAGTTGGGCAACAAAAAATTATTTGTTCTCTGTGTAATAGCCTACTTAATAAGTTATATGACACACTTAGTAGGTTAATTTATTAAATAATCTTGACTTCTTGAAGCTGGAGATGAACTATTTTGCCCCTATAGAGTTGTTCATCTACAGAGTTGGGAGAGATATTGTGGCAGATTGCTGTCTGCTCAGAAAAGCCACTTTCTCATCCTATGTGCATAGCTAAGCATCATACCCAAGAATCCAGGTAGTTATCATCTTTTGATTGAATTCTAGGTTACTGATATGATAGGCACCGATTCCCAAGCTTGGCTGACAGAAACCTTTATGGCTGACTTTGCCACTGATATTTGTAATTTGCCATTAGAAAGTAAAGATAAAATCTCTGGGAATGGAGTTGGGTACAGTTATGGGTTGAACAGAAAGGAGCCTTGACCTCTGAATTAATATCAGGGTATTGTTTCAGCAGAAAGGACGTGGAATGTACCTTGATAAGATATCGAAATGTTACAGTTTACACTGCCAGCATCACCTTACTGTATGCTGTCATACATGTTGAATTTGTGCTTACCTTCCCACATTCATCTCTGTTATGCTTCTCTACAAAGAAGGTGCAATGCAATCCGACCATCCCTAAATTATAGAAGAAGACTACTAGAGGGAATATGCTGTGATTTTCTCTGTTTTGAAGATTTCAAAGTAAGCTTTGCAAACTACATTCTGAGTGAAGAGAAACAAGTGTATCCAAAAGAGTGGCAAGGAGTGGGTTAGCGAGGGATCAGCAAAATTATGAGTAAACAGTATGGAGGTAGTCATGGTACTAGAGCTGGAAGGACATGAGGTTTTAATTAAGCAAACAGGAGGCGAGGAGGAGAATGACAAAGGATGGACATCACTGAGCTCCGCCCACACACCATATTCTCTGCTGCATCATTAACTGCTCAATACAGCTCCATTTAACCTGTTGAGGAACTCACTGACTCATTCCAGAAGGAGTGAAATGTATAAGAGATTGCTCAGACTTGCAGCTGAATGAGACTACTTTTTAGAGGAGGTTTGATTAACAAATAATAGGTAGGGGCAAGCAGGGATTTCTAGCAGGCATCCAGACAGAAATATTTGTTATTGTTGTTATTGATGATGATCTTTTCCAAAGGTGGTCTGGAGATGCAGCTCCATTGTTGTGTGCTTGTCCAACATTTTAAGGTCCCTGAGAAGCATACACAGAAACTCAAGCCTTGTGCAAACACACACACACACACACACACACACACACACACACACACATGCACACGCACACGCACATGCACACGCACACGCACACGCACACACACACACAGACATGCACACAGTCACACACACAAACACAGAGACACAGATATACACACAAACACAGACACACAGACACACACACATACACATAGACACACACAAACACAGACATGCACACAGTCACACACAGAGAGACACACGGACACACAAACAAAGAGACACAGATACACACACACATACAGGCACACACACATATACACAGACATGCACACAGTCACAGAGAGACACACAGACACACACACAAATATAGAGACACAGATATACACACAAACACAGAGACAGAGACACACACACAGACATATAGACACAGACACGGACACACACACACACACACATACACACACAGATATGAGTAAATCATGATGCACAGAGAAAATTTGTTCTATTTGTGTTACCTTTGAAACATTTCTTTTTAAATATTTTTATTTTCTATATTCTTTGTTTACATTCCAAATGATTTCCCCTTTCCCAGATCCAGCCCCCCATATGTCCCATAAACCTTCTTTTCTCCATCCATTCTCCAATCACCTCCCTCCTTTTTCTCTGTCCTTATATTCCCCTCCAATGCTAGATCAGTCCTTTTCAGGATCAGGACCCTCTCCATACTTCTTCATGGGAGTCATTTGTTATGCGATTTGTGCCTTGGGTATTCAGGGCTTCTGGGCTAATTAATATCCACTTATCAGAGATTGCATTCCATCTGTATTCTTTTGTGATTGGGTTACCTCACTTAGGATGATATTTTCCAGATCAAACCATTTGCCTAAAAATTTTGTGAATTCATTGTTTCTTTGAAACATTTTAAGATGAAATCCTGTAAGGAAAATTCTTGGGAATTTCAGAAATCATCTGGCTACCACATAACTTGCAAATTCTCATATATTCTCCAGCTTTTCTTTTAAAGCTCACACCCTTTTTTCTATTGCCAAAACCCATAACTTTTGCTAAACTCTGCTTCTTGGTTTAAACTGTCACCAATCCCAATGAATTTCATATATAAGCATTTCCTAAAAAGCTTTCTCACTTTAGTTTTAAAATAAATTTTGGCTAATGATCCTTGATGAAGTTTCTTTCCAACTCATCCTGAAAATATTCTTGAAAGCACATTTTCAAAGAGATTAAGAGTTATCAACATCATCAAATATTAAAGCTGTTAAAATTACTAGAATCAAAATAAACTCCTTTTATTTCTAGGAGTAGATTCCTGGGCCTCCTGAATGTTAGGTGAATTTTCTACCACTGAGCCTCCTTCCTAGCCCCCAAACACCTTTAACAGTATCAAGAGTAAAATTAGGGAAAAAGAAACACCCAACAACGAATTAAGAAGCATCTGTGTAACCACTGGAAACAAGTATGATTTAAAATTAAAAAACTTATAGAAATTCTCTTGGTTTAGGATGCGTGGGTCAAGTCAGGGCTAGTGGTACATGCCTTTATTTCCCTTTAATTCCAGAACTTAGGAAGTAGACAGATTTATATGACTTTGAGGCCTGCCTTGTCTACAGGAAGAGTTCCTGGAAAGCCAAGCTACTGAGTAAAACTCTGTCCTGAAAAAAATAAAAAACAAACAAAAAATGTGTATCGGAAACAAAATTCAATCCAATAGAGAAAAAAATGAATCTACTAGATTCCTTTACTGGTATTTATGTAAAAGCAATGTGCCTCATCTTTTTGTCAGAGTTAGGTCCTTTTAGTGTATATTGAATATGTCACACATGTACATTTTATTATTAATTTTATTTTTTTATTATTCCATGGTTCTAAGAAATAAATTCATGGTAGATAAGCAGTGTACCACTGAACTATTTCTATTTGTCTAACCTTTTCGATTTTTACATATTTTCCTTTATTTTTTAGGGATTATAATATCATTACATCAATCATTTTACTTTACTTTCTCCAAAGCTTCCTTGCTCTCCTTTAAATGCATGCCCTCTTTTCCATTAATTAATTACATGAATATATATGTATTTTGGGTATATATATATATCTTTCTCAGTCTATATAATGTTATTCGCAAACATGTTTTCAAGGCTAACCATTTGGTATTGGATAACAAATTGACATGCTCTTCCTTGGAGACTATTTTCCCCAATCTTAGCATTTCTTAGTTTCTTGTTCTTATTTGTGTAGGATTAATGCCTTGTGAGGTTTGTCATGTTTGCTTTGGCCTATCCATTGTTGCCCTTATCCAGATGAGACAAAACCCTGCTTAATTTGCCAAGTTTTCCTTGGTCTCTTAATTCTCTTTCTTCATAATTCTTCCTTCATTCTTGGATTACAGATGTGAACCACCATGTTCAAGTCCACATATATTTTCTAAATATCTGATTCATTAACAAAGTATGGTCCACAGGATAATAAGGTGGTGTCCACTGAACTCATCACAGTGTCTTCATGCCAGCAGAGAGGCTAGGTAGAGTTTATATCCAACACTACTTTCTTTTTCGATGGCAAACAGCCCATTACTTTTTAACAGTATAGTTTTAGAAAAAGACAAGCATTCAGAAAGGGGTACATGCATGTCATGTTGTGGAGAGAATAAGAGATTTGTTGGCAGAACTGAATTGAGTCTACTTTGCATGTGTTGATGCTTATCTGCATCTGGTTCATTTCATTTTATGTAACAAATGTAAGATAATTGTTCTCAATGATCTAAAGTCCACACCACTAATGAAGGCCATATAGAACCTGGAGATAAAGATTGCTTCTGTCCTCCTTGATCATGGAGGCAGATCCTAATATTAAAAACTTGAATGGAGAAAGAACACTACATCATGTAGTATAAATTGACAGTCTAGATATTGCCACCAGTCTTCTTGAATTTGGAAGAAACACTGAAGAAATTACAAAGAAGGTTGGTTCACACCACTGCTGCTAGTATGACAAGAAAAAAACAATTCCTTATGACAGAATACTTAAAAACATGTGGTGTGAACATACATGCAAGTCATGATTATCAAACCATCATGTATGGGTTTAAATAGGATTCTGAAGTCACTCTTGAACTTCTATTAAAACAAGGTATAGCCCCCTTCTTAACGGACACTTTGGATGAAAGGCATTGCATTATGCTAGAGCCGGAAAGCACAAAGTGCATCCTGTTGATGAATCATGCATGAACTCACATGAACAGCGGCAGTCCATATAGAATCTTCAGATTCAAATCAGACAGTTTCTCAGGAGTGAAAGGGGGAAATGGGAATGAGCCCCCGAGCCTAACAAAGAAGCTATCTTCAATCAACAACAGCTTGAAAGGAGAGTGAGTTTTCTCCAATTTAGTCTCACACAGCATAAAAACTAAGTTTAAGGTTAGGATCAATGCTTCACAGTCGTTGGCCATAGAAAATAAACTTACTGGTAGTTTTTCAAAATAAATAGCAGAGAGAGAGAGAGAGAGAGAGAGAGAGAGAGAGAGAGAGAGAGAGAGATGGGGTTGGATGGTGTGGGAAGAGAGAGACTTGCTGGCTAGCTAGCTAGTATATAGTATTTTGCTCTCCAAGGCTGTCCATTGGGTCAGAGACAAACAAAGCAGATAATGAACACAGGAAAACCCCCAACCTCTGTTTAGCAGGCAGTGGAGGTACACATCTGGATTTCTTGTTTACAAATGAGACTTACCTGTCATCTAAATGAAAAGCACCTGGCAGCTAGCTGGCACACATCGAATGCAAAGATGTACAACATAGGAAAACTGTGTAGATGTATCATCATTTAAAAATGAGCAAAGTAGGAAATGAGTAAGGAGCCAACCACAAACCAGGGGAAAAATTATCCTGAGTGCTCTGGAGATCTTTATACCCATGAATAATATTTTCATATGAATCAGAGGAAAATGTTAGAAAATGAAATAATGTTTCAATAAAATCCAAGACACATGATCTCTATAAAAAAAGGAACAGAAAAGCTTAAGTGGTAGCTAGTTGAAATTCAGAGACAGCAGTCTGGTACAACAAGAGACCTAAGAGAAATGATAACACAGGAGTGCAAAGGATTCAATAATTCAACAGCATAGTTGAAATCTCTATAGTAGACGATAATCTAGAAAAGTGATAAATTAACAGTAAAGTCATGCCACTAGTAGAAAAAGAACTTAAGCAGCTCTACCACCCCCCAAAAAAGCAGAGAAAAAAAGATGTATTAGCAATAATAAGTGGATTCATAGTATGCCTTTAACTGTATGAGTTTTGCTTTAGTTTTTGAGACAAAGTCTTAGCTTGAACAGGCTAGCATTCAGCCGGTCAACCTTCATCCTTTCTCAGCTTCCTGGGTGTTGAGATCACAGGCACCAACCACCACTTCTAACTGAAGAACATGTGAAACATTGATTTCATTTGACCTTTGATCTTTTGACTTTTATCGTTGTCTATGCCTCTACACCTTCTAACCTTCTGTGATAGCAATGCTTAGAAAAGAAAACACTATTTATTTTGGGATGCTCACTACTCTTCACACTATCTGTAGCTTTTGGGGTTTCTAAAGCATGAAACTAGCGCAGAGCTGTGCTGAGTGACCAAAAAAAAAAAAAAAAGAATAATCAAAATAGAATTAAAGGTATACAATGAAATACCATTTATCCAGGAAAAGAAGGAAATTATGATATCTGGTGATGAGTTTGAAGGCCATTATGCTAAGTAAAAAAAATCAAGCTCAAAAAGACAAAAGCTATATGATTATACAGAGATTCTAAAATATGTGGGCTCAAAGAAGGAGAGAGTAGACTGATAATTTCTGGAGACTGGCAATAGATGGATGAGAGAGGGGAGTATGGAATTGTTAATCAAAAAGTAGAAGGAATGTGTTTTGAGTTCTGGTGCACAGAACAATGACTATAGTCATCAGTTGTACATTGCATATATTAAAACAATGAAGAGAGCAATTTTTAATGGAAATGTTTCATGAGAAAAGGCAATGTGGTGAATATGTTCCCTAGATTCATTTAGTCATTGTACATTAGATGCATACATCATAATTCTCAAATATACCCCATGAGTGAATAAATTGTGATTTATCAATTAAATACAACATTGGTGAAATTAAGCTGCCATTCTGTCTAAATAGCATAAAGCAAAAGAAGACTGAAGAATACATGGAATATGCTCATCTATGGTAGAAGAAGGTCTCAATCCAGATTCACTGTTGTTTCCCTATGAAAAATTGTTTTCTTTGCTTCTGATTTTCTCACTAACTAGTTAAAGGCCACTTAACCTAAATGCATGATCACATACAACAATTGAAAAGAAGCTGGAATACTACAGGGTAACTTAGCCCTTAGAAGACTGCAAAGTCAGCTCTTCCTACTATAAGCTTGTTTTCCTCAATAGTCAAGTCTTCATCCTTGAATAAGAATGTTTGGTGGAGGTTGCCTGTTTCTGATTTTACCAGTTCAGTAGTTCTATAGATTTTCCCACTTTGTAGGTCTAATAGAAGGAGAAGTACTTTCTGGGATATCTTAATTTTCTTTCCATAGTGTAAAACATACCAGGAAGTGCCTGTGGAGGTAAGGTGATTGTGGTCCTCTGAGCCCCAATGTTTAATTCTGGACTCATTCGTCAGTCTAGAGAACCCTTGTTAAACATCAAGAACATACTACTTCCATGTGGAAATCTTTGGACTCCCCCAAACTAACCAGCATTGAACCTTATCTGACTAATCTCATCCCAGTCAGATCTGCCTGCCATCCCACCCCATCTGTCTAGGACACGGCTTGCAGAGGTGAGTTTCACATAGTCCTCTAAGCCCCACTGTCAAACTCTGGGCTTGCTTTTTGGTCTGGAGAAACCCTTGCAGGACACGATGAACATCCTGCTTCTCCTTGGAAACCTTTGGTGACCCCAAGACTAATCAGCCTGGAACACTGCTCTAGCAATTCCTTCCCAGTTGGGTCTGCTTGGGGATAGAGCCAACAGAGGTGGTTTGCATTATCTCCTGACCCCATTGTCTATTGCTGGGCTTGCTCTTTGGTCATGAGGAATCTTGTAGGACCCCAAGAGCCTCCTACTACCCCATGGAAGTCTGAGGCAATCCTAAGTACTACCATCTTGGAATATTGTTCCATCAATTGCTTGCCAGTGGGGTTTGTTTGAGGCACAGCCAGCAGAGTCATGTACTCAGACCTCCATTGTCTGGCCCATGGCTCCTCCAACCTTCCCAAGAAGTCTTGCTTCTATCAGGATCATACAGCCAATAACAGGGAAAACCAATGCCTAAAAGACTGGGCATGAACACAATCAATATTACTCAGGGAAATATAACACCAGAGTCTAGCTATCCTGCTACAATAATCCCTGGATAGTCTAACGAACCTGAAGTAGAGGAAGATGATCATAATCCAATCTTATAATGATGTTAAGGAGGACATCAATAAATCCCTTAAAGAAACACAGGAAAATGCATCCAAGCAGATAGGGACATTAAATTAGGAACAAATAAATATAAAGAAATACAGGAAAATACAATCAAACAGATGAAGGATATGAATAAAACTGTCCAATACATGAAAAAAATGAAATAGAATCAACAAAGAAAATAAACTGAAGCAGTTCTGAAGATTGAAAACCTAGGAAAGAGAACAGAAGCTGCAGACATAAGCATCACCAACAGAATGTAGGAGATGGAAGAGAGACTCTCAGGAGTAGAAGATATTCTAGAAGAAATCAATATTTCAGCCAAAGAAAATGCAAATCTAAAACATTCATAACACAAAACATCCAGAAAATTTCAGACACTATGAAAAAAGCAAACATAAGAATAATAGGAATGGAGAACGGAGAAGATTTCCATCTTAAAGACATAGAAAACATCATCAACAAAATCTGAAGTGCAAATTTCTGGTTTCTTTGGAGACAAAGTAGTGTCATGTGATGTTTTTCTGGAGATTGTCTTGTGAGAGGAAGTTTTTGCTGAAGCAGACACATGGGAGCATATTTTCATGAGAACAGACAAGTAGTGTTTTTCTGAAGCTGCCTGGAAAAAGCCCATGTGATGTTTTACTAGAGTGGATGCTTGAGAGAGTCCATGATGCCTGGAAAGTGGATAAAGATAACCAGACAGTGGATGATGCTGTGAGGCATTGGTTCACCTTGCCACTCTTTGATGGTCTTCATTGTGTTTTGCAGACACTGGTCTTCACTGATGGCACTGTAGCATTGGTTCACCTTTCCTTCTTTGCTGATCATCAGTAGTCCTGACTATCTAGAGAGAAATGCACCAAAGAACTTCTTTTTTTCTCTTTTTCTTAATTAGATACATTCTTTATTTACATTTCAAATAATTTCCCCTTTCCTGGTTCCCCCCTCTCCAAAAGTCCCATAAGCCCTCTTCCCTACCCCTGTTCCCCAATCAACCCCTTCCTGCTTCAAACTTCTGATGGTATTCCTGTGGCTTCTTGCCATTTCCCAGGACTTGAGCTGATTGGCAGAGCCTAATGGTTTCATCTTGATTGAACTGTTATTGCTGATTCATGAATGCTATTTGCAAGTAGATTGAGCTACTGCTGCTGATTCATGAGAACTAAATTGCTGATATTCTGACAACACAGATTGGATTTGCCCCAAAGAACTAATTCTTAACAGGTCCACATCCTCCTTTGCCCTATTAATCTTTCCTTCCAACTACCTCAGTGGACCAGAAGGGAGGTTAAAACATTTAAGTATCATTGTTAAGTAGGGAACCATGTCCAATGAGCTTTCAGAACAGCTTGTGTAGCTACAGAGAAACCAACTTTCTTCAGAGAGCAGTGCTTTTGGCAGGGAGGAAGAAATTCCTTCATACTTGAACATTTTCTAATTGCTCATTTATTATATTCTGGGGTATGGAGTAAGTACAGAGAAGCCATGACCTTGTATGGCTTGTATTTTTGTTTCAATGCCATGATTTCTTTAACATATTTCCAGCATTTCAAGGTAGACCAAGGTGTCCTACAGAAAAACCTTGGGGGAGACCTACAGGGGGTCTGGCTGGTGTTAACAGATGAAGGGGGGCAGAGCTGGTGCAGCTGACCATGGAGGAAGCTGGCTTGACTGGTGTGATAGAGAGAAGCCAGCTTGCTTACATGCTTCTTCCATGACTGCTTGCCCTAAGCAAGTAAGTGCCTTTCAGGATTTGTTTTTGGAGGTTTATTACATATGCCTGGTTCTGAATTCCAACAGTTTAATGAAGATCTAAATAAAATGCTAGGTTTTACCCCCCCCCCCCAAAAGGTAGGTTTTGAAAAATATAAGCCTACAGATGGGCACTTCAAAAATTATAAAAGAAAAATTCCATAACCTAAAGAAAGAGATACCTATGATTGTCCAAGAAGCTTACAGAACACCAAACAGATTGGAACAAAAAAAACCAATCCTCCCACCACATATTAAACAAAGAAAGAAATTTAAAAGCTGCAAGGGAAAAAGGCCAAGAAACAAACAGGAAAACCTACCAGAATTATACCCAATTTCTCAACTGAGACTCTAAAAGCTAGAAGGGAGAAGTTTTCCAAACCCTAAGAGACAACAGACACCATAGATGGAGAGACCAAGATATTCTATGACAAAACCAAATTTTACCAATACTTTTCCAATAACCCAGCACTAAAGAGGATAATAGAAGGAAAAATCAGAATTCAATGAGGCTAACTATAATCAAGAAAACACAAGAAATAAATATTGCATACCATTAAAACAAATAGAAGAGAAATACACACACACAACCAACAACATTAAAATAATAGGAAATAACAATCATTGGCCATTAATATCTCTCAGCATCAATGGACCCAATTACCCAGGAAATGGGTTCAGGTTAAAAAATTGGATGCATAAACAAAATCCATCATTCTACTGTATACAGAAAAACCATATCTAGGAAACAAAGATAGTCATTGTCTCACTATAAATGGATGGGAAAGGGTTTTACAAGCAAAAGAACCCAAGAAACAAGCTGAAGTAGCCACTGTAAGACTTAATAAACTATTCTTTCACGTGAAAGTAAGCAAAAGAGACAGGGAAAGACACTTCATATTCATCAAATGAAAACTCTACCAAGAGGACATCTCAACTGTTAACATCTATGCCCCAAATTCAAGGGAACTCACATTTGTAAAAGAAACACTAAAGCTTAAATCATACATTGAACCCCACATATTAATACTGAGCGATCTCAACACCCCATTCTCACCAATGGACAGGTTATCAAGACAGAATCTGAACAGAGAAATAACAAAACTATAATAATAAAATATAATAATATAATTAATATAATATAATATAATATAATATAATATAATATAATATAATATAATATAATATAATATATAAGTATAGTATAAGTATGGTATAATAATAATAATAATAATATATAGAACATTTCACCAAAACAGAAAATAATATGCTTTTTTCTTAGTGCTTCATGGAACCTTATCCAAAATCAAATGTACAGTTGATCACAAAGCAAGCCTTATCAGATACAAGAAGATTGAATTAATCTCATGCATCTTATCAGATCATCATATACTAAAGCTGGACTTCACTAATAACAGAAGCAAGAAAAAGGCTAGATAATCATAGAAACTTAACAACTCTCTACTCAGTGATCACTAGCTTAGTGCCTGCTAGAACAAAGGAACAAATGAAGGATGAATTTACTTCCCCTTCTCAAACCGAGGCATCGATCCTCTGTCATTGGTGTGGACATGCCTGGTTTCCAGGGTTTCCACTTCTATAACTTATACTAGTGAATCCCCTGAATCTCACCTTAAGAACTGTAATAAAGTTATACTTCTCTAGCCTCTGGACTCATACTGAGTATCATCATCATTTTTCTTGATTCTATAGTTTTCATGAGAAAAGTTATTGATTTTATGGCTTCTATAATCTTGTGTTCCAACTCTTATGGTCTATCTTTCCTTTTATGTATTTATGTATTTATGTATTTGTTCCTTTGTTCTAGCAGGCCCTCAGAAAATTAGGTGACAGATTTCTGCATGTTCCAGGGCAGATATTTGCTTAGTCTCCCTACCAAAATGTTAATCTCTTCAAGAAAAACTATCAAACATTCTCAAATAATATTTTCCTAACTATCTAACCATATCTTAACCCACTTAATTTGACCTAAGATTGGCAATCACATCGTCTACAGAAGAGAAATTTTCAGCTGAGCTCACAGAAAATGCTAGTGCTTTTTTCCCACCTTCCTTTCACCTTCATGCCTATCAATGAAGTAACTCTACTTTAGTTAAGGCAGGGTTACCTACAGAATGAAGGGGTGAAATATGTACCAGACCTAATTATTAATTTGAGGTTTTTCCAGGAAATGGGTTAAAATTCTTTAAATGGCAAATCAGGTGCAAAGCAATGTATCAAAGGTTTTGTATTATCTCCCCTATTGCTTGTTCCACAAGATCATGTTGAAAAATGTATCAAAAGTACCTAAATATTCAATAGTACTCATGAAATTTCAGAACTTAGGTTTTAATCATGACCATTGTGATTATGTGTTAAGTTTCTTTGTGGCACTTATGATGAGAGGGCTTAAGCAAAACCCACGGTGTTTCTCATCCGAGTCACAGCACCAATGAGGGGGCTTAAAAAGAGGAGGATGGGGGGTTAAAGGAGTGTGGCACAGCGGCGTGGGGAAGGGGATGCCCAGGCAGGCCCTTGCCTGGGCACCTCTGCCCCCTGAGGGACCACACACACAAAGGCATGGTATAGAATAGAGTTTATTCAGAGTAGGGTATGGGAGTTAGTGGTAGAGAGAGAGAGAGAGAGAGAGAGAGAGAGAGAGAGAGAGAGAGAGAGAGAGAGAGAGAGAGAAGAGAAGTGGAGGCTGGCCTTGACCACGTGGAGGAGGGGAGGAGAGCCCCAGGGGCAGAGAGGTCAGAGTATGTGGGAGAGCAGAGAGCAAAGAGGGAGAGGAGGGGCAAGTAGCCCCTCTTATAGTGGGCCAGATCTCTGGGGTGGGGCATACCTGGCTATTGCCAGGTAGGTGTGGGGTGGAGCTTAGACAAAACACCAACAAGTGTGGTTCAAATTTTTCTGATACAAAACCAGGAAAAATTCTGTCCACTTAATGTGTGATTGCCATTTTCAGGTACCCTGCTAAGAATTTGTCAGCACGTTAGTTCACCATGACATTCTTGCTGTATTCATTTTCAAGTAAATTGAAGTTTTGCGACATTAAATAAATATTCAAAGGCCCACTAATGAGAACTGTGGTTGGGTCAAAAAGAAATCAAGTGTACAATCCACCCTGGTCTTTCTTTGATGTTTGTTTTATTTTTGTCCAAATAAGAATCTTCATATTTTCTCTACTTCTGTTTTAGAGTGTTCTCATGTATTTAATATTTTTTTAATATCAGAGCAGTGTCTGGTAAATGGTTGAAGAAATATATTTTATACTTTAATGTTAGGGAACATTTCAATTTGTCATTCTTATCAAGCATCTTAGTCTACGATAAAGCCACATTTTATTTATTTATCTCACAAAATTGTCCATAATACCTTAAGGGTATTTTCTTCTATTTAATATTACACACACACACACACACACACACACACACACACACACACACGCTTGTGTGTGTGTGTGTGTGTGTGTGTGTGTGTGTGTGTGTGTAGTACCTCTGGAACATGAGTGGTTGTAAGATGCCCAGTGTGTGTGCTAGGAACTAAAAGCGGGTCCTTTGCAAATCTTAACCACTATATTAATTCTCCAGGCCCTCCTTCCCAATTCCTGTTGTCAAAGAGACCAAATAAGGCTTTGTCACTCATATTCCAGAACTAAACCTCAGTATTTTCTCCCTATTTTGTTCATATAAATAATACATATTTCAAACCTTCCCAAAGTCTACAGGACAACCTGCTCTAAGTTACTTATATAAGAATCATTAGAACCCTAAATGTAGGAATTAGTGCCTGTTAATAGTAAGTTTGACTTTTTCAACATCAGTGAATCAGCTCATTACATTCATTTTTCCCTGTAGTCCTTGTTGTTCTATTCTAGATTCCAGTTTCTTGGAATTACTGCTTTTGTCACTGGACAATGCTCATCTTCAACTTGTTTCTTCCTCCAGTAATAATCCCAGTAACATCTGCCCCCTGGTTTACACATTACCTAGAAAAGCACTGCCTGCTCTCTAGGTAGTACTTGTGTTAGATCTATCTCTCTATAATCTTGCACTTGCCCACTTCATCTCCTAGAGTACATATGAGAGGAGACAGTGTATGTGAAGAATATACCATACATTTTTGGGGGCTCAAACTGACTATGTGGAGGAAAGAAAAGACTGGAAGCAATTGAATACATGTTTATTAGAAGCTCAGTTAGCAATCCTGGAAGCCTCATAGTGCCTGGTTTATATTCATGTTAATTTTAGGTAGAATAAAGATTTGATAGGTATAAGTTTATTGCATTTTACTTTTAAAACATATAGCTGTTATATTCAAATTGTGGACTTTGTAGATATTGGTGCTCAGAAGTGTGTAAAGGTCTAGCATTGACATAGACTCTCAGTTACATTACAAGTATCCACTTGTTTCTACGACTCCCCAAATATTGTGATGTAAAACTAAAAGTGAATCAATCTTGAAGAATAACAATATGGACAAAGAAATGTCAATATATACTCCAGACTCTCACTGTTATCTACATAACAGATCTCAAGATTTTATACTCAGTCATTTCATTTTTCCCTAAGTATAGCTGGATTCAAATCTAAAATCCTGTAGAGATTTCTTGATATGTGAATTTATCCAGGTTACTGGGGAATACTATGAGACCTAATATTTAGAGCTGGGTCTTTAACACAGTGCCTAGCATGTAGCCTACACTGTACAAATCCCTATGTTCAATTCAGTTCAGTATGCCATGAAAAGTTATCTATTTTCAAGTGTCAATCATCTCAGCTCTAAGTCAGCCAAGATAGAGAAAAGTTAACAATTTGAGGTCATGATGGTATCCACAGTGTCGAATTTATCTTCCTTGTGGATCTGTCTTTGGTCTTCTCTTTGTAAGTCAGAGTTGTTTGACTTGAAATATGATACCTGTATAAACTCATCAAACTGCAATGTTCCGTCCTGGAGACTTTCAAAGAACTTGCTTGTAATTATTGCAAGGCTTACTAATGGCTTAGGGATTTAAGAATCCTTTGTTCTCTACCCTTGAGAGGTGCATTGTAGGACTACATTTCAACAAAGAAAGGGCAATAGGGACATTTCCTCCTCTCTCCAAGGTAATAGGAAATAAAGGAAGCTTTTATATACTCACAAGGCTGCTTTTTATTAGTGTCATCAACTGCACAATGCAATACCTTATGTCTTGCTTCCTCCTTTGGGCCTAAGGTACAGTCATATTTTCCAATGGGGCCATAGTGTGTTATTCTTTAAATATAATTAGGCAAGTTTCTGTCATCTCATGATTCCCATCATGTTTTTTTGAAATTTTGTTTTTAACTAGCAAGATTTCCTATCTCTCTGTATAAAGGCTGAACACGTCTAAGTCTTTGCTTTCTGAGTCATCAGGTAGATAGTTTGCAGAAGGTTCCGTGTTGGGGAAAAGAAGTTTTTGTGAATCACTTATTTGTTTAACATCAGTGCAATAAACGGTATAGAGATGGAGAATACAGGGTTGGGGACTTCTGAGGTGCTTGAAAGGAGAATAACCCTGCTTTCAATGGCCTATATCAGAGAAACATGTGTTGCTGACTGTGTAATGTCCATAAAGTCAACAGAGGGCACACTCAGAGCATTGTGATGTTTGGATACAGAAAATGACTTATCCAAGATCACTCATTTAATAATTATACAAATCCACACAGTGTTCTTTCAGTAACTTCTGACCATCCTTTATAATAATGCAGCAAAGTTGGATCATCAATTAAATACATATAAATATATGTAATTATATATATTTATATATAAAATATATATGATTTAAATATATAAATTTAATAAATAAATTTGGATTTGCTGATCCAACTTTGTTGCAAGTATATTACTAGCAAACATACATTTAAAAATCAACAGACCATATTACATTCATTCTCCTGGGTGGATCAGGGAATAATCTTTCAGAAGCAAAGTGGAAGGGATACAGGGTGAAGAATTCTTGGAGTGAGGACCAGGAAGGGAAGCTACATGTGATATGTGAATAAATAAAACAAGAAAAAATCAATAGATCAAATGATAATTCATAAAGAAAATTAGGAAATATTCTACAATGCAAAATGATAACATCAAAACACCTAAAATGATGAAATACAACAAAAACAATGCTTAAGAAAAAAACCTGTTACTTTAAATGCTTGTAATTGTGGGAGGGTTTAAGAAACAATGTCTTTGTAGGCTGTAATTTTCTCATTCAATAGTGACTTTGACTTCAGTATCAAAGTTATAATAATGAGTTTGGAAGAATTCATTCCTCTTCAATACTTTGCAGGTTTTGAGAGGGATTGGTATTGGTTCTTCAGGATGTAACTCCTATGAAGCCAAGCTGCCTCTTTATTAGGATTCACTCCTGGGAGATAGTATGTTTATAGGAATTTACTGCTGTTGTCTACATTATGCAATCTGTTGGTGTATAATACATAGTTATAGTGGTCTCTTATGATCACTTTTACTTCTGCACTGTCAGAAGTAAATAATAAATAAATAAATCATTTATTGTCATCATTAAGATAGTGGAATACTTTGCTTTTCAGAGTGTATCTACTCTTCTTTTTCTTATATTTTTTTAAATATTTTTATTTTCTATATTCTTTGTTTACATTCCAAATGATTTCCCCTTTTCCCGGATCCCCTCTCCCCATATGTCCCATAAACCTTTATGCTTTGAGATCCTACTTACATCACTTCTCCCTTTCCTCCCTCCAACTCCTCCCCTGCATTTCCCAACTTGTTCTTTCTCAAATTTACTGTATTTTCTTTGCTGCTAACATCTACATATTGATTCCAAAACACATAAATACAACCCTTTCAGTCTGTATAGTGTTTCTTGTGTGTACGATTTCAAGACTGAACCGTTAACAGCGTGCTCTTCCCTGGAGAAAGCTATTTCTCTCACTCTACATTCTTTAGTTGCCTGTAGTTTTTTGTCTAAGTTTGGAACTTCCAAAACTTTACCCCACCATCATTAGCATACCTATTGCCATCATCTTTGTTTAGGACATACTTAGGCAGTCATAATGGTGAGACTTCAAGGGTATAGCTCCTTTGACATTTGCAAGAGATACAATAGCAAACTTCATTTCTCTGACTCCTAAGTATTTCCACCATCTCTTCTCTAATGATCCCTGAGCTTTAAGTGCTGGAGTTGTACTGTAGATATGTCCATTGGGGCTGGCCTCCACAATGCTATGTTTTGGCTGATTGTGGTTTTCTGCAATGGTCTCCATCTGTTGTGGCATATTTATTCTTCACAGTGAGCTTTATGCTTCCACGTTGTCACTTAGCATCCTATTCAATTTAAAGAACTTGTCTTAGCTTTGCTTACAAGGCAGAGTTAGTACTGATTCATTCTCCACATTTATTTGGAAATATCTTTATCTTTATTTCTAAAAGATAGTTTTGCTTCATTTAATCTTCAGGACTGACAGGTATCTATAATTTTTAATCACTCTCAGGCTTGCAAATTCCTGTTGGCAAGTTGACCACTGACCATAATAACATTCAAATAAACCTTTCACTTTCTAGATGTGAATTCAACAGAGAAGGAGCTTTCCTGGGCAGATGAGTTTGCCTCTGGGATCACAACTGTGTTGGGTGGTTCTGGTGGGTGTTTGGGATCTGTGGTTTTTGAGGTTATTTATATAGGGAAAGATGAGTACAGACCAAATCTTGTCCCTGAACACACTGGACTCTTTCTTGAACTTTCATCAGTGGCGCTAGTGTTGGATAAAGGCATGATAAATGGTTCATGAAAGGAGACTTATTATTAGGTGGATCCTTAAATATGGCTTGCTGTACATTGTTGGAAATATTCTTCTGGGTCCCTGTGGAAGTCTCTGGACAGTCTAGATGCTTCAGAGCTGTGGCTAACAGAGAGTACATCCAAGTTATAGAACAGGAATAATCTGTGGGTATCATGGCTTCAGAGTTGCCTCTGGGCATAGACAAGGCACCTCTAAGATCCTGGTTGGTAGTTTCGATGGCAAACAAAATGGTAAGTGGGCCTGCAGAAGAAAATAGTCTTCTCTGCATCTAAAGCCAAGACTACAGTGGCAATATCTCACACTTAGCTGTGAGTATGTACTCTCAGAATGATCTTCCTTGTTCGTAGGATTTTCTTGGGTTTTTCAACATCACTCAGAAAAGTCAGTTTTTGTGAGTTGCTGAAGAACTTCACTTGCTGTGAATCCTAATGCGAGATCTCTGTGCTATCTTCAAATCACAGATGACTCTTAAAGGTTTTTTTTTTAATAGTAAGTTATGGAGGAGAATCAAATTGTACAGAAATGACTCACATTACACTATGGTTTTAGGGTATTTCTGTCTATTTTTGACTGCCTATGGGTAATTCCCTGTTATAAGTGCTATGAAAATAGGAGCTGAACTCTGAGTTCAGACATTCTTTTAGGTTATGGAGCTGAATGAATCAGACTTGGAGATGAGAAGCAGAAAAGAAAGCATCAGGAAGAGTAAATCTTCATTGGTTTTAACTGAGGTCTGATGGCAAATTATCTTTCATTTTTAAAGATGTAATTTTATTTTGATCAGTGTGCACATGTACATGTCTCTGGGTAGGTATATAAATATGTTCACTAGTGTCTGTGGAATCATAGACACAATGAATTCTTTGGAATTAGAGTTACCAGTGGTTGTGTGCCACTCAAGATGGATTCTGGGAACCAAACTCAGGTCCTCTGTAGTAGGAGACTGCTCTCTCAGGTGTTGAGGTAATGATCCAACTTCATGTTTTCTCTATTATAATAAAAAATGCTTCTAAAAAGAAACATTTTTGATTAATTTCCATAAGCTTAGAAGAGGGTACTTTGATTAACTTTTTCATTTTGAGTTCTGCTTTCCTGAGGAAGGTTTTGGAGAGCTCTTTATTCAGGTAGTTCAAAAAATATTGAAAGAAAAAAAAAGACTGTGGTGGGAGAGTAAGTAAAGATATACTTTTTACAAAACATGCAGAAAAATTGCCAAATAAAGAAGTGTCCCTTAGAGTCTCTTTTGATGACTTTGGGTTGAAAGTCAATTTTATCTGATATTAAAATGGCTACTCCAGCTTGTTTCCTGAGACCAATTGCTTGTAAAATTGTCTTCCAGCCTTTTACTCTAAGGTAGTGTTTGTCTTTGACTCTGAGGTGTGTTTCCTGTAAGCAGCAAATTGTAGGGTCCTGTTTACGTATCCAGTCGGTTAGTCTATGTCTTTTTATTGAGGCATTGAGTCCATTGATGTTAAGAGATATTAAGGAATAGTGATTGTTACTTCCTGTCATTTTTGAAGTTATTTTTTAAATTTGATTGGTTAACTTCTTTTGGGTTTGATGAAAGGTTACTATCTTGCTTTTTCCAGGGTGAAGTTTCCCTCCTTGTATTGGTGTTGTCCTCCTATTATCCTTTTTAGGGCTGGGTTTGTGGATAGATATTGGGTAAACTTGGTTTTGTCATGAATTATCTTAGTTTCTCCATCTATGGTGATTGAGAGTTTTGCTGGATATAGTAGTTTTAGTTGGCATTTGTGTTCTCTTAGAGTCTGCATGAGATCTGCCCAGGACCTTCTAGCCTTCATAGTCTCAGGTGAAAAGTCTGCTGTGATTCTGATAGGTCTTCCTTTATATGTTACTTGGCCTTTTTCTCTTACTGCCTTTAATATTCTTTCTTTGTTTAGAACATTTGGTGTTTTGATTATTATGTGACGGGAAGTATTTCTGTTCTGGTCCAGTCTGTTTGGAGTTCTGTAGGCTTCTTGTATATTCATGGGCATCTCTCTCTTTAGGTTAGGGAAGTTTTCTTCCATAATTTTATTGAAGATATTTGCTGGCCCTTTAAGTTGTAAATCTTCACTCTCATCTATGCCTATAATCCTTAGGTTTGGTCTTCTCATTGTGTCCTGGATTTCCTGGATATTTTGGGTTACAAGCTTTTTGCATTTTGCATTTTCTTTAACTGTTGAGTCCATGGTTTCTATGGAATCTTCAGCATCTGAGATTCTTTCTTCTATCTCTTGTATTCTGTTGTTGATATTTGCATCTCTGTCCCCTGATTTCTTCCCAAGGCTTTCTATCTCCAAAGTTGTCTCCCTTTGAGTTTTCTTAGTTGTTTCTACTTCTGATTTTAGATCCTGGATGGTTTTGCTTAGCTCCTTCACTTGCTTGTTTGTGCTTTCCTGTAATTCTTTAAGAGATTTTTGTGTTTCCTCTTTCATGACCTCAGCCTGTTGACCAAAGTTCTCCTGTATTTCTTTAAGTGTTTTTTGAGTTTCCTCCTTGTTGGCTTTTGTATTCTCCTGGATTTCTTTCAATGATTTTTGTGTTTCCCTTGCAAGGGCTTCTAACTTTTGATCCATTTTCTCCTGAATTTCTTTAAGTATGTCCTTCATGTGTTCCTGTACCAGCATCATGACCAGTGATTTTAAATCCAAATCTTGTTTTACTGGTGTGATGGGGTATCCAGGACATGCTGGTAGAGGAGAATTGGGTTCAGATGTTGCCATATTGCCTTGATTTCTGTTAGTGACGTTCCTGCGTTTGCCTTTTGCCATCTAGTTCTCACTGGTGTTAGTTTGTCTTGTCAGTGCTGGACTCACCAGTGCAAGCTGCCCCTTCCTCGCTGGCCTCTGGTGCACAGCTTACCCCCTGCACTGCCTGTAGACAGGGTGCTGCTGCCCAGGCTGATCAGATCCCGAAGCAGGCACCCGAAGGCTCCCGCTGGGGCCCGCTGGATTCACTGGAGCACACCGACTTCTCCCAGCTGGCCGCCTGGAAGCCCTGCTAGCCTCTTGCAGGGCCTGGAGATGTGGTGCGGCCGCCCAGCCTGATCTGGATCCGGAAGCGGAGAGAGTTGAGCTGAGGGCTTCTGCCTGAGGCCTTGCCCAAGATTGTGTCTGTGGACCAGATGGAGCCCGTGTGCACCCCCAGGGAGCGCCAATGGTGTATGCTGCTGTGACCTCCCCTGTGTTCTGCTCACTCCGCTGGGCAGCCGATCCCCCAACCGGGCTGGCGCACACAAGGTTATCCTGGCCGCCCAGGCTCTGAGTCCAGGCAAAAGCCTGGGAGGCCAAGGTCCGAGCAAAATTCCCCTAGGGCTATGACTGTTAATTGGGTCCGCCAGGGAACCAGCACCATTTGTTGAAAAGGCTATCTTTTTTCCATTGGATGTTTTCAGCCTCTTTGTCGAGGATCAAGTGGCCATAGGTGTGTGGGTTCATTTCTGGATCTTCAATCCTGTTCCATTGATCCTCCTGCCTGTCACTGTACCAATACCATGCAGTTTTTAACACTATTGCTCTGTAGTATTGCTTGAGGTCAGGGATACTGATTCCCCCAGATTTTCTTTTGTTGCTGAGAATAGTTTTAGCTATCCTGGGTTTTTTGTTGTTCCAGATGAATTTGATAATTGCTCTTTCTAACTCTGTGAAGAATTGAGTTGGGATTTTGATGGGTATTGCATTGAATCTGTATAGTGCTTTAGGCAAAATGGCCATTTTAACTATATTGATTCTACCGATCCATGAGCATGGGAGGTTTTCCCATTTTTTGAGGTCTTCTTCCATTTCCTTCTTCAGAGTCTTGAAGTTCTTGTCATACAGATCTTTCACATGTTTGGTAAGAGTCACCCCAAGATACTTTATACTGTTTGTGGCTATTGTGAAGGGGGTCATTTCCCTAATTTCTTTCTCAGCCTGCTTATCCTTTGAGTATAGGAAGGCCACTGATTTGCTTGAGTTGATTTTATAACCTGCCACTTTGCTGAAGTTGTTTATCAGCTGTAGGAGCTCTCTAGTGGAGTTTTTTGGGTCACTTAGGTAGACGATCATGTCGTCTGCAAATAATGATAGTTTGACTTCCT
This sequence comes from Apodemus sylvaticus, assembly GCF_947179515.1. Taxonomy (NCBI): domain Eukaryota; kingdom Metazoa; phylum Chordata; class Mammalia; order Rodentia; family Muridae; genus Apodemus; species Apodemus sylvaticus. Next base: position 33,720,944 of record NC_067488.1, read on the forward strand.
CCTTTCCAATTTGTATCCCTTTGACCTCCTTATGTTGTCGAATTGCCCGAGCTAGTACCTCAAGTACAATATTGAAAAGATAAGGAGAAAGGGGGCAGCCTTGTCTGGTCCCTGATTTCAGTGGGATTGCTTCAAGTTTCTCTCCATTTAGTTTGATGCTGGCTACCGGTTTGCTGTATATTGCTTTTACTATGTTTAGGTATGGGCCTTGAATTCCTGTTCTCTCCAAGACTTTAAGCATGAAAGGATGCTGAATTTTGTCAAATGCTTTTTCAGCATCCAATGAAATGACCATGTGGTTTTGTTCTTTGAGTTTGTTTATGTAGTGGATTGTATTGATGGATTTCCGTATATTGAACCAACCCTGCATTCCCGGGATAAAGCCTACTTGATCATGGTGGATGATCGTTTTGATGTGTTCTTGGATTCGGTTGGCAAGAATTTTATTGAGTATTTTTGCATCGATGTTCATAAGGGAAATTGGTCTGAAGTTCTCTTTCTTTGTTGGATCTTTGTGTGGCTTTGGTATCAGCGTAATTGTGGCTTCGTAGAAGGAATTGGGTAGTGTTCCTTCTGTTTCTATTTTGTGGAATAGTTTGAAGAGTATTGGTGTTAACTCTTCTTTGAAGGTCTGGTAGAATTCTGCACTGAAACCATCTGGTCCTGTGCTTTTTTTGGTTGGAAGACTTTCTATGACTCCTTCTATTTCTTTAGGCTTTATGGGACTGTTCAGATGGTCTAGTTGGTCCTGATTTAATTTTGGTATTTGGTATCTGTCAAGGAAATTGTCCATTTCCTCCAGATTCTCCAGTTGTGTTGAGTACAGGCTCTTGTAGTAGGATCTGATGATTTTTTGGATTTCCTCAGTTTCCGTTGTTATATCTCCCTTTTCATTTCTAAGTTTGTTAATTTGGATACTTTCTCTGTGCCCTTTGGTCATTCTGGCTAAGGGTTTATCTATCTTGTTGATTTTCTCAAAGAACCAGCTCCTGGTTTTGTTGATTTTTTGTATGGTTCTCTTTGTTTCTACTTGATTGATTTCGGCCCTGAGTTTGATGATTTCCTGCCTTCTACTCCTCCTGGGTGAAATAGCTTCTTTTTGTTCTAAGGCTTTCAGGTGTGTCATTAAGTTGGTAATGTATGCTCTCTCCATTTTCTTTTTGGAGGCACTCAGGGCTATCAAGAGGACAGATCGGCAACCAACAAATTGGGAAAAGATCTTCACCAATCCTACATCAGATAGAGGGCTAATATCCAATATATATAAAGAACTCAAGAAGTTAGACTCCAGAAAACCGAACAACCCTATTAAAAAATGGGGTACAGAGTTAAACAAAGAATTCTCACCTGAAGAACTTCGGATGGTGGAGAAGCATCTTAAAAAATGCTCAACTTCATTAGTCATTAGGGAAATGCAAATCAAAACAACCCTAAGATTTCATCTTACACCAGTCAGAATGGCTAAGATTAAAAATTCAGGAGACAGCAGGTGTTGGAGAGGGTGCGGAGAAAGAGGAACACTCCTCCACTGCTGGTGGGGTTGCAAATTGCTACAACCACTCTGGAAATCAGTCTGGCGGTTCCTCTGAAATCTGGGCACCTCACTTCCAGAAGATCCTGCTATACCACTCCTGGGCATATACCCAGAGGATTCCCCACCATGTAATAAGGATACATGCTCTACTATGTTCATAGCAGCCCTATTTATAATTGCCAGATGCTGGAAAGAACCCAGGTATCCCTCAACAGAAGAGTGGATGCAAAAAATGTGGTATATCTACACAATGGAGTACTATTCAGCCATTAGAAACAATGAATTCATGAAATTCTTAGGCAAATGGATGGAGCTAGAGAACATCATACTAAGTGAGGTAACCCAGACTCAAAAGGTGAATCATGGTATGCACTCACTAATAAGTGGATATTAACCTAGAAAACTGGAATACCCAAAACATAATCCACACATCAAATGAGATACAAGAAGAAAGCAGGAGTGGTCCCTGGTTCTGGAAAGACTCAGTGAAACAGTATTTGGCAAAACCAGAACGGGGAACTGGGAAGGGGTGGGAGGGAGGACAGGGGAAGAGAAGGGGGCTTACGGGACTTTCGGGGAGTGGGGGGGGGGCTAGAAAAGGGGAAATCATTTGAAATGTAAATAAATTATATCGAATAAAAAAAATAAAAAAAATAAAATATATACATATACAAAAGGGCTATAAATGAAATTGGCAAATGATAAGGAGACAGAACCCCACCTGGTTATCTTCTATTACCCAATGAGGCTTTTTGTACAACTATTGGCATCTAATTGAATTTTTAGCCAAAGGGATCTCATAGGAGTGCCCAAACAACCCAGACTGCTGTCATGACTGTTAGAAATAGCTCTCTCCAATGTGACAGCAAGACCCCAGTGCTGAAGACAACATTTATACAGCTCATGGGTCACACGGAAGTTTTGCTAGAGCCTACCTAGAGCCTTCACCCCTACATCCTAGCATCCTTGGTATAGCAAGGTACATGGCATGCTACCAAAGGAGAAATATAAACACCATTCCAGCAGCAAATCATTTGACCTACAATGGTGTCCTGCCTACAAGATATGCTAGTACAATGGTGGAACAAAACTTAAGGGGAAAAGCGACCAATAATGGACTTAATGCTCACTCCATAAAATATAATCCATATCCAACACTGTTTTGTGACCAAGAACCTAAGACTAATAGGAAAGAGGCCTGGAGGAAAACTAAAGATTACTGTTGTAAATCAATCAATCAATCAATCAATCAATCAATCAATCAATCAAACAAACAAACAAACAAAAAACTGTATCAATAAAATGACTCCTAATAACATTCTGCTGTACTCACAGACCAGAGCCCTTCTAAACCATCTTCAGAGACGCTACCTCCTGCAGAAGATGGAAACAAATGCAGAGACCCACAGCCAGACATTATGCAGAGAAATCTCAGCCCTAAACTGGATATATCCAACAAATTCTTCCCCTTGGGGGATCAGAGACTCCTGGAAAGTAGGAGGCAGAAAGTGCATCCTTTGTATGTGTATTATGGCTGCAGAGTTTAGTGTTTTTAATGGGATTTCTTGAACAGTTGTGCATCTGAGTCTGTATCTGGCTCTTGTGTCTTTTCTTACACTCATATTTCTTGTTGTTTTGTATATTTCATTTCTAATATATTAGTTTTTTAAAATCCCATTATATATATATATATATATATATATATATATATATATATATATATATATATATATATATATAATTTTATTATTATCCTGTAGAAGACTGTTTTATGAGAGACAGAAGGGGAGGGCATCTAAAAGAAAGGGAAGGTAGGGAGGAGCTAGGAGGAGAGGAAGGGGAAGCTAATGAGACTATGTTATTATGTTATGTGAGAAAAGAAGCATAAAATAAAAAACAGAAAACTGTATTAAAAAAAATATTAAAAAAAACACAAAAATAAATGCCAAATAAAGAACTGTCATAGACTGTGTTGAATTGTTTAAGGTGGGTAAAAAGAAATATTAGGTTGTATAAAAACAATGGCATTAGGAAGACAGGCAGCTGAAAGACAATCCTTGTACCAGATGGAAAAAGAAAATGCTGTAAAATCATGTGCTGTGAGCCGGGAAATGGTGGCGCAAGCCTGTAATCCCAGCATTCTGGGAGGCAGAGGCAGGCAGATTTCTGAGTTCAAGGCCAGTCTGGTCTACAGAGTGAGTTCCAGGACAGCCAGGATTATACAGAGAAACCGTGTCTCGAAAAAACCAAATCCAAAAAAAAAAAAAAAAAAAAAAAAAAAAAAAAAAATCATGTTCTGTGTGATTTTTTTTTAGGATCTAACCCATGAGAGTTAGTCAACACCAAAGAATTGCATCATTAGACACACGATCATATTAGAATCTTTGTGTTCCTTTCATGGTAACTGAATGCTTTTGAATGTCACTAGTTCTTGATTAAAAGGGGATTAATAGTTCAGGAAAAAAATGACCAGGAAAGAAATATGATACAACATTTGCCCATTTGATTACACTTGCTGCAATATGTATTTTTTTTAAACATAAATAGAAGGTATATACCAAGGAATAGTGTTCAGTAAAAAATCACCCTTAAATTCAATTAATTTGGAAGGGAGAATTGATACAGGAAAATTAAAGGGATTGTGTGTTCCATTGTTTTGAATAGTGACTACAAATAAATGATTTGGAGAGGCACATAAGATCTTTCACTCGTCATGTTCTCTAGTAGAAAAATGAAGCTTGACACATCATTTGGAACCTAAGTCAGAATTTTGATCAGCCAATATCTTGAATATTTAATTTTTAAGATGAATTGTTTATTACTTCTATATATCAACAATAAGTAACTACATGTAACAATTTATTTGCCTTTCAACTATCTGCCTGACCTTCCATGTCTATGGTTCCATGTTTTTGAATACATCAGTGAGAGACACAGTCACCTTCAAAGCTTCCTTTTTTGTCTAGGCAGTAGGTAGGTATAGGCAGTGATTGTTGTTTGTACTGGTCAGTGTTTTCTGTCTGAAGGTAAGTGAGGATTACAACTGGGGCCATACAGAAAAGAAGTAAGTATTTTGTCTTTGTTGGAATACATATCAGAAGCTAAAGTAAAAATCCTTGTGAGAGAAAGTTCCCTTTTCAGAAAAGGATTATGGTCCATGCAACCGTGTATTATCCCATGTATCATTTTCTCATCTAAATACAAAAAAAAAATTGTAGGTAAGGAAAGTTAGATGACATGAACATAATTTTAGCTACTCCATGATAGAACCAGGATTCAAATTCATTTCGAGTCCAATTCTTCCCACTTACAATTTGCTTCAAACATGAAGAATTATGGATGTGGAAGGCAAGGAAAGGGAAGTGCAGAGGAAATGACCAGAGTGTTCTCTCAGGAACAGGGGGTGGGGGTCCTTAATGAGCATCAGTGCAGTTGGAAGCTGCTGAGTCAACAGTATCCAGCCTGGATGCTAGGCAGGTGAACTGATGAGATTTGACCATGGAATATGAATGGCTATAATACTGAAGACTTCACAGTACAAACAGGGCTGCAGTTTATAGGGCTCCAGAGCCACAGGGAAGGGTTTGAGTGATGCAGATGCTCAGAAGAGAGCAGAATTGGGTGACAGTATGACGATTCACTGTGTCTCAACATTTGTATCTGAATTTTCACTTACATGTGAAGGCAAGCCCCAAAACTCGCAGCGTAAATGGTTTCTCAGTTCTTCAGTTTCACCTCTGTATCAGGAAATTAATGTTGCAATTATAGATAAGACAAAACACACGTACCAACCATTTCTACAAATATATCTGTTAGATATAAAACACCTTTAATTGTCACATTTCTCCTCTTTTAGTAACTTAGAGGGCACATGATTATCTAAACTCACATACCGGGGGATATCATTTTACAGATAAGGATTGTTCAGTAGCAAATTTAGGACTAATGCAGATGCGGAAAGCAGGAATCATTCTCTTTTAGTAACTTAGAGGGCACATGATTATCTAAACTCACATACCGGGGGATATCATTTTACAGATAAGGATTGTTCAGTAGCAAATTTAGGACTAATGCAGATGCAGAAAGTAGGAATGTTTAAAGATTTATCACATACTGAGCACTATGTTTGAGTTTGCAAACATGACAGCAGTAGATTCTCCCAGAAATCATCTGCAATAGCTGTTTTTAGCTCCATCGTACAGATGAAGATCAGAGAAATAGCTATCCCAGCAAAATTTCAGTTTAGAAAGAAGGACTAGCATATTCTGAGTACTCAACATGTGCCAGATGTTCTGCTAAATGCGTTACAGGGTTTTATGTACCCTAAGTGCACTTATACATTCGTGTTCTTGCTAAAATGAATCTATCCTCTGAGGTCAGTCACTGTTTAAGATAACTCAGTGAGGAAGGGTAGGACCAAGAACTTGAATTCAAGCTGAAATACTCAACATCCACCAAGATGGAGGCATCTATCTGCTCCATTCTTTCTGCCTATGTTGGCCCTGGTGGCACGTGTGCACCCGGAATCTCAGTACCAGGAGGTGGAGATGGAGCAGGCAGCACCTAGGAGCTCCTAGGTGATATGGTCACTCTAGTTTCAGAAAGTAATGAGGGGAATGAAAGAAGAGAGTACTTAACATCCATTTGCAACCACACATGACTGTACACATCCTTATCTACATCTGCACACGTGTACATCATACACACACACACACACACACACACACACACACACACACACACACACCACTAATACCCAAATAAGAATTTCCATAAATGAAAGTTTAAAAAATAATACAACAAATAAAACAAGCAGAAGAACCAATAAATGTTATTTCTGGCTATATTCTGTTGTTAGTTTTGTGACACTCAGTTTGACTATTATTGTCCATTGGGTAATTCACCACTGAATGCCAGTTTGCCTCTTCAGTGCCCCAGTTCATAATCTAGTTTCTAGAACAGCGAGGAAACCAGTTTCTTTTTTTTTTTTTGTCTTTTTTTTAATTTTTTATTTGATATAATTTATTTACATTTCAAATGATTTCCCCTTTTCTAGCCCCCCCCACTCCCCGAAAGTCCCGTAAGCCCCCTTCTCTTCCCCTGTTCTCCATCCCACCCCTTCCCACTTCCCCGTTCTGGTTTTGCCAAATATGTTTCACTGAGTCTTTCCAGAACCAGGGGCAACTCCTCCTTTCTTCTTGTATCTCATTTGATGTGTGGATTATGTTTTGGGTATTCCAGTTTTCTAGGTTAATAACCACTTATTATGAGTGCATACCATGATTCACCTTTTGAGTCTGGGTTACTTCACTTAGTATGATGTTCTCTAGCTCCATCCATTTGCCTAAGAATTTCATGAATTCATTGTTTCTAATGGCTGAATAGTACTCCATTGTGTAGATATACCACATTTTTTGCATCCACTCTTCTGTTGAGGGATACCTGGGTTCTTTCCAGCATCTGGCAATTATAAATAGGGCTGCTATGAACATAGTAGAGCATGTATCCTTATTACATGGTGGGAAATCCTCTGGATATATGCCCAGGAGTGGTATAGCAGGATCTTCTAGAAGTGAGGTGCCCAGTTTTCGGAGGAACCGCCAGACTGATTTCCAGAGTGGTTGTACCAATTTGCAGCCCCACCAGCAGTGGAGGAGTGTTCCTCTTTCTCCACACCCTCTCCAACACCTGCTGTCTCCTGAATTTTTAATCTTAGCCATTCTGACTGGTGTAAGATGAAATCTTAGGGTTGTTTTGATTTGCATTTCCCTAATGACTAATGAAGTTGAGCATTTTTTAAGATGCTTCTCTGCCATCCGAAGTTCTTCAGGTGAGAATTCTTTGTTTAACTCTGTACCCCATTTTTCAATAGGGTTGTTCGGTTTTCTGGAGTCTAACTTCTTGAGTTCTTTATATATATTCCGAACCTGGTGGTGACTCCACTTTCTCCAGGATAGACAGTGTCCCTTTTTACTTAAAGACTTTTTCAAGCATTTCACTTAAACGTTTAGCCTTTTCTATAAAAACACCCCTGTGAGTGTCTTTATAGAGCATTTTAGGTGCTAACAAGTGCTATCAAACACATTTAAACACGTTTAATGCACTCTTGCTTTTTATTCAACATTCAACACTTCGATTTTTCAGATGAGAAAATCAAGTACAATGCATTTACACTTGACCAATGTTTATAGTGTCAGACTTACCTTCTGACCAAAATAAGGACTTGAAGTGATTAAAATGCCTTCGCCTAAATGAAATCTTTAAGCCTTAACCTAGTAACAAATTGATGCACACTACAATGCTTTAGTTCAAAACCTTATTCCATGCTTTAATATGATACCTGACACACATTAAACTTTATACATCTGTGGTTTCCTCTGAAAAGTTTCCTAGGCATGTTTCAAAGGGAACAATGGTTGGGTCTTCTGCAAAGAAGATAAAAACAAATGCTGGGGATTCTAGCACAGTGGATGGTACAGGTGTGTTCTGGAGAAAGCAAATATTAAAACCAGAAAGACCTGACTCACTCCAGATACTTTTCCTAGCATAGCCAAATGCTCTAAGATTAGATAGGTAATTGTTTCTTCTCATTCCAACCAGGTCTTGCATATTGCCTTGGAATACTTCTATCTCGAATATTCATTTTTCTTTTCTTTTTTCATTTATTTATTTATTTATTTATTTATTCATTCATTCATTCATCCATTCATTCAATCACTTTACATTCTGATTGCAGCCCCTCCCTCCTTAAATTCTTGTCCCACCTTCACAAACCCCTCCACACATTACTCCTTCCCCTTCTCCTAAGAGAAAAAAAGCCCTCTGCCACCATGGGTATCACCCTGCCCAGGGATATCAAACTGAAGCACATCCTCTTCCATTTAGGCCCAACCAGGTGGTCCAGTTATGGGAAAGGGATCCAACGCCAATCAGCAGAGTCAGAGACAGCTCCTGTTCTAAGTGTTACAAGATCCACATGAAGACCAAACTGCACATCTGCTACTATGTGTAGGTGGCCTAGGTCCAGCCCCCTTGCATGCTCTTTGGTTAGTGGTTCAGTCTCTGTGAGCCCCCATGGGCCAAGGTTATTTGACTATGCAGTTCTTATTGCATCCTTTACCCATCTGGATTCCTCAATCCTAGTCTCCATTTTTTTTCCCCGCAAGACTCTCAAGCACCAACTGATGTTTGATGTGAGTCTCTCTTATTTGTTTTCATCAGTTACTGGTTACAGCCTCTCAGAGGACAGTTATGCTACACTCCTGTCTGCAAACACAACATAGTATCATTAATAGTGCCAGATGTTGGCTCTATCCCATGGGATGGCTCTAAAGTTGGGCCAGTCATTGGTTGGCCATTCCCTCAATATCTGTCCCAATTTATCCCCTGCACATCTTGTAGGAAGGACATATTTTGAGTCTAAGGTTTAATGGGTGGGTTGAGTCATCCTCTCTCCCATCGAAGTCCCTCCTGGCTAAAGGAAGTAGCCACTTCAGTCTCCCCAGCTGTTAGGCATCTCAGCTAATGTCACCCCCATAGACTCTCAGGAGCCTTCCCAGACCCAGGTCTCCAGCATTTCTCAGAGATGCTCCCCACCTATTTCTGTTTTCTCTTCCAGCCCTCTCCTGCCAACCCTTTCCTCATACTGCATCGCTATCCCCATTTTCCTCCTTACTCCCTCTCCTACTTAGTTCCCTCTCTCCATTCTACCTCCAATGTTGATTCTATTTTTATCTATCTATCTATCTATCTATCTATCTATCTATCTATCTATCTATCTATCTATCTATCTATCTGTCTGTCTGTCTGTCTGTCTGTCTGTCTGTCTGTCTGTCTGTCTGTCTGTCTGTCTATCTACCTATCTATCTATCTATCTATCTATCTATCTATCTATCTATCTATCTATCTATCTATCTATCTATCTTTTTGAGAGAGGGTTTCTCCGTGTAGCCCTGGCTGTCCTGGCTGTCCTGGAACTCATTCTGTAGACCAGGCTGGCCTAGAACTCAGAAATCCACCTGCCTTTGCATCCTAAGTGCTGAGATTACAGGTGTGTGCCACCATGCCTGGCTTCCAATGTTTATTCTATTTCCCCTTTTGAGTTAAATTCAAACATCTTCCCTTAGATGCTCTGTTTTTACTTAGTTTCTTTGGATATGTGGATTGATGCATGGTTATCTTGTACTTTAGGACTAATGTCAACTTATAAGTGAATACATACAATGAATGAATTTTTGTGCCCGGGTTATCTCACTCAGGATGGATACTTTATAGTTCCATCATTTTCCCTGCAAATTTCATGATGTTCTTGTTTTTAATAGCTGAGTAGTATTCCATTGTGTAAGTGAACCACATTTTCTGTATCCGTTCTTCACTTGAGGGGTATCTAGATTGTTTCCAGCCTCTGGCTATTATGAATAAAGCTGCTATGAACACAGTTGAGCAAGTATCCTTTTGGTAAAGTATAGCATCCTTTGTTATATGCCCAGGACATAGCTTGTTTCCTGGGTATAGCTGGCTCTCAAGGTATAACTATTTCCAATTTTCTGAAGCCACCAAATTGATTTCTAGAATGGATGTTTGCACTCCCACCAGCAATGGAGGAGTGTTCCCTTTGCTCCACATCCTTGGCATCATGTGATGTCACTTGAATTTTTGATCTTAGTCATTCTGATGAGTGTAAGACAGAATCTGAGTCATTTTGACTTGTATTTCCTGGATGACTATGGACTTGAACATTTCTTTAAGTGCCTCTTGTCCATTAAAGTTTCCTTTGTTAAGTCTCCTGTTTATCACTGTATTCTATTTTTTAATGAGGTTAATTTTACTTGTTTGTTTCTAACTTCTTGAGTTCTTTATATATTTTCGATACTAGTCCTCATTTGGAGGTATGGTAGCTGAAGATCTTTTCCGTCTTCAGGCTGCTCTCTTGTCCTACTGATGGTGTCTTTAGTCTCACGCAAGCTTTTCAGTTTCATGTGGTTCCATTTATTAATTGTTGATTTTTTTTGCCTGAGCTATTGGTATTCAGTTCCGGAATTTGTCTCCTATATCAATGTGTCCAAGGCAGTGCCCACATTCTTTTTGCTTCTCAATCTTAGTACATCAATGTAATTCTTATTCAACGGAAGACATATGAACATATTTACCTCATGTTACCTGTACCTGCCTCTCTGGTATCTTATCTTTTTCTGTCATAATAACCACCATGTCACATAGGCCTGGTCTTGCTTCTGCATTTCTCTATAACCTCTGTTCCAGTAGGAACTGTTTGCCCAATATAGAACCAGTTTGCTTTCTGCAGTGTTGTATTTAATCCCGATTTGGGGGACCTTTGCTTCCAGATTTCCCCAGCTTTGTTCATATTCTCACTTCCTTCTCACACAACTCTTTTCCAATATTGTTTTCACAAGCCATTTCTCTTTTCTCACAAATCTCCAGCCTCTTTCTAGGTCATTCTTTTTGCCATGTATCCTGATTATCATATAGTTACCACTTATACTTAATTATCAACATATCAAGGTTAGGGCTTTTCAGTTCTACATTTATACCTGTGACACCTAAGGCATATAACCATGTGGGTGTCAAATATCTTAGCTATTCTTTCCTTCTGAGCCCCCCTCACTCTGAGTGGCCATCTGCCTATTGTCTAAGGCAGGTCCAGGAAGTCAGCCTTGACTTCTTTCCATTCTTCTCTTTGCCACAGACAGTAAACTGTCTACCTGGAGTGGTACCTGATATTGTTCAGACAACCTCTGTCTTGACCATGGCTGACTTAGCTCCAGGAACCTCTCATCTCCTTACTTCTATAGGTGGCAACAGTTTTCTGGGTGCATTTCCACAAGTTTCATATCCTGAAATTCACTCTATGCCACAGGATACTCAGTGAGGAAAATCAGTGTGAGAACTAGTCTGTTTACAACCTCCAGGATAAAATACTAATTAGCATGCATGGAGTGTAGCCTTTATCTTGGTCTTTTATTGTTTTTTTTTTTTTTTTTTTTGGTTTGTTGTGATATTTTATTGAAATATTTTTGTGCATTAGTTTAGTTCACCTTGCTTTGGTTTTGGTGCTGGAGAGTTAACTGAAGATCTTACATATGCTAAGGATACAGTCTATCACTGCATTATACCTAAGTCATCTAAAGAAATTTCTCAGTTCTACAGCAAATGACACTTGCAAAGCCTGGCAAAGTCTTTAATATTTTGTTTTTATTTTAAATATAATTGGTTTTCATCATGGAAAATGTAGTATGTCACTGTGTGCCCCACAGTATACACCTCTGTCCATACATCTTTGTTTCTAAATGTTGAGTGTAATAAATCTTTGGTCTGATGTGAGATCTCCAGCTTTTGTGACACTATCAATATTGAAACCTCACTGGGACTCCTCCCAGTTATCCAGTTGTGTCCCTGTGTCATGGAGAGCCTGCAGCTTTGGATCAGCAGGACTGGCCCTTTTCATGTGTCCCAACAGTTCACAGATGACATAATTTTGAAGTGAGACAACTCAGAGCCCTGAATTTGGGCCTGGGTGGTCCCAGAGTTAGTCAGCTTGCTGGCTTCCTTATCTTCCCTATTAGGGCAAGCTCCCCAGCACTCTTCTGACTAGGTCATCAAATGCCACCATTTGAGAAGGCAGAGTCAGCTTTCCTGATCTCATGTGCCTGGGACCCACACCCAGACCCATGCCTCTGGAACCAGTGCCACTGTGTTACCCAGTCAAGATGAAATGACCACTTTCCCAAGTGCCTGTGAGGGGCTAAGACAGCTCTCATACCTGATCAGCATTCACCAGTGTCTTTGTCACTAGGGCCAGCTCCACTCTATTGTCCAGGTGAGATACACGGCCCACTCTCTCAAATGCTCCAACCAGTGTGTGTGTGTATGGGGTGGGGCTAGCACTCTCCCATTCATGACTCTGTGGGCAGCTTTCTAGACTTCCAGAGGTGGTAGTGGGGCATACTTCTGTGCGAAGAGTGATGGGGTCAGCTTTCCCACCCTTGGGGCTGGCTTAGCTACATTCCTGCTACTAGGGCGAGCTCTACTGGGCTGCCTGCACAAGGCATATATGCCATTTTCCCCAAGTGCTGCAGCCAGTGGGAGGCAAGGCCAATTTTGAACAGGCCCTGAACATCCAAGTGGTTACTGGTGGCTGCCCTGACCAGGGAAGGACATTCCCATGTTCTCTAGTGGTAATATAAGCTATGGACATGGATACCACCAACCCCTGCTGTGAGGTAGCCTCAAACCTAGCCATGGCCCTCAGTGGCAGCTCAGGCTTGAACTTCACCAAAGGACTTCAGGCCTTTCCAGGTAAGGCATAACATCTACTCCTCTCTACCCTTGATTCTTCAGATCCATCCTTTTTCATAATGTTCCACTTCTTTTTTTCTCTCAGCTGTTCATCATATGCTCTAACATTATGGTTTCTCCTGCCGCAGGCTCTCCACCAGGCTGGCAGGGACCCTGGGTGATAGCCGCCAGGTTGCATGGCATGGCAGCAAGTATGGTGTCTACGGCTCTTGTGCCAGGGGGCAAGTCTATGGGTGGCCTGGTAGTCCCCAGATATTTGTATGTCTTCCTCTTCCATAGGTCTATGTGTCTAATACTCACTCATGCTGTGGGATAGAGGGTGTTTTTCTATGAATTTTTATTTTTATTATTTCTATGGAATACCTGTGGATATGCCCCCCCCCCTACTTCACTACATATCTGCTAGAAAGCAGGTTTTTGTCTGTTATCCTCCTTCTGCTGCCCTGTCTGGATTTGATTTGGTTTGGTTTCAATTGCATGTGTTGCTGGGAGCCAGCTCCACTGAGAGGTGTTCTTTTTTTGTTGGTTCTTCTTGAGGCAGTGGAGGGGGAAGAGCCTGGGTCGGGGGTAGTAAGACTTGGTCTTATGAAATTCTGGGCTATTGTAGCTGACCTGCTTTCTGTGTTTCTCTGAGGCCAGAGATTGCAGTCTCAAGCACTTAGCACCTCATCCTAAAACAGCAGGAGATTAAGTAAAAGATTAGTTGTTAGAGCGTTTTCTCTATTGTCTAGATGCCTCTTGCTTGTCAGGCTAGGGGAATTTTGGAGCATGGATGGAGCTGGAGAACATCATACTAAGTGAGGTAACCCAGTCTCAAAAGATCAATCATGGTATGCACTCACTAATAAGTGGATATTAGCCTGGAAAACTGGAATACCCAAAACATAATCCACACATCAAATGAGGTACAAGAAGAATGGAGGAGTGGCCCCTGGCTCTGGAAAGACTCAGTGTAGCAGTATAGGGCAAAACCAGAACAGGGAAGTGGGAAGGGGTGTGTGGGAGAACAGGGGGAGGGAAGGGGGCTGATGGAACTTTCAGGGAGTGGGGGACCAGAAAAGGGGAAATCATTTGAAATGTAAATTAAAAAATATATCGAATAAAAAAATAATCTTCTATTGAGCCAGGAGAAGAGAATATCACTTGCAGAAAGAAAAACTTTTATATAAGCGAATATTCATAATCTCTCATAAGTTCATACACAGCTTCAAGCATGCAGAGTTCTCATTTATACATTTCCATACAAATTCAGTTGGGCCCAGCTTGCAAGCATTCTCACAATTACATGCTTACTCACACATCCATACTTACATATGCATATGGAGCAAAAGACCAAGCGCTGTTGCAGGAAGAACTCACTCATTCCAGATGAAAAATGAGCTCCAATCTTTATTGCATAGAGGAAGAAAAGGCTTCCACTCTTCTAATGCTAAATGAATTAAAATTGTGTTTGTAAGAATAAAAGCTTTGTTCCTTTTAATAAGACCTGTTCTGTCCCATGGTAAGGAGAAGCCTGCCTGCTCCTTCTGCTCTCTGCTCTCTTCTGTCTTTTTTCCTCTTTCCCTCTGCCTTCTGCACATTGCTGTCTTAGTTTCTTTTTTAATGTTACCTATAGTTTCTAAGTTATTCCAGTCTACATTCTCCTTCTTATCTTGTTCTCCTCTGACTAAAAACTTCTCCTCAGTTCAGTGGTTCTTCTCACCACAGTTCCTCAGTTCTGACTCCTCTCTTTGTCCTCAGCCCTTAAACATCTTTCAGAATACATGATCACATGTTACAAAGTTCATCACAAGTTCATGCAAAATTTCAAATCATAAATTGAAATAAAAGTTTACAACAGAGAATGTTTACATGCATATCCATTAAGAATAACTATCTAGCTAAACATTTATCACCTGTCTAAGCTCTACAGGTTCATTGAAACCATAACTAAGGTATTAGTGAAGTTTCGTATAGATAAACCCAATCAATATTTTATCTTCCGTCCTAGCACCTATAATAAATCATTAGTTTCCTTTTTATGACTTTTGGTTAATTGTTTTACAACCTCTTGTAATGTGCTCTGAGTAGGAGAAAGTCTTGTTACCATCTAAGAGCAATTAACTAGTGACATTTGGGAGACTGGCAGAGTTTTCATTGCAGTTTTCATTATCAGAAAAGGACCTAATAGAAGTCCTGTTATAAAAGAGCTTAATAATCACAGATATAATTCTTGGAATTCTTATAGAATCATCATTTTTAATTATCAGTCATCTATTTGTCTAAATAGCATTATTATAAGACAGTACATCTTCATGAATCTTCAGAGATCTGCTCTAAGAGGTGTGCTATTACTTATTGACTATTATATATGTTTAATAGTAACAGGAAAAGCGTAAGAGCAGGAATCTTTCCTAAAATGAGACCCTCACAGCCTTGCTTAATGAGGGCTCATCTGTCACAGATTATATAATTATCCAAAGCAGGCCATTTCAGGATGATCACTTGCTAGTATATTAGCTTGTCACATTTTGGCTCCTAACAATGTGTCCTAGGCATAAAACAGCTTTGACCACCAAGCCAGGCATCAATCTAGGATGAGTGTAGGACTGCCATCTGCTTTGTCCCTGACTAATACAAGAGCAACACCATGAATAAGGTATTTCCTTGCCCATATACAGGAGGTTAAGTGTAGCTTAGTCTTATGTGTATTTGTCTCTAGTCTTCCTTGCTTCTCTGGTGATAACACAATAGTCACATTCAACCTAAAGACTATACCAATCAGCATTCTGGGATTCTTGCATGGTTTCTGATTGCATTTGGTTTCTTGTCTATTACCATACTCCAATCTACACGATGTAATGCACATGACTCCAGAAGGACATAGATTGTCCATGAAACAATAAACAAATAAATCATTAAGGAAGTAATTTGAACTTCTCTTTGCAGTCTAGACCTCAAGATATTGATCTATTTCTGTGTTTCACATGTGTCTTTGACTTTATCATTTTTCCCTGTTTTTGCTTCTGTTTGTGCATCTCAACTTGCTGTTTTCCTTCATTCCCATGGATAGTAGCCAGAATGGAGTCATTAACATTATAGAAATCCGGAAGAGAAGACAATGTATTGATAACTAGGGATTAAATGATAGTCCAGGGATGACATAAAGTCCGGTAAGTAGTTGTGGGAATGTTGATTGCCTTTGTTGAAGAAAATTCACTTTAGAACCTTAGCAGCCTCTATCCAAGCTCTGCATTCAGGTATATTTAGTTGACTAGTTTGTATCACCATAATAGAAAGATTGCAGAGAAAGAATTTAAAGGATGAAAATAGGTTGGATTATGGTTTCAAGATTTCACCAATGGTCAGCTAGTTTGTTGTATTTGCATCTACAGTGAGAGAGGACATTATGACAGTGGGTATGTTGTAACAGGAGCTAGCTAGCTAGATTGATAGGCAGATAGAAGAGGCAGGAACTAGAGACAAGATATAGTCCCCCATAAAAATGTCCCAATGCTTTCTCTAACTAGGCCATACCTCTCAAAGTTCCTTATAATTTTGTCAAATTATGAAAATATCAGTGAATTAATAAGTGGATATTAACCTAGAAACCTGGAATACCCAAAATATAATCTACACATCAAATGAGGTACAAGAAGAAAGGAAGAGTGGCCCCTTGTTCTGGAAAGACTCAGTGAAGCAGTATTCAGCAAAACCAGAACGGGGAAGTGCGAAGGGGTGGGTGGGAGGACAGGGGTGAGAGAAGGGGCTTACGGGACTTTCGGGGAGTGTGGGGGGCTAGGAAAGGGGAAATCATTTGAAATGTAAATAAAAAATATATCAAATAAAAAAAGAAAAAAAAGAAAATATCAGTGAATTAATACATTGAGTAATCAAAATACTTGCAATTCAACAACCAATTTTTCAGTACATGATATGTTAGGGGATCATTTTATCCAAGCTATAATATTAGGTTATATATATGTGCTCTTGAACACTCCTTGGGCAATAAAGTCTTTTTAAATTTAACATGCAGTTAAAATATTTATCTTGTATGTCAGTTCTGTTATTAGTTCAGTGAAAACATGGAAATTGGTGGTAGAGATGCTGATAACAACAACACTTATTACATGTCTACTTCTTATCAAGCACTCTAAATACTAATTTGCATATCATTTCATCTTCCCAGTACACAGCAAGACTGGAACTATATTTAAAATCTTTATTAATGAAAGTTCAATGACTTACATACAGAGATAAAGCAAAAAATGAAAGAAAAGAATTTGATTCTCTATCCTATAAACCCTGTCCTCATAAAGACATTTTACAACACTGATTTCAAAGACTGGGCAAAATGAAAGAGACCATATTTAATTAAATACATGCAATATATATTGTAGAGTTTACAATAATAACAATATCTAATGCCTACATATATCAATGTTTTATTTTTAATATATACTTTGTGTGCTATATAATGTCACATATGTCAATATATAATAAATAAAAAATGTTGACTGATACTTAACACCATACTATGGATGTAACATAATTTCAGATAATTTTGGCACATTTTGTACCATTATGTAACAATTATGCTTGATCATGGGTTGAACTCAATTGAATAGAGTTTTGTTTTTCTGATATTTATAAGTCATGAAAGAGCTGGTATCTGAATTCTGGTTTCTTAGTACTAAAAAGGAGACTTCAAAATTCTCCCATATAGAATATGTCATTCATTAGTACACCATTAATGAAAATGACAGAGAAAAAAAATCTCATGTATCAAGTTGAGTACTTTAGGTGGTAACATACCCTAAGGCAGAAGAACCCTAGATTTAGAGAATGATACATGTTATTACCTTGCTTGAATGAAAGGGTAGAACGATCTCCACAATGCCCAGGCTTCCCCTATAGTAGTCAAAGAAAGAAATCACAGTGAACATTATGATAATGATGTAGTTATGGGTTTGACATTTGCTGCTGTGTATATGTATCAACCTTCTTAGATCCAAGGCTTAGGAAATAGTAAGGAAGGAGGTTTAAAAATGTTGTACCAGTTGGAGGACAAGGAACAAGGTTGGAGTCCTAACATGATGGCTTCTGTATAGAGCCATCTTCTGTATAGCATTGTACACATGAACTCACAGCAGCTCTCCTTAACTGCTCATAATTGTGCCAGTTACAGCTTTAGCATGTTGGATTGAAGAGATGGATCAGCCATTTAAATATGGCTTCAAACCAGAAATAAAATTCTAGCATGGTTAAAGAGGGGCCACAAGACCCTACCTTCGATAGAGAAGCTATTGGACGTTGATGGCTGCTGAGGAAGGGACAGTCATTTCCTTTGGTGATGTGACTGCTGGTAGGTTGCTCATGAAACATTAGGTGAGTTTATACCCATGTGCATCTGAACAGTACTAGTTGAACTCAAGGGAAAAAAAAGAAGTATATAAACTTCTGAAGAGCGGATGGATGTCACTTGAATGAGTTGCAGAGAAGACAGATGATGGTGGAGGGGTGTGATCAACATACAGTATATAAATGTATGACGATTTCAAAGAATAAATGAAATGTGTTATTTAAAAATAAATCATGTAGGGTTTAGACTCCTCAGTATTTGAAGGCAATGGTAATGAATTTGGGTCTTCAAACCATAGAGATTGTCAAGGAGCAGGCTTGCCTGTCTGTAAAAGGCTTGGGTATGATTGAGGCCATCACTGACTCACTTTCAGCTAAGCACCAAGTACTTGATTAGAATTGAGGCCAGTCAGAGAGCTCTAGTGGTATTTTCTGGGAGTCTAAATCACAGGGTTTTGACATCTCTGATTTAAAGAGAAATTGAAATTGCTTCACTACTCATTCAGGCTGAAACTACTTTTAGGCTTGACAAGGAGGGCCATTGGAAACATAAATCTGCCCTCCCAATAATGCTTCAGCTTTGGGATTCTTCCTGCTTTTATTCCTTTGAATGAGACAGCAGAAAGAATAGCAGTGCCCGACATGCTCTCTCATTACATTTGTTGAGCATCTTTATGGAAGTGATCTCATTTGATCTTTGTAAAAACCTTGTAAAGGAAGCACAATTATCTTCATTCAGCTGCAAGCAAACAGACACAAGAAGTGTAAGACAAGCAAAACTTTGTTCTCTCACCTCCTTTTTATTCTCTGACCCTCTCAGCTAGGCAAAGTCGGAGAGCTCCCTGGGTAAACTCAATGCTTCAGTTAGAGCCCAAATCAATAACCAAAGAGGTATAGGCCAACAAGCTATGCAGTGCATCTGAAGAGTGCTGTGTTGAATTCTTTGTATCATTCTCATACACATCTGTTATTAAGCATGGGACTGCAGTTTTAATGGCATATACAGGTAGGAAAGAACACTTTAATACCTGGAGAGGTTAATAAACCTAGTCAAGTTATCCTAGCTTCAAAATAGGAGTCTCAAAGCTAAATTTCCATCTGTGAGTTTCACCAACTTACATTGTAATGGTGCAGAATGAGAAGGCCTCACATCTCAGACATCCATGTTTGGCATGATCCTGGACCTAGCTTTATAACCCTGAGGATTTCTGCTTCACATTCTCATCTTCGAAATAGAGATACAACTATCACCACCCCTAAAACTTTCTGTTCCAACAAACCATAACCACATGTTAAGTGATGAAATTGCACCAGAGATTTTTATGTGTGTGTGTGTCTGTGTGTGTGTATGAGAGAGAGAGACAGAGAAAGAGACAGAGAGACAGAGAGAGAGAGAGAGAGACAGAGAGAGAGAGAGAGAGAGAGAGAGAGAGAGAGAGAGAGAGAGAGAGAGAGAGACCCTTAATGTCTGTAACCAACTAACTAACAGCCACTTAAAAGGTAAGAGTGTGTGTTTTCGCTTCTGGTCTCAGATGTGTACATCAAATGTCCTTGGCTCTGTTGATTCTAGGCCAATGGTGAGGCAGGATATGGTGAAGGTCAGAGCAGGCAACGAAGGTCCCTTACATCGTGCTAGATAGATGGACAGGAAAGGGACAGGAAGGAACCAGAGAGCCACTCCACATGATCTGCTTCCTACAGCTAGGCCCTACCTTCTAAAATTTACAGAACCTCTCAAAACAGTACTGCCAGTTGGCTAGCATGTGATATTTCATAGTCAGTCAATCCATAATATTGCAGTTATGCAGAGCCTTATGAGTCTTAAAATTAGCTCCTTACCCCAGAGTGGTACTTGATTTCTTGATCCATAAACATACATTGTCTCTGGGAAGAGGTTATACTTCTCAATCTACATGTCATTGAGCTATCAGCAGCATCACTAGGGAGCTCTTATGGATCAGTTAGGTTTCTCTATAGCACATTGTACCAATCCAACCTGAAAGATAGCATTGTCACATGAAATTCCTTGCTTCTCTGTTAGCTCCTCAGTTTATGATTACTAAACTTCCTCTACACAATGATATCCTCTTGGCCTGTTGCTAGCAGGCTACCAACAGCCCCTTTCATCATAAACCCTTGAAGCCATTAGGTAATCTGGATCACAGGACAAAATTTAAAATCCTTGGCTTATTACTTTTTGTTGGAGTTTTCATTGTACATTTAATGTACAATGTGGTTCCCGAACATCAGGAACTATAGTATTCCAGAAAGCAAGTACAACCAACAAAAATAATGGTGACTTTTGTCCTCTGATTCAGGAATCAGAATTCAATCATGAATAGTTATGTAATTGGTTGTTGAATAAGCTTCTTGAAGACTAGAAGGTATACTGAATAGATATAATTGAAAGATTCTACCTTGTTTGGTAAGTCAAAGAAAGCCTCCTCAATAATAAAATATAAGTTCCCCATCATATTTATATCTTTATATAATGTGTGTATAAATATATCTCTGTTATGCACATATATAGATTTATTCTTCAAAAAGAATTAAGAAAAGAGTGATCATCTTTAACACACCAGAATTGTGGTACTTTTTTCATTATATACATATATCATTATAATATGTTTTTTAAAATATTTTTATTTTCTATATTCTTTGTTTACTTTCCAAATTATTTCCCCTTTCCCGGATCCCCCCTCCCCATATGTCCCATAAACCTTCTTCTCTCCATCCATTCTCCAATCACATTCTCCAATCTCCATTCTCTGTTCTTATATTCCCTTCCAATGCTAGATCAATCATTTCCAGGATTAGGACCTTCTCCATACCTCTTCATGGGAGTCATTTGTTATGCAATTTGTGCCTTGGGTATTCAGGGCTTCTGGGCTAATTAATATCCACTTATCAGAGATTGCATTCCAGGTGTATTCTTTTGTGGTTGGGTTACCTCACTTAGGATGATATTTTCCAGATCAAACCATTTGCCTAAAAATTTTGTGAATTTGTTGTTTATAATTGCTGAGTAGTGTTCCATTGTGTAAATATACCACATTTTCTGTATCCATTCCTCCTTTGAGGAGCATCTGGGTTCTTTCCAGCTTCTGGCTATTATAAATAAGGCTGCTATGAACATAATGGAGCATGTGTCTTTATTGCATGCCGGGGAATCCTTTGGGTATATGCCCAGGAGAGGTATAGCAGGGTCCTCCGGAAGTGTCATGTCCAGTTTTCTGAGGAACCGCCAGGCTGATTTCCAATGTGGTTGTACCATCTTACAGCCCCACCAGCAGTGGAGGAGTGTTCCTCTTTCTCCACATCCTTGCAAACACCTGCTGTCTCCTGAGTTTTTGACCTTAGCCATTCTGACTAGTGTAAGGTGAAATCTCAGGGTTGTTTTGATTTGCATTTCCCTAATGACTAATGATGTTTAGCACTTCATAAGGTGCCTCTCAGCCATCCGAATTTCTTCAGGTGAAAATTCTTTGTTTAGATCTGTACCCCATTTTTAATAGGGTTATTTGGTTCCCTGGGGTCTAACTTCTTGAGTTCTTTGTATATATTGATTATTAGCCCTCTATCAGATGTAGGGTTGGTGAATATCCTGTCCCAATTTGATGGTTGCTGTTTTGTCCTTTTAACAATGTCAGTTGCCTTACAGAAACATTGTAATTTTATGAGGTCCCATTAGTCAATTCTTGATCTTAGAGCATAAGCTATTGGTGAACTGTTCAGGAACTTTCCCCCTGTGCCCATATCCTCAAGGGACTTCCTCAGTTTCTTTTCTATTAGTTTCAGTGTGTCTGGTTTTACAGGAGGTCCTTGATCCACTTGGAGTGAAGTTTAGTACATGGAGATAAGAATGAATCAATTTGAATTCTTCTGCATGCTGACCTCTAATTGAACCAGCACCATTTGTTGAAAAGGCTATCTTTTTTCCACTGGATGTTTTCGGCTCCTTTGTCTAAGATCAAGTGACCATAGGTGTGTGGATTCATTTCTGGATCTTCAGTTCTATTCACTTGTCTGTCCACTTGTCTGTCACTGTGCCAATACCATGCAGTTTTTAACACTATTGCTCTGTAGTATTGCTTGAAGTCAGGGATACTGATTTCCCCCAGAATTTCTTTTGTTGTTGAGAATAGTTTTAGCTATCCTGGTTTTTTGGTTATTCCAGATGAATTTTAGAATTGCCTTTTCTAACTCTGTGAAGAACTGAGTTGGGATTTTGATGGGGATTGCATTGAATCTGTAGATTGCTTTTGGCAAGATGGCCATTTTAACTATATTAATTCTGCCGATCCACGAGCATGGCAGATTTTTCCATTTTCTGAGGTCTTCTTTGATTTCCTTCTTTAGAGACCTGGAGTTCTTGTTGTATAAATCTATCACTTGTTTGGTTAGAGTCACACCAAGATACTTTATATTGTTTGTGGCTATTGTGAAGGGTGTCATTTCCCTAACTTCTTTCTCAGCCTGCTTAACCTTTGAATATAGGAAGACAACTGATTTGCTTGAGTTGATTTTATAACCAGCCACTGTGCTGAAGTTGTTTATCAGCTATAGGAGTTCTCTGGTGGAGGTTTTCGGGTCATTTAAGTAGACTATCCTATCATCTACAAATAGTGATAATTTGACTTATTCCTTTCCAATTTGTATCCCCTTGACCTCCTTATGTTGTCTCATTGCTCTAGCTAGAACTTCAAGTACTATATTGAAAAAATAGGGAGAGAGAGGACAGCCTTGTCTAGTCCCTGATTTTAGTGGGATTGCTTCAAGTTTCTCTCTGTTTAATTTGATGTTGGCTACCGGTTTGCTATATATTGCTTTAATGATGTTTAGGTATGGGACTTGAATTCCTGTTCTTTCCAAGACTTTTAGCATGAAAGGATGCTGAATTTTGTCAAATGCTTTTTCTACATCTAATGAGATAAGCATATGGTTTTTTTCTTTGAGTTTGTTTATGTAGTGGATAGCATTGATGGATTTCCTTATATTGAATCATCCCAGCATCCCTGGGATGAAGCCAACTTGATCATGGTGGATGATCGTTTTGGTGTGTTCTTGGATTCAGTTGGCAAGAATTTTATTAAGTATTTTTGCATCAATATTCATAAGGGAAATAGGCCTGAAGTTCTCTTTCTTTGTTGGATCTTTGTGTGGTTTTGGTATCAGCATAATCATGGCTTCATAGAACGAGTTGGGTAGAGTTCCTTCTGTTTCTATTTTGTGGAATAGTTTCAAGAGTATTGGTGTTAGGTCTTCTATGAAGGTCTGATAGAATTCTGCACTGAAGCTATCTGGTCCAGTGCTTTTTTTGGTTGGGAGACTTTCTATAACCCTTTTTATTTCTTCAGGTGTTATGGGACTGTTTAGATGATCTATTTGATCCTGATTTAGTTTTGGAGTTGGATATCTGTCTAGGAAACCGTCCATTTCCTCCCGATTCTCCAGTTGTGTTGAGTATAGGCTTTTGTAGTAGGATCTAATGATTTTTTGAATTTCCTCAGTTTCTGTTGTTATATCTCCATTTCATTTCTAAGTTTGTTAATCTGTATACTGTCTCTGTGCACTTTGGTTAGTCTGGCTAAGGGTTTATCTATCTTGTTGATTTTCTGAAAGAACCAGCTCCTGGTTTTGTTGATTCTTTGTATGGTTCTCTTTGTTTCTATTTGATTGATTTCAGCCCCGAGTTTGATGATTTCCTGCCTTCTACTCCTCCTGTGTGAAATAGTTTCTTTTTGTCCCAGGGCTTTCAGGTGTGTCATTAAGCTGTTAGTGTATGCTCTCTCCATTTTCTTTTTGGAGGCACTCAGGGCTATGAGTTTTCCTCTTAGCACTGCTTTCATTGTGTCCCATAGATTTGGGTATGTTGTGTCTTCATTTTCATTAAGTTCTAAAAAGTCTTTAATTTCTTTCTTTATTTTTTTCCTTGACCAAGTTATCATTGAGTAGAATATTGTTCAGTTTCCATGTGTGTGTGGGTTTTCTGTTGTTTTTGTTGCTTTTGAAGACCACTTTTACTCCATTGGGATCTGATAGGAGGCATGGGATTAGTTCGATCTTCTATTTGTTGAGGTGTGTCTTGTGACCAATTATATGGCCAATTTTGGAGAAGGTACCATGAGGTGCTGAGAAAAAGCTATATTCTTTTGCTTTAGGATAGAATGTTTTATATATATCTGTTAAATCTAATTGGTCCAAAGCTTCAATTAGTTTCACTGTGTCCCTGTTCAGTTTCTGTTTTCCTGATTGGTCCATTGAGGAAAGTGCAGTGTTGAAGTCACCCACAATTATTGTGTTACGTGCAATGTGTGCTTTGAGCTTTAGTGAAGTTTCTTTTATGAATGAGGGTGCCCTTGCATTTGGAGCACAGATGTTCGGGATTGAGAATTCTTCTTGTTGTGTTTTTCCTTTGACCAGCAAGAAGTGTCCCTCAGAGTCTCTTTTGATGACTTTGCGTTGAAAGTCAATATTATCTGATATTAGAATGGCTACTCCAGCTTGTTTCCTGAGACCATTTGCTTGTAAAATTGTCTTGCAGCCTTTTACTCTAAGGTAGTGTTTGTCTTTGACCCTGAGGTGTGTTTCCTGTATGCAACAAAATGTAGGGTCCTGTTTACATATCCAGTCAGTTAGTCTATGTCTTTTTATTGTGTCATTGAGTCCATTGATGTTAAGAGATATTAAGGAATAGTGATTGTTACTTCCTGTCATTTTTGATGTTATTTTTTAAATTTGATTGGTTAACTTCTTTTGGGTTTGATGAAAGGTTACTATCTTGCTTTTTCCAGGATGAAGTTTCCCTCCTTGTATTGGTATTTTCCTCCTATTATTCTTTGTAGAGCTGGGTTTGTAAAAAGATATTGTGTAAATTTGGTTTTGTCATGGAATATCTTACTTTCTCCATCTATGGTGATTGAGAGTTTTGCTGGGTATAGTAGTTTTGTCTGGCATTTGTGTTCTCCAACGTCTGCATGAGATCTGTCCAGGATCTTCTAGCTTTCATAGTCTCAGGTGAGAAGTCTGGTGTCATTCTGATAGGTCTTCCTTTATATATTACTTGGCCTTTTTCTCTTACTGCCTTTAATATTCTTTCTTTGTTTAGTACATTTGGTGTTTTGATTATTATGTGACGGGAGGTAGTTCTGTTCTGGTCCAGTCTGTTTGGAGTTCTGTAGGCTTCTTGTATATTCATGGGCATCTCTCTCTCTTTAGGTTAGGGAAGTTTTCTTCCATAATTTTATTGAAGATATTTGCTGGCCCTTTAAGTTGTAAATCTTCACTCTCATCTATGCCTATAATCCTTAGGTTTGGTCTTCTCATCGTGTCCTGGATTTCCTGGATATTTTGGGTTACAAGCTTTTTGCATTTTGCATTTTCCTTAACTATTGAGTCTGTCCATGGTTTCTATGGTATCTTCAGCATCTGAGATTCTTCTATCTCTTGTATTCTGTTGTTGATATTTGCATCTATGTCCCCTGATTTCTTCTCAAGGTTTTCTATCTCCAATGTTGTCTCCCTTTGTGCTTTCTTAGTTGTTTCTACTTCTGATTTTAGATCCTGGATGGTTTTGCTTAGCTCCTTCACTTGCTTGCTTGTGCTTTTATGGAATTCTTTAAGAGATTTTTGTGTTTCCTCTTTCATGGCCTCAGCCTGTTGACCAAAGTTCTCCTGTATTTCTTTAAGTGATTTTTGCGTTTCCTCCTTATTGGCTTTTGCATTCTCCTGAATTTCTTTCAATGATTTTTGTGTTTCCCTTGTAAGGGCTTCTAACTTTTGATCGATTTTCTCCTGAATTTCTTTAAGTATATCCTTCATGTGTTCCTCTACCAGCATCATGACCAGTGATTTTAAATCTAAATCTTGTTTTTCTGATGTGATGGGGTATCTAGGACATGCTGTTAAAGAAGAATTGGGTTCAGATGCTGCCATATTGCTTTGAATTCTGTTAGTGATGTTCCTGTGTTTGCCTTTTGCCATCTACTTCTCGCTGGTATTAGTTGGTTTTGTCAATTCTGGACTCACCAGTGCAAGCTGCCTCTTCCCAGCTGGCCTCTGGTGCACAGCTGACCTCCTGGACTGCCTGGAGACAGGGTGCTGTGGCTCAGGCTGTTCAGATCCCAATGCAGACACCTGAAGGCTCCTGCTGGTGCCTGCTGGACTCACCAGAGCACACTGACTCCTCCAAGCCAGCCTCCCTGGTGCCCCTCTGGTCTCTTGTAGGACCTGGAGATGTGGTATTGTAGCCCAGGCTGTTCTGGATCCCAAAGCGGAGATATGAAGGTTCCAGCCAGAGGCCTCAGGACTGGAACCTAAGCTCTGTGGTGCTGACTCACTGGACCAAGCTGTGTTTTCCAAGTCTGCCTCCGGGTGCACACCAGGCCTCAAAATTTATGTATTATATGTAAGAACACTGTAGCTGTCTTCAGACACCAGAAGAGAGCATCAGATATCTTTATGGATAGTTGTGAGCCAGCATGTGGGTGCTGGGATTCCAACTCATGACCTTCAGAAGAGCAGTCGGTGCTCTTACCTGCTGAGCCATCTCTCCAGCATAATATGTTTTAAAAAAAGTTTTAGTAACTTCATGTTAGAAACATGGCTAAAGACACTGTATTAATTTTATTGTATCTATTTGGTTAATAAGCCATGTGGCAGCCATTGTTTTCAGCTTTGTAAAAGTAAATTCTTTTAGACCCTTCCTGAGACTTTAAACCATTCAGGGCACAGTCCCTACTACAAATCTGAATTATGTGGAAGTCAGTCTGTGCTAGGTTACGGAGGGTAATATAGTAAGTTTAAAACTTTAAAACTCCCATCTTCCCTGGGAGCTCTGGGGGCAGGGGGCTGGTTGGTTGGTCCTTGGTCCCATGAAGGCTCGATAGATGCCCCAAAGTAGGGGTATCAAGGGTGGGGAGGTGTATATACATCCCTTTTGCTCACATCCCAACAAAGTAAAACAATGTTACATGTCTTGTACCACTGTGGTGGCTATTCCTGGTTGTCAACTTGACTATATCTGGAATGAATTACAATCAAGAATTGTAAGGCTCACCTATGATTCTAATCTGGAGGCTCAGAGATACAAGTTTCTGACCTGGATCTTGGCATGGAGATGTTGAAGCATAGTGGCTATGAATTCCAGATGATTAAGACAAGAAGATCTCCAAATTCAAGGTCATCTGGGATTAAAGGTGCAGTGGCACATGCCTTTAATCTGGGACACACCCTCTCCTGGAGAAATATATAAGGACATTGGAAGAAGATATTCTCAATCTTTCTTGCCTTCTTGCCTCATGGGACTGAGCAACTGTTAGATCCTTGGACTTCCATCCACAGCTGCTGCTAACCATTGTTGGGGAGTTGGACTACAAGTTGTAAGTCATTGACAAATTCCTTAACTATATAGAGACTACCCATACCATATGTTCTGTGACTCTAGAGAACCATAACTAATACAACCACCATCAAGGGGCTGAGGAGACACAGTTCTGCTGTCTCCTGAACAGAAAAAGATTTAGATATATTGGCAGAGGTAAGGCTAATAAGCAACACGCTTCCCATTTTAATTGTCAATACTCATTTCAGTATCCTAACATATAAAATGCACTCATTCCATTTTTACTTCAACCAGTCCTGAGGCCTCTGGCGGGAACACTCAGATCTCTCCGCTTCCGGATCCAGATCAGCCTGGGCGGCAACACCACATCTCCAGGTCTTGCAAGAGGCAAGAGGGGCTTCCGGGCGGCCAGCTGGGAGAAGTCCGTGTGCTCCTGTGAATACAGCGGGCCCCAGCAGGAGCCTTCAGGTGTCTGCTTCAGGATCTGAACAGCCTGGGCAACAGCACCCTGACTCCAGGCAGTCCAGGAGGTAAGCTGTGCACCAGAGACCACCTGGGAAGGGGCAGCTTGCACTGGTGAGTCCAGCATTGACAAGACCAACTAACACCAGTGAGAACTAGATGGTATAAGGCAAACGCAGGATCGTCACTAACAGAAATCAAGGCAATATGGCAACATCTGAACCCAATTCTCCTCTACCAGCATGTTCTGGATACCCCATCACACCAGAAAACAAGATTTGGATTTAAAATCACTGGTCATGATGCTGGTACAGGAACACATGAAGGACATACTTAAAGAAATGCAGGAGAAAATGGATCAAAAGTTAGAAGCCCTTGCAAGGGAAACACAAAAATCATTGAAAGAAATCCAGGAGAATACAAAAGCCAATAATGAGGAAACGCAAAAAACACTTAAAGAAATACAGGAGAACTTTGGTCAACAGGCTGAGGCCATGAAAGAGGAAACACAAAAATCTCTTAAAGAATTACAGGAAAGCACAAACAAGCAAGTGAAGGAGCTAAGCAAAACCATCCAGGATCTAAAATCAGAAGTAGAAACAACTAAGAAAACTTAAAGGGAGACAACTTTGGAGATAGAAAGCCTTGGGAAGAAATCAGGGGACATAGATGCAAATATCAACAACAGAATACAAGGGCTAGAAGAATCTCAGATGCTGAAGATACCATAGAAACCATGGACTCAACAATTAAAGAAAATGCAAAATGCAAAAATCTTGTAACCCAAAATATCCAGGAAATCTAGGACACAATGAGAAGACCAAACCTAAGGATTATAGGCATAGATGAGAGTGAAGATTTACAACTTAAAGGGCCAGCAAATATCTTCAATAAAATTATGGAAGAAAACTTCCCTAACCTAAAGAGAGAGAGATGCCCATGAATATACAAGAAGCCTACAGAACTCCAAACAGACTGGACCAGAACAGAAATACTTCCCGTCACATAATAATCAAAACACCAAATGTACTAAACAAAGAAAGAATATTAAAGGCAGTAAGAGAAAAAGGCCAAGTAACATATAAAGGAAGACCTATCAGAATCACAGCAGACTTTTCACCTGAGACTAGGAAGGCTAGAAGATCCTGGGCAGATCTCATGCAGACTCTAAGAGAACACAAATGCCAGCCAAAACTACTATATCCAGCAAAATTCTCAATCACCATAGATGGAGAAACTAAGATATTTCATGACAAAACCAAGTTTACCCAATATCTATCCACAAACCCAGCCCTACAAAGGATAATAGGAGGAAAACAGCAATACAAGGAGGGAAACTTCACCCTGGAAAAAGCAAGATAGTAACCTTTCATCAAACCCAAAAGAAGTTAACCAATCAAATTTAAAAAAATAACGTCAAAAATGACACGAAGTGACAATCACCATTCCTTAATATCTCTTAACATCAATGGACTCAATGCCCCAATAAAAAGACATAGACTAACTGACTGGATACGTAAATAGGACCCTACATTTTGCTGCTTACAGGAAACACACCTCAGGGTCAAAGACAAACACTACCTTAGAGTAAAAGGCTGGAAGACAATTTTACAAGCAAATGATCTCAGGAAACAAGCTGGAGTAGCCATTTTAATATCAGATAAAATTGACTTTCAACCCAAAGTCATCAAAAGAGACTCTGAGGGACACTTCTCTCTGGTCAAAGGAAAAACATAACAAGAAGAACTCTCAATCCTGAACATCTATGCTCCAAATTCAAGGGCACCCTCTTTCATAAAAGAAACTTTATTAAAGCTCAAAGCACACATTGCACCTAACACAATAATTATGGGTGACTTCAACACTGCACTTTCCTCAATGGAATGATCAGGAAAACAGAAACTAAACAGGGACACAATGAAACTAATTGAAGCTTTGGACCAATTAGATTTAACAGATATATATAGAACATTCTACCCTAAAACAAAAGAATATACCTTTTTCTCAGCACCTCATGGTACCTTCTCCAAAATCGACCATATAATTGTTCACAAGACAGACCTCAACAAATATAAGAAGATCGAACTAATCCCATGCCTCCTATCAGATCACTATGGAGTAAAAGTGGTCTTCAATAGCAACAAAAACAACAGCAAATCCATTTTTACTTCAAGGCCTAATGCATTTGTATATCAAAGCAAATAGTCATCAAGCTGGGTATAGAAACTTGAGAATTTTTATAGCAAGGATTAAGCAGGGTACATTTTCTCAGAAGTCTCATGGCTTCTCAGTTTTGTCCTCAGTTGACAGACATGTTTCATTAGGTTAATTTGTTCAATTTAAGTGAAATAGCCAATGAGTAGTAAAGCCAGGATTTTAATCAACCCTTTCTGCTTACAACTCTCACTGAATTATTCCCAATGGAATGAAGAGGAAGTGATATGGGAGCTGTCGTTTGCCTTTGAAGTTCTTTAGCACAGGTGAGGGTCAAGTATACAGGCAGAAAGCCATGCCACCTACATTTTGGTCAAAGCCAAGGTATACCAGAGTGCTGAGACAGTGGGGTGGGAGGTAAAAACAAAAAGGATCTAGCAAGTTCTTGAAGATAAAATGCATTTCATATGTTGACAAGAAAAGGGCCAGGGGCTGGGGGCAGAAGCAGGCTAGAGGTTCTGTGTCAGCCAAGTCTTTGGTTTGGGGGAAGATTACAATGGGGATATTTGCTTCTGCGAGGATGATGTGTTTTTACTCTTTCCTTTTCTTAGAGTTGCAAAGATAAACTCATACAAAAGCCCAGGAGAAGAAAGAGTGAGAGAGGAGGAAGGGGAGGAGAGGAAGGGGAAGGAAGAGGAAGAGCTACCAGTTCCTTTGTCTGAAAGGTCTCATAAAACAAAACAAAACAAAACATACAAACAGAAAAAAAAAAAAACCAGAGAGTGAATGGCAACTGCCACTAGAGTCCTGACTGTAACCATGGAATTTGAATAATTAATTCTGAAAACATATTATTACATTTTTATATGTGTATGATTAGTTTTATGTCTATGACTTATTGCCTACCAATAAAGCAGAACTGGAATTCAAAAAAAGAAAAAAAGAAAAGGACAAGGGGTGTTCCCACAATTAACTGACAATATCTTGAAATTATAAAATGTGAACAGTATGGGCTTGCTTACAAATAATCCTCTCTCTCTCTCTCTCTCTCTCTCTCTCTCTCTCTCTCTCTCTCTCTCTCTCTTTCTCTCTATCCCCCTCTCCTTCTCCCTCTCCCTCCCTCCCCCGCCGTGTGTGTGTGTGTGTGTGTGTGTGTGTGTGTGTGTGTTCTTGTGTGTCTGTGTAAAATGGCATTCCCAACATGGAATTGTAGTGTCTTCTACAGGAGCCAGGCCTAAAACACTCCACATTTTTCCCTAGTCATGGTTTTTCTTCTCTTTGAGCTGCTGGGGGCTTTATAAACCCTACAGAAAAGATATTTGCTATTACCTTTCTTACTGCTTCCATTAACCACTGACCTTCCTTCTTGATTAATCTTCAGCCTTTGCGTATGGTTTGGGGAAGCAACAAAAAAAAAAATGGCTTTCAAAGTCATTCAAAGGCAGGATGAGAATGTGGTAGTAATTGGTATTGGAAAGCAATGAGGACCATGAGAACACACATTGCTGGTATCCATAAAGCGGTATCTACTGAAGAATACCTCTGGAAGAATAGCTTTCAGAAGTAAGCAGTGGCTAAGGAGAAAAGAAAGAGGGATATATTATCAAAGAATATTTCTAGGTAGAGCAGGTTGATAAATGACAGTGTAAATGATACAGTTCCTTCCAAGAGAACTGTCAGTGGATGAATCAGACATACCCAGAATGCTCTCCCCTCATAAGGACACACCCTGTCATATTCATGTATCATTGGTTTGTCCAAGGTGCAGTAACGAGAGATCCTAGCTACATCTAGCTATGTGTTTTCATCCATTTCTCAGAACAAAGAACTAGAGTTGCAGACAGAGTCATTTCATTCTCTACTGCAATATATATATATATATATGCAGATATTTATGTATACATATATTATAGATATTTATACATCTACACATGCAAATCCATATACAAAGACATAAATATATATGTTATACATATACATCATGTACTTATGTATATTCATATGCATATACTTTTACACATACATATACATGTGGATATATATACATATATATTTCAGTACCTATGAATTACATTTTTATGTATTACATTGAAATTAAAATAGATAGATAGATAGATAGATAGATAGATAGATAGATAGATAGATAGATAGAGATTAGAGAATGGTTGGAGCAGTGAGATATCTCAGTAGGTAAAAGTGCTTGCCATTCAATCCTGAGAATCTAAGATCAATTCTCAGAGTCACCAGTGGATGCAAAGAACTGACGCACAAAAGTTGTCTTTTGATGTCTACCTGTTCACCTTCTCCCTTCCTGATGCTCATCACATGGATGCAAATAATAATAATAATAATAATAATAATAATAACTTGTTAAATTGACACTTGTTTCTCTGTCTCTACCTTTAGCTGCATGAAGACTGAGGCTCTACCTTTCTATTTGTTTTTGACAGTAAGAACAATACCTGGCTCTTCTCAATAAACATTTCTTTGCTAAATAATTGGGTTTCACACAGTGAGATTTGCAGTTCAGCTTAGTCTCAAATGGAAGTGGTTAGATAAGATTTTGTCTAGGCTGACAATCATTCTCTGGTTTCTTTTCCTTTTTCTAGTTAGTCTACCTACTCATTCCCATTCATTCTGCTTATGAAGGAAAAACAGAAACCAACATGAGGGCAAGGAGGCCTACACTCTAGAAGTCAATGCTCTCTATCATATCACCCATCCTGAGAAGGAAAGCAAGACAGTAAAATGTGTTAATCATGTTTTCTCAGGAATTGCACAGGGCATTTTCAACACATTTTTTCCCAACTAAAGCCACAGTGATTCACAGTTTAGATATTTTTATTCCTGTTTAAAAGTTGAGGAAGTCAAAGTGTAGATAGATGCAATATTTAGCCTGGAGATGCACAGCCAGCCATAAGAAAAGAGTTGGGACAGAGCTCATCCACAGAGGATTAAAGTGTTACTGATTTCTTGTACCCAAGTACCCCGTATGCCATGCCCATTATAAAATTCTGTGCAGCCTTCTTGTAACCCCTCTGACTGACAGACAGACAGACAGACACACACACACACACACACACACACACACACACACACACACACACACACACACTTTACAAAAGAGAAACAGAGACCCAGGAAAAGAAAATATTTTATCAATTGATTTTTAATTCACTGTTAAATTTTCACATCTCTTCTCTTCCCTTGGTGATATATTTGCTGTGATTTTAATATACAAACCAAGCAATCAGGAGGATGCAGAAAACATACAGATATGAGCAACCCTTATGGCTGCTTTGGTTAGGTATGCTTTTTTTATTTGTGAATGCAGAACTTTGATGTCAGGTTCAAACTCTAACCTGGCCGTTTATTAATGGTTGATAGAACCATAACTTCATTGAACCTGATAGCTCTCCTAAGGTTGTAAAGATTAAGTGAGGTGAGCATGTCTAGGGCTTAGTGTGCCTATTATTTTCCTGTGATATTTTCTAACTGAACTTGCCAAGTACAGAGTCAATGTGCCAGAGAATGATTCTTGCTTTTTGTCCCTGACATTATATCTATCATGTATGCATAACACAGTCATTATAAATTTCTATGCCCCAAGCTAAGACTCTGAGCTGTCTGAGCTTTATAATTTTCAAATTCTTCGTATTTCTAAAATGACAGCCTTTTCAAAATAATGCTTTGGAAAAAAGACACTTCTCTAATACACCACCTGCTCCTTTAACCTTTTTTTCACATACTGAACCTAGAATTTAAGAAATGTTGAAAGGGAGAAAATTATTTTTTTATTAATAATAGAAATGCTTTGAGGCCACTCACGTGGTTGAGTCTAACTTCAAGAATGTCAAGCTTAAATGGTAGCTTGTCTGGTGAAATAGATTATCTTCAAAGGGAGAAATGTAACAGGGAGAGAACATGCATAGGTTTGGGAGTCAGCAATACTGGTTTTAAATCCTTAAACCACAGGCATAAGCATAGCTTTGAAAAAGACTAGAATATTCTTTGAATCTTGGATTTTTTTTTTAATTCAGAAAGAGGGATTTCAATATACATTCTTCAAAATTCTCAGAAACCATAAATGTGATATAAATATTTGAAGTCTCATGTTTAAAATATTAAAAAATAATAACTCTGACCTTTATTCTTTTGAGTGATAGCCCCTTATATTGAACCAACTCCATCATTTAGTATCTAGGTGACTATATTATTTAACTGTTGGAATCTGAGTATCGGGTCTATAAAATAAAGATAATATCTACATTACAGGTTGGCAATACAAGTACAACTAACTTATTAATGATGTCTGATATGGGTAATAATTCTACAGATTTCTTCTCCCCTTTTACTTTCTATTTTTGCTCTTTCCTCTTCACTCTGGAATAACTTCTAACATGCCAGACAGCATCCTTCTGTACAACAACATCTGTGGGTGTTCCTCCTGTGCTCCAGTTTTGAGAGTAAGTGACCCAAAGCCTGTCTTGACCTCTTCATTGTAATAAGCAAAGGCCACAGATCTACCACCACCACCACCAATGACAATAAAAAGTGTGGGAAATTCACATATTGTCTCCATGTCATGCTCTATTTTCCTCAGATCTCAGAACCTGTGTGCACTGTTGCCAATTCATTTTATGAAGTTTAGGTTGGCTGCACTGTGCCAAGCATATCTCTCTTCCCATGAGTGCCCAAGTCACCAGTGGGCAAGCATGTCTCCTTTCCTTGCTCCTAATGGACTTCACCAACTTTCACATTTTGTATTACTGTAGTCTAATTCCAACAAAGCATATTTTCTTAACAGTGTTCTAGCTGTATTGCTATTTTCATAATTTAACCAAGTCATGCACTGAGATATCAGCAATCTGCAACATATTCATGGTTTTAGCATACCTAGGGGTAGATGAGAGATAGACGCTGCAAGCAAAAGTTGTCACCAGAGATACTAGAGACACCAGGGAGTGGGGAGGTCTGGTGGGAGGGCTGAGGGCTAGATACAACCTCTTGGAGACAGGGGGTAGTAGAAATGGGACAAGGAACTGTGGGAGGGTGGGCTGGGAGGGGAGTAATTAGTGGACTGTAAAAAAATAAAAGTAAAACAAACAAACAAAAACCCTACTGCAGGGTATATTGGCCCCTATTTGAATTTATATGCCTTTTAGAGTAGCATTGTATTAAGACAGACTTGACTTTAAATAACCAATGCTCTATTTATTGTGTGATTTGTGGCAAGTTAATTGACATGTATGAAAAAAATGCTAAATGTTGCATTTGGTGTGTATTTATATATGATTTTTAAACAATTTAAGAATCTAAGAAGCATAGTTTTGAATGTTTGATATAGCACCTTGTTATTGAGCTACTTGAGGTAGGCGGCTTGGGATGATATGTTTAGTTAGAACAGAGTCAGCCTCTAGTGATGACCTCATGTCGGCTGGGGATGTAGAATGCAACATTGTAATAGAAGGGTAGGTCAGGTGAGGCTTTCTTACCAGCTCCCTCTTATGCCACTCATACTAGATGACTATTGGGAAGATTTCTTATGAGAATTTACCTCTACCTTCCATTTCTATACTGAAGGTCAAATTTCCAAAATATGGACCCTGGGAATAAATTACATTCAAACTATAGTACTGGAGTTATCTACATACACACATGAGAACATACACATGCTAACATACACACATACATATATTTACACTCCCATGTCCACATATACTTACAAAGATATGCACATACACTTATCTTTTTTACTATCTACTACACATTTGCATTGTTTTGCATTTCTTTGCTCACACCACTACATTTTCTAGCTACTGCATGAGATATTTAGCTTTTCTAGTCCCCACATGGAAAATATTGATTGATAGCTATATACATAGACAATAGTAAAGATGAAGTGCCTACTGCATATAAAGCACCGGCCCAATGTTAGAAGCATAAAAGATACGAATTTGTCCCCTTCTTCATTCTCTCAGCCCAGGAGGTGCATGCATAACATGGAAAGCAAACCAGCAGGGATATTCCAGTGGATTTTGGAGAGCTCCCAAGGCTTCAAGTAAAATTCTCTTCCAAACACAAGGTCAACTACTTTCCTCATAGGCTCACATGTTCCATATGATGATTATGTTAATATTTAATAATATCATTCAAATTAGCTGTTAG
Source organism: Apodemus sylvaticus (assembly GCF_947179515.1). Lineage (NCBI taxonomy): Eukaryota > Metazoa > Chordata > Mammalia > Rodentia > Muridae > Apodemus > Apodemus sylvaticus. The sequence continues at coordinate 33,757,261 of NC_067488.1, forward strand.
GAGAATGCCTGTATGTCTGTTGGGCATATTTTCAAGGCAAGGAGTCACAGGAGAGAAACTAAAGTTTCTCTTTAAATTTACAGAGAAAACTATAAACATAATACTGTAATAAAATATGATAGTGAAGTTTTACAATAACAAATTGTTTTTATCATCTCAGAACTGATGGTACAATTCTGGCTAAAATATCTAGGCTAAAATAAATACTTATGTCTAAGTAGACATAAGACATATCACACTTTTTATTGGCCTTTGTTTAAAACTGAATAACATTGCTAGATGGTAGCAGTAGATGCCTTTGGTCTACACACTAGTTAGGCAAAGATAGATAGATTTCTGAGCTTGAAGCTACCCTGGTGTACAGAGTGAGTTCTAAGTATAGCGAGGGTGATACAAAGAGACCCTGTGCCAAAAATTGTCTTCCAACCTGGAGTAATGGTTAGATGTCAAGGTATCTGTTCATTATTAAGTTATTATTGAGGAACTAGCATTGGCTGGTAGGTGAAATTAGCTACTAGAACTTTTATTTCAGTTAGAGGAGGCCAGGTTTTTAATATTTAATGATTTGAAAAATACTTCCACCATGTCCAAATCCAAGCTAATTGTTTGTAACTACTGGCTTGTAAAAATCCCTCAGCTGGTTCCTGCAGAACACAGTTTTAGAGGATGTGCTCTGATAAGATCTTGGGTTATAGGGTTATAAATATCTAGCAAGCATTAAATTCATTTAAAATTTCAAAATCTTCACAGAGCAGTGAGTACAAATAGCACTGAACTTGGAATAGAAACCCTTGATTGCTCATGTTTTTCCTTAACAAATGTTAAGATGAACAGAAAAGGCAGCCTCATGTTGAAATGTCATGAGAGTAGCTTTCCTATCATTTCCAGGTATACTGGCTGGTGTTTTTATGTCACCTTGACACAAGATGGAGTTATCACAGAGAAAGGAGCCTCCCTTGAGGAAATGCCTCTATGAGATCCAACTGCAAGGAATTTTCTCAATTAGTGATCAAGGGTGGGAGGGACCATTGTGGGTGGTACCATCCCTGGGCTGGTGGCCCTGGGTTCTCATAGAAAGCAAGCAATCCAGTAAGCAGCACCCATCTAGTTCTAATAGAAAGCACTAGTCCACTAATAGAAGCCCTTGCTTCAGCTCCTGCCTCCAAGTTCCTGTCCTGTGTGAGTTCCTGTCCTGACTTCCTTTGGTGATAAACAACAATGTAGAAGTATAAGTTGAATAAACCCTTTCCTCCCCAACTTGCTTCTTGGTCATGATGTTTCAGGCAGGAATATAAACCCTGACTAAGATTCTAGGAGACATAATCTCTCAGAAGGCTTCTTGCTCAGCTTACTCTTTTTTTTTTTTTTTGCATATTCCTTTTTTATTTTTTTTATTCGATATAATTTATTTATATTTCAAATGACTTCCCCTTTTCTAGCCCCGAAAGTCCCATAAGCCCCCTTCTCTTCCCCTGTCCTCCCACCCACCCCTTCCCACTTCCCCGTTCTGGTTTTGCTGAGTACTGTTTCACTGAGTCTTTCCAGAACCAGGGGCCACTCCTCCTTTCTTCTTGTACCTCATTTGATGTGTGGATTATGTTTTGGGTATTCCAGTTTTCTAGGTTAATATCCACTTAATAGTGAGTGCATACCATGATTCACCTTTTGAGTCTGGGTTACCTCACTTAGTATGATATTCTCTAGCTCCATCCATTTGCCTAAGAATTTCATGAATTCATTGTTTCTAATGGCTGAATAGTACTCCATTGTGTAGATATACCACATTTTTTGCATCCACTCTTCTGTTGAGGGATACCTGGGTTCTTTCCAGCATCTGGCAATTATAAATAGGGCTGCTATGAACATAGTAGAACATGTATCCTTATTACATGGTGGGGAGTCTTCTGGGTATATGCCCAGGAGTGGTATAGCAGGATCTTCTGGAAGTGAGGTGCCCAGTTTTCGGAGGAACCGCCAGACTGCTTTCCAGAGTGGTTGTACCAATTTGCAACCCTTATCTCTCAGAGTTCCTTGAGTCTTAGGTACAAGAGTTGTTGTCGTAGCTGTACCCACTGTGGCTAGGCTCACACTGTTTAACTTGGTCTGTATTACGACAATGCTGTGGCTTCTCTAATGATCTCCATTTGATGTAAAAAGAAATTTCTTGTCGGGGGTTAGAGCTGCATTTCTCTGTGGATATTAGGTTAACTTGCAGCATGTAGTTAGGAATTATACTGATCTAGTAACTTGATGGAGGCAGGCATCTGCACAGATCCACAACCTTACCATCACCCAGTAGTTGACTAAGTTTCTAGCATCAGGCATGATTTCCTTCTGACATCTATAGACATTCTAACATGGAAGGGGATAATTTCATGAGACCCCAGTCCTAGAAAAAGAACTATAGGAAACTAATGATTACTGAGAGAAGAAGAGTTAGCCTTTTCCAAAGATGTACCCCCTATGTGGCTAATACATAGTGTTCAGCCCTGAAATCAGATACCCACAAGCCACAATAAATTAACTTGGCAGGCTGTATTCATATGTTTCTATATTTATATATAGTGAACAATAATGTCAATTTGAGAAGCAGTGGAGAGGGGGTACTTCCAGGACAGAGAAAGTGATGTGGACATATTTTAATTTTTACAAATTTAACTTAAAAAGAGTAACAGAAAAATGTTTGTAAATGTTAAGATTTTCAGATATTACAAGAATAATGAAAATATTCAATGAGAATTTATTGTCTGAAACTGTATCTCAGATATAATGTAATGTTTGAATAGTACCACCAGCTCTACCATAAGATGTTTGAGGTTGGGACACCTGACTGTCTGAGTGCTGTCCATCACCAGCAGATTAAAATTCAAAGCCTGGCATCTATGGAATGCTGTTGCTTGCACATCATCAAACTGTGTATTGTCAAATTGAAAAATTGTATGTTGAACGATTATGACTGGGGGACCATTTGTCCCAGTCTCCACAAGCACATAGCATGATAGAGTCTTTCTCTAAAATGTCCCATGTGTAGAGTAGAGTGACACAGCTGATTAAAGATGGTAATAACAACAATGCAATTAATAACAATTAATAATGATTGGTGCTTGTTGAACACCTGGAAGACATTTCTTTTCAATTACTGTCTTCAATCCTCAGACAATTCATCTAAGTGGCATTTGGAAGTTCTGTAAAAAAGAAAACAAAACAAAATAAACAAACAAACAAAAAAACCCACACAAAAATTGTTCTGCTTTGATCTTTCCCCCTAGATTCGCTGAATTTTTAAGAAAAAAAGTACAATTTATTTCAGTACTATTTTAATGGAAACATGGTCCTATTATTCAGATTAATATAGCCTTGTATTTGTGATACTTCTGCCTCAATTTCCTATGTGCTTGGATCACATGTGCATAGGAGAAAGCAACTCTATTTTTATATAAAATTCCCCCATTCTCTTAGGGCCTTGAAAGTCTAAGTTCTACAACTCCTTGCCCTACAAATCCTAGTAATGAGTTAGGCTAGTGTTTGCTAAATATTAGGATGTACACTGAATTAGAAGAAGAGTAATAGTTCTGGCCTTAAAACCCCCACCATATCTGGCAGTACTTTCCTATGTTCTCTCATTTATTTCCCAGATAAAATCAATTTATTTCCCAATAAAATAATTCTTCTTCACCCTTTTTACTAATAATTCAGTGAATATTGGAAACCCTTAAAAATCTTTTCCCAAATGAAACAGACTGGAAATAAGAGAGGTGAGATTGAAGGTATTGTCTTGTCGACTCTATAGATAACCACCAAAAGACTCTCGCTTTCTCTATAGTAATTTATGTCTAAATGACATTGACAGAATTTTGTAAGTTTGGTCTTGTTTCATCTAGTTTCTTACATCCTCTATGTGTTGGAAGATAAGTATGAGGTGATAGCTTTCCAGAAGGCTCTTGAAGTTGGGGAGACAAACTAATTAGTGGACATGCACAGGCCTGTCCGTATCACAGCGTTGCCCCTTACTGTTCTTGAACATGAGGAATTAACCAAAGTTAAGTCTTTATATTCTCTCTGTTCATCACATCCTAATCGAAGGCTTTATTTCTTCTAGTAAGTAACAGCTTTGATCCTCTCTCAACATATGAGATTATTTTTATTTTTAGATTTGTTCCTTGAAAATTCCATATATGTATACAATGAACCTTTACAGCATCTACCCCTCAACTTCTGCAGAACCATCCATCATATATTTCTCTTAGCATTGTTGTCTTACTATTAGTTTTATTTTTAATTTTAGTGCAATTGACAGCTAATGGCTGTTAGACATGGGAGAGTCATTTTTCTTTGAGGCATACATGCTGATGGGTTAATTTATAATCCTTGTGGATGACATCCTATCAGTGCACACAATGGCAGTGCCAATTGGATTTACTTTCTTAACAAAAATATGGCATGTATGTATGTGCATCCCCTGTTGTACGGTTGTATGCATGAGTGCAGGTTCATATCTACATTTGTTTGGAGGTCCTAATTTGAGATTTGGTATCTTCTTCAGTATCTTTCCATTTAATATATTAAGGCATGGTCTCTTACTGAGTATGGATTTTATTTTATTAATTCTAGGTTTTTAATTATTAATTTTAAATAAATTATTAATTTTAACAAATTATCGATTTTAATAAAATAATTAATAACTTAATTATTAATAGGCAGGTTGCCCCCTGGAACCTCTACCTCTGTTTCCAGAGTGCTGAGATTACAGGTATTGGCTCACCTCAGTGGCTTTTACACGGCTTCTGAGGACCCAAAGCCTAGTCCTCATGCTTACATGGTCAATGTGCCCTTCACTGAGCTTTATTTCTCAGCCAGGTGTGCCACTTTTAAAGCAGTTAGGAGCAACATATATAAAGCACCCTGTGGAATTCTGCCAGTAACACTGTGCCAATCCTATCAATGTCCTCCTGTTCCCATTCTATAGAAGATGGAATCAAAGTTCTCAGAGTTTTGAAATACACTTGAGATTGCCTCAGAGTTAGTGAATTGTGGAGCCAAGCAGCTTGCTACCTGATTTGCCACCCACACATTAAAAGCAGATCATAGGGAAGATTATGAATATTTTTAAATGAGTAGTAAACTCTAGTTTTTAATAACTCAAGTAACTGGTTTGTAGGTTTAGATTTCTACCTGTGAACCTGATTGAAAGAAAAATAGTTCTTCCACAGATGAATGTTACCCATATAGATAGATTAAAAATTGTGAACCTGATTGCAAGAAAAATAGTTGTTCCACAGATGAATGTTATCCATATAGACAGATTAAAAGCTAAGTCAAGAATCAGCCCTGGAATCCTGAGCTTGTTACAGAGACTTGGAAACCAATGTCCATTGACTGGAATATGGGCTCAATAGCCAATGCCTGTGTCATTTGGGGTCAATTACTTAAACATACCACACTTATCTTTAATGATAAGTGAGATGGTGATACTCCCTTCCTGCAAAGAGGAAAACTTAATAAATTAATGGAAACAAAGAGCCTGATATAGGGGCCTGCTAAGTAGATATGTGTTATTCTGTACCCTGTTTTAATGTGCTCTCAAATATCAGTGGTAAAGAAGTGTTTAGGAATAAATCCAAATTAGAGCAGTGAGCCATGGGAAGGAATAGAGGGAAAATGAAAGTGGTTTTTGAAAAGTGGGCAAAGCCAAAGGTGACAGGCTTTTTCACTTAAGAAGTTAAAAGTGACTGTAAACCTATACTAATAGGAAAAGAAAATCATGCTGAGTTTCCTGGGAAATAAAGGTCACATGGTTTTAATTGGCCATTTATTTGTGGCTCTGATTTCTGGACCCTCACTATGTGGTCTGCCCTTTAAACCACAAGTCTGAGTTATGAAATATCATGATTCGCTTAGGAAAACTGAGTGGTGACCTTTCATTGGGATAGTTTTAGAAAGCAGGCATTTGTCTTATTTTTGCTATTGTTGTTGCTTTGCTATTATTTTTGTTGTTTGGACTTTGTCTGCCATGATGTAATGCAGCTTGGCCTAGAAGTGGCAATTCCTTGTCTCAGGGTTCGGAGTGCTGGGATTATTTGTGTCCCCCATCATGTCCAGTTCTTTCTTGCTCCTTAGGCTCATCTTTAAATATATAATGAACCTCACATTAGTCAAGGCAAGCCAGCTAAGGATACTGAAAATGTAGTAAAGTAAAATTTAACGATATGTGCAAATGTATATTTGCTTCCTGCTTATATTCATAACCAATGCAGACTAATCAGGAATGACTCCTCTTAGGAGTCACTTGAGGACCCAAGCTGCCAGGAATCTACTGCTTCAGCATTTGACTTGATCACTCATTATGACAGAGAATACTGGAGAATTACTTGAGATTTTTCACTGGCTCTACCTGGAAGAAACACATCTTCTGGCTCACATTTCATAGGAAATAGCTAGCTGTCTGGCCTCAACTGGATGTAAGAGGCTGGGAAGTCACTTTTATATCTTTGTCCTTCTACCAGTCAATAAGTATATTCAGACACTTGCATAATTATTACATTTTTTTCCTACATAGTCAGAGCATGAGATGACTCTTGCTGCAGAGCAGAGCCTGTCACAGTGCTCAGGACAGAGCCCACTGTGTTCTGGCACTGATTAAATGTGTCATCTCTCTGCTTCATCAGAAAAGGTTTAGATTTCTACCTTTGAACCAGATCCAATGGTGAGCACTGAGAAAGAAGATATAAAATTCAATAAAGATCATGTGAAATAGTAAAATTATGCCCCTGTGTACTTAACCTAGTTACTAGCAAGTCAAAGTCCTTTTGCCAACATGTTAGCTCTCACGGAGATCAAAGATAATAAAAATATGGTTATATATTTAGAACCAGAGATGCTACTTTAACGGATTCCATTGCATGGTACTAGTCAAGGCATAGGCAGAATGTACTGGAAGAAAAATTGAACAAAAGGGGTAAGTATTGAGAGCAAATATCCTGAATGGCAGGCACAGTGTACTGTGTGGTTTGCTCTCCATAGATGAAGTATCCCAATTGACTCTATTATAATTATGCCTTTTCCACAAAGACTTAAAGTTCAGAGAAACAGGAGCAAGGCTAACCAGGTAGTTTTCCCATCAAGAATCCCATATGAAAGTCAGTTTCCACATTGGAATCTAGATATCATTACCATGTCAAACATTATTTAGTGGGGATAGAGGTCTCTAAGGTGAGTTCATTGTCTGAGAATTCAGCCAAACTTAGATCTTGTCAAGGGTAAGATTGATCTGGGTAGCCTTGGGCCTGGGTTTGCACTAGGTAATCTTCAAAATGCCTTCTATATCCAGGCTGCAGTGGATAGTATTTATTTCAATGTCCCGTGTTTGATGGATTGAGTCCTGTACTCAGGATGTGAGGAGCAAAATGCATTAGCCATAATGAGGCCAGTCTCAGATGCTTGTCTACTTCCAGTCTGTGGTTCACAGAACTTGAACCTCAGTGAAATCCAGAAAATGAATCCACGGAGCAATTAGATTGCTGAGTTTTTCCGAGGTGAATCTGCGGGTGTCCACTCACTCTCTAGTTTTCTTGTTAGTTCATTCAAGTGGAAATCTCTTGCTGGGTGTAATTAAGGTCATTGAAAGAGCAAATAAACACTTGTTTGTTTCAAAGTCACTTGCTCTGTAGTCTCTTGAGATGTTTTCCAAGTTACATCCCTCTCCCTAACCATGGAGGCTGAGCAAAGCAATCAACAGACTGGAAGGGGATGCCAGGTGCTCCTGGGGCCATAATTTGTCATCCTGGGCTCAATGCAGCACATGGTGGCATTTAGGAATGGTAATCTTCAGAGATAAGCTAATGCCTGCCCTATGTGCTGCCCCAACCCACAAAATGCAATGATTGTTTTTCGTAGAAAACAAAAACAAAAACAAAAAAACAGTACTGGAATGGTCAGGAGATTCCCATCTTGCCAATCATCTGGAGCTAAAATGCTTCTTAGATAAATCTTAGTCTTCTCATTTGTCATGCATCAAAGCTTCTTAAAATGAGAGTTTATACACCTCTGAATGCCCTGCGGCAGGATGATTCATAGCTGTCTTTTGTTTCACTAGAGTTAAAAACATCATGGTAGCCTGATCTTAGCATTAAGAATACAATGACATGGTTTCCAGATGTTACTTACTAGTTGTGTTGCCTTGAGCCAATCAGACTCATACACCCTTGTATTTTGGTGAAAACTGAGTGGTAAATTCAGTACCCTTTAACACAGAACCAAATATCAGCACAGTATTTGTCCAGACTCGGTGCAGTTACGCATTCCTTTGACTTTCCTAAACAAGGGAACCAGATGGGCCTTTCAACATCAACCACTGGTGGACATCATGGAGCAAGAATATTTCCTCAGGAAATTGGTCATGGCTCCAAGGATACTCAGAGAAATGAATGAAATGGAGGATCAATTCTTAACCTCACCACAGTGAGCATCACTAAGATTTTCCCCTATTCAAATTTGCCTCCTAATAGTCTTATAGAAGGGTTGTTTCAGCAGTGGTAGATATAAATACAGCTCTTTTGCCAAGATTCCTTTATATCTGAGAGATAAGGAAGCAAGGTCTTTGTTGTGAGAAAATATCAAATATAAGCAACTTATCAGAGGAAAGGTTTACTCCAGGTTATGGCTGGAAGATATTGTCCATCATGGCCAGCAAGGCATGGTGGTCTGAGCTACTTATAGCTGTGGGAGCCAGGGAGTGAGGATGCTTTATAAATCTTACTGGATCAGGATATGGATGGAACTGGGCTATACCCAAGAAGGAATAAGGTCTATTCCTTAGAAACCTACTTCTTTTTCTGAGGTCCAACCCATCAAAGGCTCTATAACTGCTCAAAACAGCACCTCCAGCTGGAAGCCAAGTATTCAAGTACAGTAATCTTTGGAAATGCTTCCTATTCAAGTCACAATCAAAGACTTTCTAAATGATGGAGATTTGAGCTGACTGTCCATGTGTGTAGCAAAATGAGAGTAAGTTCAGCATTGGAGTACATAAGCCATTCATTCTGCCTTATGTTGATGATGCAGTGGCTGATAAGAAATTTTCTCCAAACTTCTGAGAGCAAACCATGAAGTGTCATCTGAAAAGGCAGTGACTCCAGGAACCACCTACTCGTTGGGCCAGGGGGCAATGGAAGAAAATGACGGGATGTGTGTGGCAGCAAGGAGGAAAGTGCCACTTAATCGAATGGGTGAGAAAGTCTATGCAGACTTCTTTGTTCATGTAAGATTTGGAGAGTAGGAGATTTAGCTGTAGGGGCTGGAAATTAAGATAAAATTACTGCTATCATTATTCTCTTACATCCTCATTATAGATTTCCTTTTTTAATCCCTCCATAATGCTAGACTAAAGAGTAACTTAGATGTATAAAACTTCAAAGACAACCCTGAGTCCTTAGGATGTAGGGACCTTTATCAGGAGAATGTGAGGAGTTTGCCTCTGTGAGTAATTTGTGAAGAAATAGGTATACAGAACATCAAGGGGACAATTCATGCAAAGCACTTGCCAAACATTCAGAGGGCTACTGGATGAATGGAGTATATGAAGAAGGTCAATAGCAAGATAGTCATGGAGATACTAGGCAGATGTCTTAGTAAAGTATTTGCCATATCCATATGAGGACCTGAGTCTGGCTCCCCAGTCCTCATGTAAATAGACAAATGTGGTGTTTCACATCTGCACTCAGAGCTCTTTAGAGTCAGCAACAGAAGAATTTAAGAGTACTTATTGACAGCCTATACAAAGTTCCATCTACCTATGACATACAGTAATTTTCTTTATCCCCAAATAAAAGGAATATTAATTATCTTACAGAATAGAGTAATGCTTCCATAAAGATATACAGAGAAAACAAGAAATCACAGTGTGAACAATTGAATGTGCTTTATTTTAGATGTTCTTTATTTTGTTTCTGTTCAGATTTGAGACCTGGAAATTGCACACCCACTGTCAGATGCTTGAATGCTTGCTTGGGTAAAGAGATGTTAGCATTATCTCCTGAGCACATATAAGCGGTGTCTAACTTAGTTATTCTCCTCAATTTTGTCCTTTTCTCACTTTGATGCTTAGCCACATTAACAACCTGTTACTGTCTCTGTTAGTTTTTCCTTCTTGTAAAGGGGAATGCTTATGTCTGTGTTGAAAGGAGGCAGTAAAATTTCCTGCATGACTGATGGTAACTCTGTTCATGACAGATACACCATCTTTGTCTTTTCATTATGAATTAATTAAAGCCCTTTGGTTTCCATGATACGAATCCAAATGCAACCAACTTAAACAAAAGAACAATGGATTACACATGTTCTTGGGATTACATGACACAGAAATAAATGTCTGGGTTTGGGGGAAAAACCAGAACCAGATCTTTTCATAGTTCTACACTGCTTGATTTAATTAGCTTTGCTTTTCTTTCTGGATATTTGTCGACTTTTCTCTTTTTCCTTGGCGTCCACTTACTATATCTATGAATCTTATATTCTCATGTACTGCAGGTGACCTGTTAAGTTGGTATTAGGACAATTTGGAAAGTCCATTAGGCAATGGAGTCTAGAGATACTTTTCAGACAGAGACCTATACACATAAATATCTATTTTTGATAGTGCAGTTTTGGAGGCAACACAAGTTTCATAAATGCAGTGAATTCATTCAGTGGAGCTGTATAGAGTCATTGAAAATTTTCTTGTTAGAGAATCTATAATGATGTGTTAAGTCATGCCAGCATTACATCAAGGCCAAACAGATACAAAATTGTTTAAGAAACATTAAAACATGAATTGATATAATTAATCAAATCTTATTTTTCTGTTGATGCTATGGTGCCATTCACCTCAAAATAACTTTCTCTATTATCTTTTTTCATGAAAACTTCTGACCCATTTTTCAATTTTTTAAAACCTACATACATGTGTATAATAAACTCTGCTCATATTTATCTCACTCACTTATCTCTCATCTATCTCCTACTGGTAACCTTCCCATTTCAAAATCATTTTACTTACTCTTTTTTAAAGGATGAGTTTATAACTATTCCATCAAAATATTTAATGAATTCTGATAAATGATTACTTTTTGAATACTACATAAAATGTTTTACATCTTCCCAAACAGCAAGATTTGTTGTAAGTTGCTAATATTTAAAATGTTTTCTCTTGATGTAACTTGATCTTTGGTTTCTATAAAAAATGATTACAAAATGTATCACGTACTATAAGCCAAGTTTACTTACTTAGTGAGTCACAAAAGAGTAATCCCTGTGATGAATCATCATAAGTCAAAGACAGCTAAAATATGAGAGAGACATCTTTTCTAAAACAACAAATCTAACAGCCAAGTCATAGTTATTTAGGCAACATATTAAAAAGATTAATAAACAAGCAGTCCATAGATTTGATAAATAAAACATACTAGAATGTGTACATTGCCATCTCAGACTCTACAACATAAACTCATAGAAATATGTACATAGAAATAAAGAGGAATGGTTGCTTCACACCTTCTCTTTCTCGGGGCTTTGGAATGTCTCTGGCCTTCACCCAGAATACCATTTGTTATTTGACAGTGGAACGGTGACTTGGCCAGGGACAGCTTGTTAGTTATGGTCTTTTGTGCTTTCTTTTCTGCTATTACATATTGGATAGTTTGCAGTCAGGTTGAAGAATGATTTGTGTTCGAGTTAAAGAATCTCCCTGACAAATATTGTCCATAGGGAATTACTGTAAAAGGTCAAATAATTGGAAGTCAGGAGAGGATTACAATAGAGATCAAACAGAACAGTGTGACAATTGTCAGATGAACTCCTGAAGGAGTGTGAGGGCAGGGGATGCTGGGAATTCTTCCCTGCATGATAGGTAGACTCAACTGTCAGGGGTCTACCATCCTAACTCCACTCTGTTGCTTGTATGAATACTTGTCTGTCATATTTTTGGCAACTATTCATTCATCACCATTCTCAACATATCCAGCAGGTTTACTTCTTATTCATTTTAATATCTCTTACTTGGATTCCCTTGAGACCCTATTCCTTCACAGTCCCCTGCCCTCTCCACTTATTTTATATCCTTTTTTCCTTTGTCCTTTAAGAATCAGAATTCTTTAGATGCTTGCCTAGATCATGATGACATCTATCTATCTCTTTCTCTATCTCTCTATCTCTCTATCTCTCTATCTATCTATCTATCTATCTATCTATCTATCTATCTATCTATCTCTATCTATCTATCTATCTATCTATCTATCTATCTATCTATCTATCTATCTATCTATCTATCCATCTATCTATCCTGGCTGGTTTTGTGTTAACTTGACATAAGATTGAGTTATCACATAGAAAGAAGCTTCAGGTGATAAAATGCCTCCATGAGATCCAGCTATAAGGCATTTTTCTCAATTAGTGATCAAACGGGGAGAGCCCATTGTGGGTGGTGCCATCCCTGGGATGGTAGTCCTGGGTTCTATAAGAGAGTAGACTGACCAAGTCAGGGGAAGCAATCCATAATTAACATCCCTCTATGGCTTCCGCATCAGCTCTTGCTTCCTGACCTGCTTGAGTTCCAGTTCTGACTTCCTTTGGCAATCAACAATAATGTCGAAAGTTTAAGCTGAATAAACTCTTTCCTCCCCAACTTGCCTCTTGGTCATGATATTTATGCAGGAATAGAATCCTGATTAAGACACTATCTATCTGTCATCTGTCTATTGGTTTGTCTGATTATCTACCTACCTACAGTCCTATCTATCATCTCTCTATCTCTCTATCTCTATCATCTATCTATCTATCTATCTATCTATCTATCTATCTATCTATCTATCTATCTATCTATCATCTATCTTATCCTAAAATAAAAGTCATCTAGTTTATCAGTGTGAGGTGTCATCTTCTGGTTGTAGATTCCTTGATCAGTATCTCCAGACCTTGCTTTTAATTGAGCTCCAGGCTCAATACTTTATCTGCTTGTTTTTATTTTAAGTATATTAGTGTTTCCCGTGAATTTAATGTGTACTACATATATGACTGGTATCTGCAGAAAATAGAAGAAAGTATTTGCATATATGGAAGGGTTACAGACAGTTGTGAGTCACTGTTTGGGTGCTTGAAACTCAACCAAGATCCTACAGAAAAGCAGCCGATGATCTTAATGACTGAACTATCTCTAAAGGCCCTAGGCTTGATGTTTAATGACCCGTATGCCCCTGTGTTTATATACTTACTCTGTGTTTCAAACATTACTGAATCAACAAAATATTGATCTTCATTTTTCTCTACTCCAATTTATATTAATCTCACTTGTCCAGTCTCAAAGATGACATCACCATTGATCTAGTTGCCCATATTGAAGACTGGTGATTTTTTTTTTCATCACACCAGTTTGATGTGACAACTTTTGCCATGTGAATCCATATAATTTTCCCAACTCTATGTACATTGCTTTTTTAAAACAGAAGAAACATTTTATATATTTTTAAAAATTATTTCATTTATTTAGATTTCAAACGTGTCTCTCTTGCCAGGCCACCCTCCACAAGCACCCCAAACATTACCTCTCCCCTTCATTTCTAAGAGGGTATCCCCATGCTCCCACACCCACCTTACCTTTCTAGCATTCCTCTTCTCTGGGGTATAAAGCCCCCACAGGACCAGGCACATCCCCTCCCATTGATACCAGACAAGGAAGTCCTCTGTTATTTATGTAGTAGGGGACCATGGACCAGCCCACGTATGGCCTTTGGCTGGTGGCTTAGTCCTTGGGAGCTCTGGGGGGTCCAGTTAATTGATACTGTTCTTCCCATGGGGTTGCAATCCTCTTCAGCTCCTTCACCCCTTCCACTAACTCAAATTTAATTGGGTTATTTGCTTTTTTTAATGTGTAACTTTTTGAGTTTTTTAAATATTTTGGACGTTAGCCTTCTGTTGGATATAGGGTTAGTGAATATCTTTTCCCAATATGTAGGTGGCTATTTTGTTTTATTGGCAGTGTCCTTTGCCTTACAGAAGCTTTTTCAGTTTCATGAGGTCCCATATGTCAATTGTTGAGCTTAGAGCCTGGACTTTTGATGATCTGTTCCAGAAAATTTCCCCTGTGCCAATGCATTTGAGGCTGTTTCCCAATTTCTCTTCTATTAGATTTAGTATATCTGGTCTCATAGGGAGGTTCATGATCCACATGGACTTGAGCTTTGTAAAGGAGATAAATAAGGATTGATTTGCATTCTTCTACATGCAGACTGCCAGTTAGATAAGCACCATTTGTTGAAGATGCTTTCTTTTTTTCCCACTATATGGTTTTTGACTTCTTTGTCAAAGATCAAGTGTTAATAGGTGTGTGAGTTTATTTCTGGGTCTTCAATTCTATTCCATTGATTGAACTGTCTGTCTCTGTACCAATGTAATGTAGCATTTATCACTATTTCTCTGTATTACTGCTTGAGGTCAAGGATGGTGATTTCCCCAGAAGTTCTCTTATCATGGAGAATTGTTTTAGGTACCCTGCTTTTTTTTTTTTTTTTTTTTTTTTTTTGTTATTCCATATGAAATTGAGCATTGCTCTATCTCTGTGAAGAATTGAGTTGAAATTTTGATGGAATTACACAGAATTTTTAAGATTGCTTTTGCTAACATGGCCATTTTTACTATCTTAATCCTACTAATATGTGAGCATGTGAGAACTTTTCATTTCCTGAGGTCTTCTTCAATTTCTTTCTTCAGGGTCTTGAAGTTTTTGTCAAACAGATTTTTGGGTTATTTGCTTGTTAAAGTTACACCAAGTTATTTCATATTATTTGTGACTATTGTGAAGGGTGTTGTTTCCCTATTTGCTTTCTCAGAACATTTATCCTTTTTATAGAAGAAGACTATTGGGTTGTTTAAGTTAATTTTACATCCAGACACTTGTTTAAGTTGTTTATCAGTTGTAGTAATTCTTTGGTTAAAATTTTTGAGGTGGCTTATTTCTACTATTTTATATATCATCTGGAAATAGTGATACCTTAACTTTCCTTTCTAATTTGTATCCATTTGACCTCCTTTTCTTGTCTAATTGCTATAGCTAGAACTTGGAAGACTATATTGAGTAAATAGGGAGAGTGTGGGCAGGTTTGTCTTGTCCCTGATTTTAATGGGATTACTTCAAGTTTCTTTCCATCTAATTTGATGCTGGCCATTGGTTTGTTGTATATTGCTTTCACTGTGTTTAGGTATGTAGCTTGAATTCCTGATTTCTCCAAGACTTTTAACATGAAAGGGTGCTGTATTTTGTCAACAGCTTTTTCAGCATCTAATGTGAAGATTGTGTGATTTTTTCTTTTTCTTTTTTTATAATAACATTGGGCTTGCCTTTATTTTTATTGGATATTTTATTTATTTACATTTCAAATGTTATCACCTTCCTGATCCCTCTCAGAGATCCCCTATCCCATCACCTTTCCTCCTGATTCTATGACGGTGTACCCCCACCTAACTACACACTCCCACTTCTCTGCACTCACATTCCCCTACACTGGAGGATCTAGCCTTCACAGGCCTAAGGACTCTTCTCCCATTGATGACAGACAAGACCATCCTCTGCTACATATTCATTGGAGCCATGGGTCCCTCCATGTGTACTCCTCGGTTGGTGGTTTAGACCCTGCGAGCTCTGGTTGGTTGATATTATTGTTCTTATGGGATTGCAAAACCCTTCAGTTCCTTCAGTCTTTTCCCTAACTCCTCCATTTGGGACCCCGTGATCAGTTCAATGGTTGGCTGTAAGCATCCACCTCTGTATTTGTCAGACACTAGCAGAGCCTCTCAGGAGACAGTTAAATCAGGTTCCTGTCAGCAAGCACTTCTTGGCATCCTCAATATTGACCACATTTGGTCAATAAATGGCCTTTCCTTCAGTCTCTACTCCACACTTAGTCTCCATATTTGCTCCTATGACTATTTTGCTACACCTTATAAGAAGGACCAAAGGACTGACACCTTGGACTTTGTTTTTCTTGAGCTTCATGTGCTCTGTGAATTGTATCTTGGGTATTCCAAGTCTTGGCGCTAATATCCACTTATCAGTGAGTGCATACCATGTTCTTTTGCCATTGGGTTACCTCATTCAGGATAATATTTTCTAGTTCCATCCATTTGCTTAAGAATTTCATGAATTCATTGTTTTTAATAGCTGAATGGTGCAAATGTCCATTGTGTAAATGTCCTTCATTTTCTGTATCAATTCCTCTGTGGATGGACATCTTGGTTCTTTCCAGCTTCTGACTATTATAAAAGAGACTGCTTTAAACATAGTGGAGCATGTGTCCTTGTTACATGTTGGAGCATATTTTGAGTTCATACCCAGGAGTGATCTAGCTCGGTCTTTAGGTAGAACTATTTCCAATTTTCTGAGGAATTGCCAGATTGATTTCCAAAGTGGTTGTATCAGTTTGCAATCCCACCAGCAACGGAGGAGTGTTCCTCTTTCTCCATATACTTACCAGTGTCTGCTGTAACCTGAGTTTTTCGTCTTTAACCATTCTGAATGGTATAAGGTACAAACTCAAGGTGGTTTCAATTTGCATTCCCCTGACGATTTTTAGTTTTAGTTCCTTTGTCAAAGCTCAAGTGAGCATACCTGTATGGATCATACTGAACATTTCTTTAGGTGCTTCTCAACCATTTGGCTTTCCTCAGTTGAGAATTCTTTGTTTAGCTCTGTACCCCATTTTTAATAGAGTTATTTAAATGTCTGGAATCTATTTTCTTAAATTCCTTGCATATATGGATATTAGACCTCTATTGGATGTAGGATTGGTAAAGATCTTTTGCCAATCTGTTGGTTGCCATTTTGTCCTATTAACAGCATCCTTTGACTTACATAAATTGCAATTTTATGAAGTCCCATTGTCAAGTCTTGACCTCAGAGCATAAGCCACTGGTGTCCTGTTCAGGAAAATTTCCCTTGTACCCATGTATTCAAGGCTCTTCCCCACTTTCTCTTCTATTAGTTTCTGTGTATCTGGATTTATTTGGAGGTCCTTGATCCACTTGGACTTTACTTTGTACAAGGAGATAAGAGTGGATAGATATGCATTTTTCTATAGGTGTCCTCCAGTTATACCAGCACCATTTGTTGAAAATGCTGTCTTTTTTCCACTGGATGGTTTTAGTTCCTTTGTCAAAGCTCAAGTGAGCATACATTTATGGTTCATTTCTGGGTCTTCAGTTTTATTCCATTGATCTTCCTTCCTGTCTTTGTACCAACACCATGAAGTTTTTCTGGGTCTTCAGTTTTATTCCATTGATCTTCCTTCCTGTCTCTGTACCAACACCATGCAGTTTTTCTCACTATTGCTCTGTAGTACAGCTTGGGTCAGGGATGGTGATTCCCCCAGAAATTCTTTCATTGTTAAAAATAGTTTTCACTAGCCTGGGTTTTTTATTATTCCAAATGAATTTGCAAATTGTTCTTTCTAACTCTATGAGAAATTGAGTTGTAATTTTGATGGAGATTGCATTGAATCTGTAGATTGCTTTAGGCAAGATGACCATTTCTACTACATTAATCCTGCCAATCCATGAGCATAGGAAATCTTTCCATCTTCTGAGATCTTTTTCCATTTCTTTCTTCAGAGACTTAAAGTTCTTGTCATACAGATCTTACCCTTGCTTGGTTAGAGTCCCACCATGCTACTTCATATTATTTGAGAGTATCATGAAGGAGTGAAGGATGTCATTTCCCTAATTTCTTTCTCAGTCTGTTTATCTTTTGAGTAGAGAAAGGCTACTGATTTGTTTGAGTTAATTTTCTATCCAGCCATTTTGCTGAAGTTGTTCATCAGTTTTAGGAGTTTTCTGGTGCAATTTTTGGGGTCACTTAAGTATACTATCATATCATCTGCAAATAGTGATACTTTGACTTCTTCCTTTCCAATTTGTATAACTTTGAGCTCCTTTTGTTGTCTAATTGCTCTGGCTAGGATTTCAAGCATTATATTGAATAGATAGGGAGAGAGTGGGCAGCCTTGTCTGGTCCATGATTTTAGTGGGATTGCTTTAAATTTCTCTCCATTTACTTTGATGTTGGCTACTGATTTTCTGAATGTTGCTTTTACTATGCATAGGTGTGGGCCTTCAATTCTTGATCTTTCCAAGAATTTTTGCCTTAAGGGATGTTGAATTTTGTTAACTGCTTTCTCAGCATCTAATGAGATGATACTGTGGTTTTTTCTTGGAGTTTGTTTATATAGTGGATTTTGTTGATTGCATTTCTGGGATAAAGCCTACTTGATCATTATGGATGATTGGTTTGATGTGTTCTTTGATACAGTTTGTGAGAATTTTATTGAGTATTTTTGCATTGATGTTTATAAGGGAAATTGGTCTCAAGTTCTCTTTTTTTGTTGGGTCTTTGTGGTTTAGGTATAAGCATAATTATGGCTTCATAGAATGAATTGGGTAGTGTTCCTTCTGTTTCTATTTTGTGAAATAGTTTGAAGAAAATTTGTATTAGGTCTTCTTTGGAGGTCTGATAAAATTCTGCACTAAACGCATCTGGTCC
Organism: Apodemus sylvaticus; assembly: GCF_947179515.1. NCBI lineage: Eukaryota > Metazoa > Chordata > Mammalia > Rodentia > Muridae > Apodemus > Apodemus sylvaticus. The sequence continues at coordinate 33,775,817 of NC_067488.1, forward strand.
TGTGCTTTTTTGGTTGGGAGACTTTTAATGACTGCTTCTATTTAGGGTTTATGGGTTTTTTTTTTTTTTTAAGATGGCTTATCTAATCCTGATTTAACTTTGGCACCTGGTATCTGTTGAGAAAATTGTCCATTTCTTCCAGATTTTCCAGTTTTGTTCAGTTTAGTCTTTTGTAGAGTTTAGACTTTTGTAGTAGGATCTGGTGATTTTTTTGAATTTACTCAGTTTCTGTTGTTATGTCTCCCTTTTCAGTTTTGATTTTATTAATTTGGATATTGTCTCTGCTCCCTCTGGTTAGTCTAAGAGTTTATCTATCTTTTTGTGTTTCTAAAATGACCAGCTCCTGGTTTTGTTGATTCTTTGAATAGTTCTTTTTGTTTCTACTTATTTGATTTCAGCCCTGATTTTCATTATTTCCTCCTGTCTTGTCCTCTTGGGTGTATTTGCTTCTTTTTCTTCTAGAGCTTTCAGGTGTGCTGTCAAGCTGCTTGTGTAAGCTCTCTCCAGTTTCTTTTTTGGAGGCATGTAGAGCTATGAGTTTTACTCTTAGCGTTGCTTTCATTGTGTCCTATAAGTATTGGTATGATGTGCCTTAATTTTCATTACATCTTAAAAAGTTTAATTTTCTTCTTTATTTCTTCCTTCAACAAGTTATCTGTGAATTGAGCATTGTTCAGTTTCCATGTGTATGTGGGCTTTCCATTTTTTTGTTGGTATTTAAGATCAGCCTTAGTTTGTAGTGATCTGATAGGATGCATGGAATTATGTTAATCTTCTTGTATCTGTTGAGCCTGTGTTGTAACCAATTACATGATCAATTTTGGAGATGGAAACATAAGGTGCTGAGAAGAAGCTATATTCTTTTGTTTTAGGATGGAATGTTTTATAGATATCTGTTAAATTCATTTGGTTAATAACTCTTCTTAATTTCACTTTAAATCTGTTTAGTTTCTGTTTCCATGATCTTTTCATTGCTGAGATTGGGGTGTTGAATTCTCCCACTATTATTGTGTGAGGTGAAATATGTGCTTTGAGCTTTAATAAAATTTCTGTTAGAATGGCTACTCCAGCTTGGTTCCTGGGACAATTTGCTTGGAAAATTGTTTTCCAGCCCTTTACTTTGAGGTAGTGTTTGTCTTTGATACTGTGGTGCATTTCCTGTATGCAGAAAAATACTGGTTCCTGTTTATATATCCAGTTTGTTAGTCTATGTCTTTTTATTGGGAAATTCAGTCCTTTGATATTAAGAGATATAAAGGAATAGTGATTATTGCTTCCTATTTTTTGATGTTATTTTTATATTTGTGTGGTTATGTTCCTTTGGGTTTGTTGAAAGAAGATTACTTTCTTGCTTTTTCAAAGGTGTAGTTTCTCTCCGTGTGTTGGCGTTTTCCATCTGTTATCCTTTGTAGGGCTGTATTTGTGGAAACATGTTGTGTAAATTTGTTTTTTATCATGGAATATCTTGTTTTCTCCATTTATGGTAATTGAGAGTTTTGCTGGGTATAGTAGTTTGGGCTGTCATTTGTGTTCTCTTAGGTCTGTATGAGATCTGTCCAGGATCTTCTAGCTTTCATAGTCTCTTGTGAGGAGTCTGATGTAATTCTGATAGGTCTGCCTTTATATGTTATTTGACCTTTTCCCCTTACTGCTTCTAATATTCTTTCTTTGTTTAATGCATTTGGTATTTTAATTATTATGTGACGGGAGGAATTTCTTTTCAGGTCCAAACTATTTGGAGTTCTGTAGGCTTCTTGTATGTTCATGGGCATCTCTTTCTTTAGGTTATGGAAGTTTTCTTCTATAATTTTGTTGAAGATATTTAGGGTCCCTTTAAGTTAGGAATCTTCACTCTCTTCTATACCTATAATCCTTAGGTTTTGTCTTCTTATTGTGTCCTGGATTTCATGGGTGTTTTGAGTTAGGATGTTTTTTGCATTCTGCATTTTCTTTTACTATGTGTCTATGATATCTTCTGCACCTGAGACTCTCTCTTATATCTCTTCTTCTCCGGTATTGTCCTATCATTATCATTAGAAGTGATTTTAAGTCTGATTCTTGCCTTTCTGGTGTGATGTGGGTATCTAGGCCTTCCTATGGTGGGAGAACTGAGTTCTGGTGATGCCAAATAACTTGGGTTTTTGTTGCTTATGTTCTTGTGCTTTCATCCTGCCATCTGGTTATCGCTGGTGCTATGTGTACTCACTGTCTCTGTCCCTCAGAGCCTGTCCCTCCTGATATCTTGGTTGTGTCAGACCTCCTCAGAGCCCAGCTGTCTCTTTGATCCTGTGATCTTGAGATCCTGGGTGTAACAGCTCCTGAGAGTCAAGCTGCCTCTGGGATCCAGAAATCCTGGTTTGACCAAGCTCTTGAGATCCTGTGATCCTATGATCCTATGATCCTGGGCACATTAGAGCACCTTGGAGTCCAGCTTTCTCTGGGTGTTGTAGGATTGGGTGGAGAGCTAGAGCTCAAGGTCTGCTCAGGGAACTGGTTCTGACCTGAAGGAACCCAGTCCACTAGTAAGGTGGGGTTTCCTGTCCCTCTGGATCCCCTGGGATCCCAGTTACTCCCGGTTTGGGGGCAGGTGCTGTGGCCTCTTCACTTATGATCCTGGGTGTGTTAGAGCTCCTGGAAGTGCAGCTTCCTCTGGGTGCTGTGGGATTGGGTGCAGAGCTTGCACCTACGGTCTGTTCACGGCACTGGTTCAGACCGGAAAGCGTGATTTTTTTCTTTCAGTTTATTTATATAGTTGATTACATTGATGGCCTTCCATATATTGAACTATCCCTGCATCCCTAGGATGGAGCCAACTTGATCATGGCAAATGATTATTTTGGTGTGTTCTTGGATTCAGTTTGTATTAATGTTATTGTTTATTTTTGCATTGATATTCATAAGTGAAACTGTGAATAAGTGAAGTTCTCTTTTTTGTTTGTTTGGTATTTGTGTGGTTTAGGTATCAGAGTAATTGTGGCTTCATAGTACAAATTATGTTGTGTTCCTTCTGGGTGTAATTACTTTTCTTGTATTGGAGTTTTCCTTAATATGTCCTCTGTAGAGCTGGATTGGCACAAAGGTACTATTTACATTTGGTTTTGTCATGGAATATCTTGGTTTCTCCATCTATTATGATTTGAGAGTTTTATCTGGTATAGTACCCTGGGCTGGCATTTGTCTTCTCTTAGGGTCTGCATGATACCTGTCCAGGATCTTCAGGCTTTTAGAGTCTCCTTTGAGAAGTCTGGTATAATTCTGGTAGTTTTGCCTTTCTTTTATGTGGCAGTTTTCCCTTACTGTTTTCAATATTCTTTCTTCCATCTGGCATTTAGCGTTTTGATTGTTATGTGATAGGGGGGTTTCTTTTCTGGTCCAATCTATTTGGTGTTCTATAGGCTTATTGTGCATTTATGGCCATCTCTTTCTCTAGGATAGCAAAGTTTTCTTCTATGATTTTGTTGAAAATGTTTTCTGGCCTTTTAAACTGGGAATCTTCACTTTCTTCTATTCCTACTTTTCTTAGATTTGGTCTTTTCATTGTATCTTGAATTTCTTGGATGTTTTGGGTGAGGAGCAATTTGTACTTTATATTTTCTTTGACCGTTGTGTTAATATCTTCTCTGGTATCTTCTAATTCTCAAATTCTCTCTTCTATTTCTTGTATTCCGTTGGTGATTCTTGCATTAGTAACTCCTGATCTCTTTCCTAGGCTTTTCTTCTCCAGTATAGCTTCCATTGTGATTTCTTTATTGTTTCCATTTCCATTTTTTAGGTCTTGGACAGTTTTCTTCAATTCCTTCACCTTTTGATTATGTCTTTCTGTGTTTCTTTAAAGGATTTCTTTGTTTCCTCTTTAAGGGCTTCTCCTCATTTGACTGTGATTTCATTAAGGGAGTTATTCATGTCCACATTAAAGGCCTCTATCATGTTCTTGAGATGGGATTTTAGGTCAGATTCTTGTTTTTCAGGCATGTTAGGGCATCCAGGACTTGCTGTGTTAGGAGAACTGGGTTCTGATGTTCCCAAGTTGCATTGGCTTCTGTTGTTACTTATGTTCTTGTCCTTACCTCTTACCATCTGGTTATCTTTTGTGTTAGCTGGCCTTGTCATCTCTTGCCTGCCCCTCCTTGGAGACAGGTAATGCTTTGTGTCCTATGTAAGATCATGCCTCCTGGGAGGCAGACAGTGCTGTCTATGGTTAGGGGGGCTCCTGTGGTTTTGGCAGGCCTCCTGTGTCCCTGGTTAGAGTAGTTTTCCTAGGAGTCAGAAAGGCTGTATCTCTGGCAACAGAAGACCTCCTGTTGGACAGACAGGCTCTGGGTGTGGGAGAGTGTCAGGAGTGCCTGATCTGACTTGCAGACCAGACGCAAGATGTGCCTCAAGCAGAGTGTATGGGTCCTGTGTCTTTTGGGCTGTGTGGATCCCAGCTGGGGAGGCATTAGGACAAGGGTGTCATTTGTGTTCTTGGTTATGGCAGGCCTTCTGGGAGACAGTCAGGTGCTGGAGTGTGGGAGAGGGGCAGGAGTACTAATCTGTCCCTGCCAGAGTTGTTGACTGGTGAATATCACTTTAATCCATAGCATTGTGAGTTCTCCTTAGACCATTGCTACTGGATCCACGTTTCCTTTTTTTTCTTACTTTTTGTTACATCTACAATTTATTCTTCATAACTACCCAATGTACTGTATTAAAATATGACCTGCTATTTTGATTGGAGAGATAGCAATGAACTGCTCTGGTGGTTAAGAGGACAGAGAACTCTTTTAGAAGTCCTGAGTTCAGTTCCCAGCAGCATATGGTGGCATGCAACCATCTGTAATGGGATCTTATGCCCATTTCTGTGTGTCTAAAGAGAGTGGCAGTGTAGGTACATATATAATATAAACAAAATAAAAAATACCTGATGAATTATACCACTGCTGTTTATGTCTATCCAGTGACTTTCCATAGGTTGTGAGATAAAATTCCAATTACAAGACCAGGATACTTTTCCTTTGTATTTGACCTCTTTTTTTTTTTAACTCCTTTATTTTTGGTTGGCATCCCACTGAACTCATTCAAACCATGTAGCCTTCTCAGTGTTCTTTATCCATGTGAGATATTTTTATTCCAAATATAGACAGAACCAACCTTCATGTCATCTAGATTTGATCTGAAAAATGGCTTCTCTGACCTTGCATCTAATTTAATTTTCACATCACACTTATTTGGTGTCAATGCATCTGCATATCATGTTCTGTCTCTGCTTATTTTGGGGGATGTCTCCTTTAAGGATAAAGCTACAGGGACCACAGTACTTATCTGCCTTTCTACTGCTGTGTCACCAGCACCTCCACAGCAGTTAATGCATGTAAACTATTCCTGAATATGTATGACTCTGAAAACTTTTTCCCCTCATCCTTATTTCTTTTCTGCCAATTTTAGAGTTAAAATACTCGAAAATACTCCTGTGTATAGCCTTTCAAGGCTAACACCACACAAGCCTTTGCTTCCTTTTTTATAGTGGGACTCCAATGGCACATTGGACATAAAAGACTTATTGAAGGATCGAAGGCTTCAGAAATACCAGGTTTTACTTTTACCACCCCATATGCTTTTCTATAGTTTGCTTCCTTCAAGGGTCAGAGCTAGGGAAGGTGAGAAAGGTAGAATGATTGACTACAATCCTAAAATCAAATGTTATTCATTCTTTGAGAGGCCAATCTATTCTAACTGAAAACATCTTTACTTGATTTGGATGGAAAAAAGAAAAACTCACCCAAGAAAAGTGTGTCTCCTTTGAGCCCTTGGCATTGTGTCCATTATATTCTCAAATTTCTATTTATTCTTAAATTTACTTTATGACATTAAAAAAAAATCCCAGTTTTTTTCCACTCATAAAGAATCAAATTGATGTAGACTTTTGAATCTAATAGTTGAAAATGGCTAAAGGTCGGACTACACTGAAGTTGCCCATGTTTCCTTATGACCAATCCTGTGCACAGCCAAGAGGAAAGATTAAGACAAAGCACTTGATGGTAGTTTAGCCATAAAAGCAGACCCTGGGGCTTGAACCTCACATTAGTATCTCACCAACAATGTGGCTGTAAGCATTGTTAAAGGGTACAGAGTAATCCTACAGTGTTATTGGACAAAGAACTGTAAAAATGTATTGTAAGCTATAATATCAACTGATTGGCACCTCAAAGATGATAGATTCAGAGTAGCAACACACCTGTCCTTTACTTGAGATGGAGCCACTCATGCTGGGATACTTACATCTCTGATTCAAGTTCAACTCATCTTTGAGTTGCCTTTCAAATTTTTTCCAATTTTGTATTTTTTGTCATAGTTTGTTTTGATTCATGGATACTAAGAGGAGCTAATTTGGCACATCTTCTTCCAGTAGAGATGTGCACACACACACACACACACACACACACACACACACACACACACTGGATTTAGTTCACAAAAGTTGAGTTGATTTCATGTCTCACCAACTATGAGTATCAGCTTAGACCCAAGTGGTCAAATACTTGAATTTGAATTGATGGGGACTAGATTTATTGAGCACTTGCAGGTTCCAGGACCATTTAATAAAGCTGAACCAGGAGCAAGTATAAGGTTCCAGATGACTGTGTATAAGAAGTATGTTTTTTTAAAAAAAGATAATTGCCCTGCTATGTTAATTTTTTAAATGTTATTTTAAATATTAGTTTCTGGCTAATAGAAGGAGGAGCACTTGTGTGTACCTATCAATCATTATAACTGTAGCCAGACTAATTTTTATATTTATTCTTAGAACGTGGCAAGCAGTATAACGATATTAAAATTTGTAAAGAGGACTCAATGAGAAAGAATTTGACATACAAGAATAAAGATTTGATTCTGAATGCATAGTACTCAAGTTAGACTTAGTGATATTGGTATGTGGTACTATCACTCCTACTGAGACAAAAGAGCAAACAGGAAAAAATTATCTCTCAGGCCAGCTATCCTGGCATACATAATTACAAACCAGAGACTCTGTCTGAAACAAGGTAGTAAGTAAAAACTAAACCCCAGGGTTGCCTTTTGACTTCTTCATTTTGGCAGTATAGACACACACACACACACACACACACACACACACACACACACACAGAGATTTCTTTAAAGGAAAAAGTATGATGTTCAGATTTGGATCCTGTGTTTGAGGTTGTATGACTCAGGACCCTGAAAAATTCTGGCATTCACATACCACCTGGCTTTGTGTAAAGAAGTCACTGAGATCAGATTAAAGTGTTTTAGTGATATGAGTGATAATCTTAAAAAGTGTATGTGACCTCCACTCAGCTATTTGCCCAGAACAGAAACCACAGGCAGCCACAGCAAGAGTATCTCATGTTCCTGGTGGGATGTGGAAGATCTGGAAGTGAGTGATGAAAGATGTTGCAGACAGCAGATGGACAGAACTACAATGTGGTTTCCATTCCATTTCTGTCACAGATCTGTATTCCAGCAGTTTATGCTACATGGATCTAGGAAGATCACACACATGGTATTGTCTGTAGACTGCATCCCCAAAGCTTCAGACCCTTCACCTCTCCTTTGTTAACACTGTGCAGCTGAAAAGCCTAAAGATAAGTACCATCTCTCTCTCTCTCTCTCTCTCTCTCTCTCTCTCTCTCTCTCTCTCTCTCTCTCTCTCTCTCTCGGCATTCTAATTTTAGATGCTCATTGTGATGTGAATATAAGCAATTGCAATGCATACATTAACTCAAATTAAAAATCCATTGAACGTATTATTGTTTTTAAAGGTTTGCTTTTGAAACACATGGCTGATTCCCTCTTTATCTTAATCTTATTTGAAACATCTTTTCTTTTTCAATCTAAATAGGTTCTGGGAGCATCAAATTCTCTCATTTTTTTACTCATCAGTTTACACATATATACAAGCACTTGCAAGTGCATGCATAAACACACACACAAATAAACATGCACAGCACACAGGCACACACACACAAAGTTTGAATGTACTTTTGTTTAACATGGCCCTTAGAGTTGAAAAATAACACCACAAGCTTCAAAGATAACAATGATTGGTAGGTTACTTACGTCTCAGTGCCTAGTTAATGAGCCCACATATATGGTCATATAGGCAGTACTAATAAGACTTAGTGAAATTTTTCTTTTCTTTGAACATGAAGTTTGGCTTGAAATGGGAGGTAGTTGGAGAGCACAGCTAAAAGGAGGAACTGGGAGATGTATATGAACAAGACTTGTTGGATACAATTATTCAATTTTCAAAAAATAAAAAAAGGTATAATTGCAGGCTATGTAGTCCTTAGCAAGTCAACTGTGAAGCAAATGTATGTTGTACATACTTCAAGCTAATTGCCTTTCAAAGTTTTAGCAGGTGGCTCATTGAACTTGTGATATTGCCATCCATTGCCTTAAATGGGAGCTCAGATCCTGAAGAGGAGACAGGTGGCCATCAGCCCCATTAATGCACTGAGAATGCAAAGGATTTACAGGGAAAAAGAGGCTGTATTGGTGTGTGCATGCTTAGATAGCAGGCAGTATGAAGACAACCTATATGTTCGCATTTTGCCGCAGTTTCCCAGTGAAGCCTATAAAAATGATATTTTACAGACAGAGGTGAAAAATGTCTCCTGGGAAAAGCAGAACTCTGGGTATAATCAGAAGCAGAAAATCTCACTTGGCAATTCTGAAAACTCTCTTCCTTCCTAGTGGGCGGGACATAGTATAACCAAGCAAATAGAGATATGTAAGAATCCATCTTGTAGCTAAAATATTCTGCTACACTTTGCTCCAATCATTTATGTAAATATGGTAGAAAAGGCATTTTTAGCATGCAGTAATATTTTTCAGGAACTCTTAAGTAACAGGTTCTTCCTTGTTTTTTCTTAGTCATTCCTTTCAGTGTACATGGATTCTGAAACAATAGTCCCATACTAAGGAGATTTACATCTGAAGAACCTTACAATACAAGTGGCTGTCAGGCCGGTAGTAAGAATTTACATTTGAGTTGGTACCTAGTTCATAGCTACCTTCCCCCATCCCAGAGGCCAGACTTTCTGTCTTGCATCTGAATTTGGATATCCCAGAGCCATCTGAAGTAGACAAGTTAATCCTGTTCTGCCTTTAACTCTTGATTTTGCTTGTTATGCAGACAGGCTATCTCTACCCAGGCTCACCTGGATAGCAATGGAGGTCTATGAGGAACTATTTTTGTGTTGCAGGCCCCACCCAGGAAGTCCTTGAGCAAAACAACATTTTTAGCTCATCCAGGTGATTTTCAAGAGGCAGTAGATACTTTTTACTCAGACAGTAGGTACTTTTTACTCAGACAGTAGATACTTTTTACTCAGAGAGACACTCAGAAGAGGAATGAGTCAGTTAATTCATCAGGCTGGGACTAAAGGCTGTAGCCAGTTAATTCACCAGGCTGAGGGCTAGAGGCTGATACCTGAGCTTAACCCCCCCCCCCAGGGGGCCTACAAAGGCCCTGGGCTGAGGCTAGGGACTACAGGGAACTGATCAGTAGGCTGAAGGGGCTGGGGGGGGGGCTACGGTAGCTCTGGGCATGGCTCAGAGAAGAATGCAACTGGGAGAATAGGTGGAAGTACTCTTGGAAGACAGAGCAAGTCAGGCAGCTTCCCAAGCTCTACAATGCCGCCATTTTCACCAGGAAGATAGGCACAGACGGAACGGAACCATCCTTCCTCAGCTCCTGGGCCAACTCGACAGTGGGATCAAGATGAAGAAACCGTTTAACTGCATGCGCCCTGGACTTTGGGTAAACACCCTGTATTGCCGTAGAAAACCTAGCCTTTATCAAATAAATGTGATGCTTAATTTGAGATGTTAACTTGACTGGACTAGGAGATACCCAGAAATATACATTCAGACTCAAATCGCCTCCGTGGTCATGTCAGTTTTCATTTCCCGCCAGACCTGTACCTTCCTGGACCAAAGAATCCTGGTTATCCCGTGGCAGAGTTTGGACTGTAACAACATTTGAAATGATACCTTATGCCTCACAGTTTGAAAAGACCGACTAATGTGGGTGACCAAGACTCAAGTTTCATGGCCAAAACAGAATCAACCTTTTTTTTTCTTTTGGCCGGTCATTATTTACTGTACACAGTGACTGGCTTATAAAGGCATGCTCATTCTGTAGTCTCTTTTACTCAGTTCATTACTTCTTTTGCTGTGCAGAAGCTTTGTCTTTTAAAATTTTAGGTGTGTGTGTGTGTGTGTGTGTGTCTGTGTGTGTCTGTGTATTGCTGTACGTATCATGCACACATGGGCATATGTACACTTAGTATAGAGGCCAGAGGAAATCTCAAATATTGTTCCTCTTCATGCACCTTGTACCTGACTTTTAGAGAGAATTTCTAATCAGGGTGGAGATTTTCAACTCAGCTAGACTTGTGTGCCCCAGGGATCCTAATGTTTCTGTCTCACCTGTCTGGGACTACAAATAAACACCATCATGTGAGTCTCTCTGGTTACATTCTAAATTACTTTCATTGTACAGCTCCAACACTTAGATTAAAGTAAAATTTGACAATTTTTGAGTTGATTTTTTGTGGGGTAAGATATAATAAGGATCTAGCCTTTTCCTTCTATATCCAGATAATTAATTTTCTAAGCACCATTTGCTGACAACACTTTTTTTCTTTGTCACATCTTTTGACATTTTTTTTAAATAAAAATCAGGTGGCTTCATTATGTGAATTCAGTTCTTGGTTTTCTATTCTATGGAATTATGTGTCTTTTTTTTTTTCCACCCATGCCACGCTGGTTTCTGTAGTATAGTTTATACCTTGAATATCTTTTCATTTAATATTTATTGTATTACTTTCTGATAATTTTATATATAAACACCACATGCTTTCTCTCCTTAAACTCCTCCAATGATTCTCACTCCAACTTGATGATCTCATCTTCTTTAATTATTCTTGTTATAACATATATGAACACACACAATTCACTAAGTCATTGTACATGGTATGTAGGTATATATTATGTTTAGAGTTGACTACTTAAGCTTGACATTATATAAGGCTGATTATCACTAGAGAAGACTGGTTCTTCATCTCTTAGCAGTCATTAAATGAGTATAATTCTCCAGCTAGACTTTTCATATCAATGTTTGGATATCATTTGTTATTGCTATTGCACATGTCTTATTTAGGTGACTGTACTGTTAAAAATGCATGGGTACAATTCCATGTTATATATAGAAGAAATATATAGAAGACACTATCCCATTGAAGACATCTTGGACCTCTTATTCTTACACTTATTCCACACCTTCTTCTGTGATTGTTCCTGAGCTTTATGCATAGGGGTTGTATTGTAGATGTATCAATTGGAAATGGGTACACCACAGTCAGTTGTCTATTAATAACATTATTAATATTTAATGTTTATTGCAATTATATTTATTATAATTATATTTATTGTAATAATTATTGTAATTATTGTAATAATTATTGTCTTCATTAAAAATAATATAGCTCAAATCTTTGTTTCTGAAAAAAAATTATCTGTGTTTGCTGCCCTATAAATATATTTTCATTGTAGGTTGATAACCAATTTCATGAGTGAGGGTGTTTATTTTCATTTTACAATAGGAAGGCTAAAACTCCAAAAGGTATCACGACTAATGTGGGGTCAGTCACACAACTGGTTATGGAAGAGAGGTTTCTTAGTTACTCTTATATTATCTCTGAATATAAGATAGGTACTTAAAATGTAGGAATTAAGGCCAGCAATTGACAAATGTGTCCTCATTAAATGAAAAACCTCTATACAGCTAAGAAAACCATCAACCATTCGAAGAAGAAGCCCACAGAGTAGGATAGAATCTTTGCCAACTGCACATCTGAGAGAGGACTAATATCTAGAATATATACTTAGAAAACAAAGAGTCAAGAAAACAAATGACTTAATTAAAATTGGGCTATGAATCTGAACAGAGCGTTCTCAAAGGAACAAACAAAAATGGCTAAGAAATATCGAAAAACAGTGTTTGACATTAGCAACAGAGAAATGCAAATTAAACTACTCAGAGATTGTATCTTATCTCAGAGTATCTAAGATCAAGAAAACAACTGACAACAAATGCTGGTGAGGTTTAGTGGGGAAGGGAACCCTCATTCACTGTTGGTGGGATTCTAAGTGGAGAATTCCTTAAAAATCTAAGAGTAGATTTACCATATGACCCAACTAAAACATTCTGTAGCATATCCCCAAAAGACTTGATATCCTAGCCCACAGACACTACCTGAGCAACAACCTAAATGTCCTTCAACAGCTGAATTAATGATGAAAATAGTACACAGACACAATGGAATTCTATTTAGCTGTAAAGAAAAATGAAATAACAAAATTACAGGTAACTGGGCAGAAAGAACATATTATACTTAGTGGAGTAATCTAGAACCAAAAAGTTAAATGCTGCATGTGCTCTCATTTTTGAAGATACTTTTGTAGATATTAGTCCCTTGCTTTGAAATCTCTGTCATTCTCCTTTTAGTGTCCCCTACTGCCTCTGCCTAAGGGACTATCCCTGCCTCTCTTTCCCCATCCCTTTCTCTCTCCCTCTTCTGTTACCCTCTAGATCATATGGAACTAAAAATACTGTGTGTACTTTTGAAGCAGACCTCTGTGGTTGCACCCAATTCACTTTTGGATCTCAGAGCTTCCTATTTATGGGGGCCTCCTCCTAAATCTCTGTCTGTCTGTCTCTCTGTGTCCCTCTGTGCCTCTCTATGTGTTTCTGTTCTCTGTCTTTATCTCTGCCTTTCTCCTCTCTGACTCTGTCTCTGTCTGTCTCTCTGTCTATCTCTGTCTCCATCTCGATCTCTGCCTCCGCCTCCACCTCCATCTCTGTCTCTCTCTCTCTCTCCCATTCTAAAGATCACCTTTCTTCTTTGGTACTTAAAACCCAGTGCCTTTATGAAGTTACTTAAGGAATAGATTCCTGTCACCTAATCCCTGGTCATCCTTTCAGAGATTCTAGTAGCTGTTGCTTGGAGGTCATCTGCCATTTTCTCTTGATCCAGAATAAAGATTTCGTTCCACTCATATTCACATCAAGTAGGATATGTGACCCTCTGTTAGAATATAATATTCTAATTCTTATATAATGTGCCTCAAAAAACAACAGCATGGCATCCTGGTGGGTAATACAAGAGACATATGATTGGCTCTTCTCCTGTCTGGAGAGAAAGAGGTAGTTTTCACATTTCTTTGTCCATGGCTGCCCACAAGAGTTCAACTTTAGAGTAATGGTCTGGAAAAGGAACACAGAGGGCATGCGGTGCTAATTGTATCTGCCTCACCAGCTCCACCTTTGTTCTTTGTACACATAATTTCCAGGTGAATAGCTTTAACTGTCATCATCATCACTAGACTTAGAAGCTCAATTTTTTATTTCTAAGAACTCCAGGATCAGGTGGGAGTAGCATTTGTGAAGCACTTAACATAGTGTTTATGAACAAAGCACTTATTTCATCTTTATCATCTCAGGATTACAGCCTTGACAAGGAATCTGGTTTACACATACCAATACTTATACTCTTAACATAAGGTTGAGATGAATGTAAAGTGCAGTAATTCATTTGGAATTTGAGTCTCTAAAGCAAAGACGATGAGGAATTTAATATGGCAATTTGTTCTTCAGTTTCTCTCTTTCTTAAAGGGTATTAGAATGGGGTCTTAAGGGCATTACTAATGTTAGGGCACACAGCTATAGGAAAAAACAGTCTCTTAGTTACTGTTATGTTATGGTGAAAAGACACCATGACCCAGGGAGCATATTAAAAAAGCATTAAATTTGGAGCTTGTTTACCGTTTCAGAGCATTAGAGTCCATGACCATCGTGGTGAGCAGCAGGGGAGTGGGCAGGCAGGGGTGAGACTGGAGTAGCTGAATGATTACATGTGATCCACAGGGAGCAGGAAGGAAAAGACAGGATGAGACAGGAATGACATGGGCTTTGGAAACCTTAAAGCCTAACCAGAATAACACACCTCTTCAAATAATTCCACACCTCCTAATCCTTTCTGAACAGCTCTAGCATCTAGGGATGAAGTATTCAAATACATGATCCTGTGGGGGGTCCTTCTCATTCAAACTACCACAAATGGCATGGTGGTTACTTTCAGTTGTCAATTTGGATAGATTAAAAATGCCTGGGCATTGGTGGCCATATTTTTTTTCTAAGTATATTTCTAGAGAAGATTAATGGAGAACTTGCCCATCGTGTGGGAAGCATTATTTCATAGGTTTGAGTTTTAGACTTAAAAAGGAGGCTTAAAAAAGAAAAGAAAGGAAAGGAAAAGAAAGGAAAAAAAGAAAAGAAAAGAAAAAAGAAAAGAAAAGAAAAGAAAAGAAAAGAAAAGAAAAAAGCCACCTGAGTACCTAGTTTCATCTCTTTCTGCCTTCTGGTTGACTGAGATATGAGTGTCTGCTTAGGTCATGACAGGCAGCAGCCATTCCTACCAACATGTCACCCATATTTTGGTAGTCTATGGCTAACTATAGGCCAAAAGAATCCTTCCTCATTTAACTTGGTTCTTGTCTGGTTATATGGTCACAGTAATGTGCAAAATAACTAAAACAACTAGAGAACAAATGTTTTAGGCTTTCTCACATGAAGTCTTGCATAAATGTAATTGCCTCTGTCTCCTAATTTAGGCATAGTCCTGGAAGCTTCAGGCTTCCATAAAATCTAATCTAGGCCTAGAATCTTTTCAGCCTTTAAAAGATACTGCTAAATAAGATCATCCATTCTATTTCTTTCTGAAATCTGACTAGCTGTTCAACTCAGCTGTCTGGCTCAAAACTCCTCTCTAAGCTGACTGATTCAAAATGGCTTCTCTCAGCTTCTGACTAAATTGTTCGGCTTGGCCTCCTACAAACTTTGGCAATAGGTTCTAACCTTCTGGTTTCTCATTCTCTGGCTCATTCTGTCTTCACCTGAGTCTGTCATGTTCTCTCTTCATCATGTTAATGTAAAACTCTCCTGGTAAATTTTTGCACAACTGTTCTCTCTTTCCTCTCTATTCTGCCCTGAGAATTGGGCATATTCTATTCTGACAAATATTTCTCTGATTCCTCAATTTGTCTGCCACTCAATTACATTTTACTCTCAAACATGGGTGTTTCCTTCTACAAATTAACTTTACCCTTCATTGTTTGGGATTAGTGGTATGTACTAAGGTGTATCTGTATTTCAGCTAGAGAGATTAAAGGTGTGTGTTAAGGGCATGTCTGTATTCCAGTCAGAGGAGCCATGCTGCTGGATTAAAATCCATGTACAGTCTTATGTACTCTTAATTTTAACACAAGTCTAAGGGTGAGATTTCTAGTATGGATGAGTTGGTTTAGCATTTTCTACTAGCAAATTAGTGACAGCCTTATAAGGATTCAATCTGATAGTTATTCCAATCACCTTAATAGTCAACAATTACAATTTTAAGTCGTTGTTAGCAGCATCAAATGCATAAAATAATTGGGCTCAGCATTTGTGCCCTGGTTATTTTAGTCGTTAAGAGTGGCCTACATAAAATGAGTGTGATTTACTGTAAATAACTCCACAGGCTCCCTAGATAAGTCAGAATCTAAAACTGAGCAGAACAGTTTGACTACAGGGAGCAAGTGTTCTTGCATTCCTGAAGGACCCCAGACAGACCACAGATAGATCCCAGTATGGATTACTTCCTTCTATAAGAGAAGGGCAGTCTAGCAGGATTGTACAGTAATGGAAGCTTACCAGAGCTCCGCAAGTTAAACATGCCAGTTTCCCACTTTAACCACCTGTTGCCAATTTATTATTAGGATTTAAATTGTTTTAGCATATATATATATATTAGAAAGAATTATGAATCACAAGGCAGTGTTTGGGGAAGGAAAGAGGATGGGCAAATGTGATTAACAGGTAAAGAGTTACAGTTCCAATAGATCTGTTCTACATGGCAGTGTATCTGTACATAACCATGATATATTGTGTACTTCATTGTACTGACAAGAAAAGATGGGAAATGTTTGCAATACAAATACATTTTTAATAAATTCACAAGGTAATGTACATACTACTCACTCTAATTCTGTAATCTAAAATGTAAAAATGTATATACATATCAAAATATCAAACAGTGTATATATATATATATATATATATATATATATATATATGATATTACTTAAAAATAAAATTTAGGAGATGTAGGCAAGAAGACATTTTTATAGCAGAGACCATTTCAGAAAAAGACAAGCAGTAATAATGAGAGATGAACGGATAGGTAGAAGACCAGCCTTATTAAACACTTCTACTCTTAAACCTAAAGCTCAAAGAGCACAGCAAAAGCTCCAAAAGATCAGGAAGTCTGCTGTGAGATTATGTCTCTTAGAAATGACAGAGAAGCTACATTCATGATATTTCAACAACATGGCTACCTAAACAAGAAGGAACTATATCAATACCAATAGATATGCTAAATGAAAGATGGAGATCTCACAGGGTCCCAACCTTAGACAAAGACCTCAAAGAGATGTTAGCTCTTAGCATGACTGCTAAGAGATGGAGAATTATTTTCACCCACAGATATGTTCCTAATTCGTTATCCAATACCAAGTTGTCATTCATGAAATCATATATACACACACCACACTAAATGAACTCAGTGCATTGTATTAATATATTTATATATTTATACATACATATGTGTAAAAAGAAGATCATCAATTTAATAGTACGGGAAAATGGGGGCCTGGGTGGAAGGAGGAAACATGGAAGAGGTAGAAAGAGGAAAGGGATAAAGTGAAAAAGTTACATTTTAATTAAAAAATTTAAATTCATGTTAAAAGAACAATGAGATGGCACATTGAGTATAGGTATGTGGTACCAAGTCTAACAACTTAAGTTCTTTTACTCAGAACCCATAAGGTGAAGTAGTTTAGTTCACAAGTTAGCAGGGGCAGCTCAATCCACTCATAAATACTGTACAGAAACACCAGGAATCAAGTTTGGTAGAGTCAGGATAGTAAACATGAATCAGCATCGGTGGCACTATTAGCAGAGACAGCCAGGCCTCAGCCTTAGGATGAGACAACAGGAGGTACCAGAAGGGACACCAGGAAATGTTCTTGGCTGTGTCTCTCTCAGGGAAGAGAAAATCATCAAAGATTTGAGACCAACAGAGTTGTACAGCTAGTCGCGCTAGCAAGCCACATTCTGTCTCTGTCACTGTTGAGTCCTTTTTTATATTCCCTTCAAATATCACATCTCCACAGATGTAGACATCCTTAGCACACGCCTCATCTAACATCACTCTGTCAATCAGCCCAAGTCCACAAAAGTGACAAGTTTTTTTTTTAATGTATTTTTCCTCTGTGGAGTTCTGACAAATACACAATATAAGACAGACCTCTACATATGTGTCATTAATAAAAAAAAAATCCTCCATCACATGTCCTTTTACATATTTGCTTTACCAGAACATCCTTTTACCAGTGTCTACTTCAACAAAACGTTTCTTCCCAGGTCTACCTTAGCCTTTAACCTGTGTCTGCTTCAATGAAATCTTCCTTCATGTGTTTGTCCCAACAAAACACAATCCAGCACAAACTACTTTTCAAAGAACCCTTAAGTTTCTACTTCATACCACTTTAGGTATGAGAAGGAAGAAACAGTTTATCAAAGCCTTAAAGAAGGAAGAAGAAAGAAGGAAGAAAAAACAGTTTGTCAAACCTTAAAGCCTCACAGTGAGACAATGTGAGAAGGGATAAACTCAGGTGTTCTTTCTGTTTTGTTGTTATTTTTGGTTCTGGTCCAGGTATTTCCAGCCTTGAGAAGTAAGGATTCATAGATGCTTGAAGTTGAGAGAAGCCTTGTCAACAATATTGTTCAGTCTCTTACTAAGGTTCTGTGTTCACTTACTACACAAATTACAATCTCACATCTAATGACTAGAGCCTTCTGTATCAAAGACCCTGTATCTGGCCACAGTCTTATCCCACTGTGGATTCACACACACCTGACCTACAGTTGATCATTTCTGTGAAAAATTGGCATATTTTTTTTATCTGTAAATACCAACCCTCACCTTTTTCCTTGTTCAGAGTTCAGTTCAAGGGTCCTCTGCATAAAACTAGACAATATTTTCTTACTGTATAGAATTTCCTTCTAACAACTTATGTCTGTTAAGATTCTAAAGGTGGTTATTTTAATCCCTAGAACTTTTGTCACCCCTGATCCTTAATGAATCTGTCTTCTGATCTATATAATATATTTTATTATACTGGAGGTACCTTATTTTTATTCTCTACTGATTATAATATCTGGCATTGATTGAGTTAATGGAAAAATGAATCATTGAACAATTAGGATTTTATCCTTTGTAGGCCATGTATTATCTGGCTAATATTCCTTGACTCATATCCTTGCCCTTGAGTAATTATAGAAAGCCACAAGATTTTCTATTTCACAAAGGATAGAACCTCTACATAAATTGCTCTTAGAATGTGGTATTTCATTCACACTCCTTTGATGTAAAATGCAAATATTCAGGTCTGCTTCTACTTCCAGAATCAGAACCTCTGTATGTGAGGCCAGGAGCCTATTAAGTCAGGTCATTCAGATGTGCCATGACACCTGCTCATGTCCTATAACTGTGGTGTCAAAGTGTAAACAGACATTCATCCAACTGTGGCCTTTCAATTACCCATGCTGGCTTCTATCCCAGCTGTGTAGGGACTGTTATAAATCATTGTCCCATTATTCAGGTTTCTAATTCTTATCCATACCTTTCTACCTCAGCAGAGAGACTGATAATTTACCAACTTAAAAATAGAGAGGCTATTCACATGACCTCTCTGCATTTCTATTATTTATTTGATCAGTTTTCAAATTCAGCTCCCAGTTTAAATCTTAACATCAGTAACTGGGCTTTCATGATATCCAGTTGCCCCATCCTTTTTTATTCCTGCTTATTGAACAACAAAGTATTTTCTACTCATACTCAAAAGAAAGGCAATCTTGTGATACAAAGGCCATGGCTATAGTCTAGTGGGAAATTTCTTCCTTAGTTCTACCTTCTGGTGTACATTTGAAGCCTCATGGTTCACAATTAAAGCTCACAATATATTGTCTGAATCAAGGGGTGGAGAAGATTTGAGTTGGAGTTCTTAGTTGCAAGAGAAAGAACGTATTTCATCTACTTAAATTTCCTTAAGAAATTTTTTTAAGTGTATCACTACAATTTGTCAAAGCTTCACCTTCAAACTATGGAAAGGAAAACTGTCAAGATGAATATCCAGTATTTGTAAACATTAGTAGTCACAATATATAATATAAAGAGCAGTAGTGTTGGTCAATCAATTTCCACTATTTTCAATTCATACTGCACATAGAGGTAAAGCTATAGGAAGAGAACCTAAATTTTCTGAATAAAATTAAGTCACATATAACATTCAAGCCATGAGAGCTAACTTGAATTTTTCTTAAAGAAGACTCAGAATCAAAGACTTTGGTGCTTGCTGTCTATTTGAGAGATGGTTCTGGGGATTTTGTATGAATGACAAGTAGCAACAAAGCAGGAAATGGAGAAAAGACATTCTCACCAATGATAAAGAATGGTGAGCTGGAAGATTTGTTATATGAGATCTCTCCAAGTTTCTGAATTACTCAAGTTTACAGCAAATGAGATCTTCTTGATGGAATATCTAAAGAAGTCAGGAAAACATTGGTCAGAGAACAAAGCAGTATCTGCTACAAGAAGTCAGAACACCTTCCAAGAATTTGGAGGTTAAACAAATCTTTTATATTTTGACTAGATTTACTTTTTAAAGAAACTGTGTGCTACAATAAGGACTTCTCAGGCATGACATGCCCCATAGTACAAGTGTGGCACAAATACCATGATAGCAACCAACAACATTCTGCTTGAATGTAAGTACAGTCCACAAGATACAACCAATACCTGGCATCATATAGTTAGACAGGTTATATACCCTGGAATAGAACCTACCACTATTATCCTGCTAAATGTTTTTTAAGTTTAATTAAATCAACTCTTAATGGCTTATCTTTATACCCACAGATTTATGCATCTCTGGGTATTCATCAGAGAAGCTTCTGTTTGTAGTAAGCCAACACAGAGACTCACAACTGGTCAAAGAGCAGAAAATAAGAGATTGCAGAATATTCAGCCCTAAGTGATATATGTATAATATATATATATATATATATATATATATATATATATATATATATATAAATGCAGAAGTAGAATATTATATTAGAATCATAGCAGATATAAGCTCTTAGAAGGAAATATCATACAGTAAGAAATATTGTCTAGAAGTTTTATGGAGAGGATCCTTGAACTGAACCATTATATATATTTGTAATTTTTTACATATGTATATATATATATGTAAAAAATATTAATATATAATTTCTGTACCTTTCCATCCCAATCATCATTAATAATTATGAAAGAGGGTCTGGAAAAGTGTAAGAACTAGAGGAGGTAGTTGACAACAAGGAAAATTATCTTCTGGAAATAGAAAAGTAACTTTACATTTGAAGTCACAGCAGTGGCCAAGAATTGTGAAAGTTCAAGACAGACCAATTCCAGCATGGAAAATGAAGTTGAGCATGAAGTTCCATACCTATCCCAGGAGCTATTGGGATTTTTAGCTACTGGGAGTAGGAGTTCATTTTTCAATGAGATATAGCTCCTATAACATATAGATACAAGTCTATACATTTCAATGGGACATACCAGAAAAACGTGGCAGCCTAAATAAGTCTTGACGAAAAACAGGACAAAAAATTTAGTGGGAAGGGTGACTGGGTCTAGGAAAGTTATGGGTATGGTCAAAACATGTACCAAATTCTCAAAGAACTAATAAAATACAGTAAGAATGATAGGGAGGGAGAAGAAGAAGAAGAAGAAGAAGAAGAAGAAGAAGAAGAAGAAGAAGAAGAAGAAGAAGAAGAAGAAGAAGAAGAAGACGACTATAACTAATTGGGAGTTATTTTCTATATGAAATCCAAGTTACTAAATCAGGGAAAAGAGAACAGAACAGGAGTTGGCAAGTTATCAAATTTATGTCTCAGGGAGAAATGGAATCAATTGAAGAAATCCATATAAAGGACTGTGCAGGAAACTTTGTGCTACTAAATGAGCATCAGAAAACTACATAGAGATGTGGGGCAAATGTTCTATACTGAGCCAACACAGGTAAGTTATCTTCCTTACCTTTCTCCCTCAAGCATCCTCTCTCTCTCTCTCTCTCTCTCTCTCTCTCTCTCTCTCTCTCTCTCTCTGTCTCTCTGTCTCTCTCTCTCTCTCTCTCTCTGTCTCTCTCTGTCTCTGTCTCTCTCTGTCTCTCTGTCTCTCTGTCTCTCTGTCTCTCTGTCTCTCTCTCTCTGTGTGTGTGTGTGTGTGTGTGTGTGTATGTTTGTGTGTGTGTGTGTGTGTGTGTGTGTGTGTGTGTGAACAATACTTCAGGTTCATGAGACCTCACCATAATTCAAGGATAATTTATGTGAACTTAACACATCATTAGTTCTGTGTGTTTTCATAGATTGCACTGATGCTATTTTCAGTTGAATAATTGCTAATTTAATTCTTGCTGAGGGAATAACATAATATTCAAATTCCTGTGTGAGGAAAAATAAGGCATTAATGACTAGAGAGACTCAGGTTTCCATAGCAACATATTGATCTTGAGGATCAAATAGGATATTAAAGCAATGATTCATTAGATGGTAAAGGGTCATTTTTTTAACATACATAATATATAGATTGTGAGTAATATAGCCCAAGATTTAAGATCTTCACTGTTTTTTCTAGAAAAGTGGAGAGTGTTATCTTTTAAGATAGTTCACTTTATAAACATCATTTCAAATCTGTAGCTATAAAATTACCCTTTCCTTCAAATCCTTTCCCTTTATATAGATGAACATATACATATCTGCTCATTTACCCACCTATATACCTACTATATTTGTCTGTTTCTTTTAATGTAACCACCTACTCATCTATCAGCCATGAGTGGCTGCTCATCATATAAAATAACAGAAAAAGCTTGAAAATGGATGAATCACTTTCTGTACCAGATATAAATGTCAAACATTGAAATAATCAGTGGAACTAACATTAATTCTCTGAGGTCTATGATCTCATTATTCAATTTCTTTCTCCTTTTTGTTTGAAAATATTCATTAGACATTTTATTTACATGTCAAATGTTATCCTCTTCCTCAGGTTCGCCTCCAAAAAAACCCCTGTCCCATCCCTCCTCCCCCTGATTCTAAGAGGGTGTTCCCCATCCACCCATTCACTCCTGCTTTTCTGTCCTGGCATTCTCCTACACTGGGACATCAAGACTTCATAGGACCAACGGCCTCTCCTCCCATAGATGTTCAACAAAATCATCCTCTGCTACATATGTAGCTGGAGCCATGGGTCCCTCCTTGTGTACTCTTTTGATGGTGGTTTAGTCCCTCGGAGTTCTGGGGGTTCTGGTTGTTTGATATTGTTGTTCCTCCTATGGTGTTGCAAACCCTGTCAGCTCATTCAGTCCTTTCTCTAATTCCACTGTTGTGTACCCTGTGCTCAGTCCAATGGTTGGCTGTGAGCTTTTACCTCTGTATTTGTCAGGCTCTATCAGAGCCTCTCAGGAGACAGCTATATCAGGTTCCCGTCAGCAAGCACTTCTTGACATCCACAATGGTGTCTGGGTTTAGTAACTGTATATGGGATGGATCCTCAGGTGCAGCAGTCTCTGTATGGCCTTTCCTTCAGTCCCTGCTCCACACTTTGTCTCTGTATCTTCTCCTGTGGTTATTTTGTTCCCCCTTCTAAGAAGGACCAAAGTATCCACACTTTGATCTTTTTTTCTTCTTGAGCTTCATGTGATCTGTTTATTGTATCTTGGTTATTCTGAGCTTTTTGTCTTATATCCACTTCCCAGTGAGTGCATACCATGTGTATTCTTTTGTGATTGAGTTACCTCACTCAGGATGATATTTTCTAGTTCCATCCATTAAAAACTCAATAAAATCCATAAACGAATTTTGTAGGTATTGTTATTTGATATGTATGGTATATTAGGTACCTTCTTAGTAAATAGACTTCATGTTCATAAAAGATACATATCTCTTTACCTTGGTATCTTCTTGGGATGTTCTTTGGCTATGATTCACTGCTGAATGCCTCTGTGCCCCAGGCATTTTCCTGATGGGAAAGATGTATCTTCTTACCTCAGTATCTTTGGAGAATGTTCCCTAATATGATTATGACTCAGAAATGAATCTTCCTGTATCCCAGTAATTTCTCTTAGCCTAAGGAAAAGACTTTACCTAAGTGTATACCATCTTCTCAGAGACATCTCTGATTCAAAGGGCTGGTCATGTCAGAAGTCCAAATATTGTCACAATTGTGAGCAGCAAAGCTTTAGACATTGTAATACAACAATCTGAGAACTTCTTTAAATACAGAACAGTTTAGTTTTTCTTAAATTTGCTTTCTACCTCTCCTTATGGGTTTTATTCTGAGAATACTCACACAGCTAACATGTCAATCAAGGCTTCAGACTTTTTCACAGAAAGGAGATTATATACAATAATATGTTCATTAATCATATATTTATCCCTTTCCATTACTTTCATATATTCCATTCCTATCTTACTAGGGTTAATTTGGATAATGAGCTTTTTATATTTGTAACATCAGCAAATAACATAAATACATTTGCACACTTACTATGGTTTGTTACTATGTAGAGAATAAGACACCCGTGATGCTGATTTAGACATATGTGACCTTGTACTCAAGCTTAGTTAACCTAGCTTAGATTAGCCAAACCATAAGTGACTAATAATTGAAGAAAAAAATAATTTTTGTTTCCCCAGATTGTTACAATGACTTGTTAAACAAAATTATTTCATATAAATTTAACTAATCTATTCAGTTTTTCTGTATTTTTCATACTTGTCATGGTTTGGTCAGTTTTGTTGATTTGCCAGCGTCTAGAGTCATCTGACAATAGAGTCCCAAATTGCCTAGATCAAATTGTCTTGTGGGTTTACCTGTTGGAGATTATCTTCCTTTTAAATTGATGTAGAAAGGCACAGACCATTATGAGTGACACCATTCCCTGGAAAGCTGCCCGTTTATAAGAAAGATAATTAAGCACAGGTCTGTGAGCAGCATTCCTTACCTGTTTCTACTGTGATTTATTAGCTGTCAGTGTGTTCCTGCTTTGACTTTCCTCAGGAATGAACTGTAAATTATAATGTTGAATAAACAAAATTTCAAGTTTTAAACATTCTTAGTCAGAATATTTTATCCCAAGAAAAGAAAGAAATCTAGAACAGGGTGAATGCTAGGATATTTCTTTCTGACCTTATCATACTGCATAGGCCCATGTGACAAATTCTAGAAAGTGAGGTGTAAACAGAAGTCTATTAGTTAAATTTCAGATATACATTGTTCTATGGCCTTTAATTCCTTCATGATTCTGTCTTATCTTTGATAAAGAAAACACAAAATTTCAAAGTAGTAGTTGTTTTACCAGGAGGCCTGAGGAACTCAGTCAGCAAAGAAAATCTTCTGCCTCACCATAGAAATATGAAATGGGAAATGCACCTTTGACATTTTACTTTCCTCAGACATTGTTTTTATGGTAGAATAATGTAGCCTGCCTGGAGGGACAGAGTAAATGAATGCTAAAATGATCAGCTGAGTATATTTCACTATGAGTACATTCTGAAGGGTATGGTCAACTTCCACTGAGCATTTCTGGGACAACCCTGAAAGATACTGGTGAAGGGAAATCTTCACAGTGGGCAGAAATTGAGTAGTGCACATGGTATTACAGTTTGTTTGGAAGAAGAAATGGCCAGCTTTAGAGGGCAACAATGAACATTGGCAACAGCCTGTGATTTTTGGCTACATCTGGGCCCTTCCAGACTGATAACTCATAAAGAGATAATGAAGATAAAAACATAATCTCATGGCTGACACTGAGATTTTCATTTAGTAACCCATGGTTTCTGGGAAGAGCATTGTCCACCTATAATAATCAATTTAAATTGGTGGTTTTCCTTAAGGCCTTTTTGTACCTCTTTAATTGTGGATAATCCTTTTTTCTCTCTCAACTATCTACCTCAGCCCCAAATAAATCATTTACCCCTAGCATTCCAACCTCTTTTCATTTCAAATGAGCCCTGCTAAGTTCACCAACTGCATTTTTAGCTGGTTTACAAGACAGTAAAATGTTGCAGGATATTTGATCACACTGTGAACCCTGAAACTCTATACTGGAAAAAAAAAGCATGTCTCTTAGTGTGGTGTGGCTCATCACTAGGACACACCTTTAATCCAAAAGCTTTCTGTTTATTGCATTCAAGATTGAATAAAGTCAATCATAGATCAAGAGGTGGAATAAGTAACCAGTTGACAGGGAATGAACATACGAAAAAAACACATAGTGTGAGAGACATAGAGGCATGGAGAGCGAAAGAAAGTCAAGAGGATAGAGAATGGGAAGTAGAAAGGGGAGACATTCAGTTGGAACTCTTTTAAAACTGTAAGGAAAAGAACTGACTTTTCTTTCTGGGATTTTGGTGGAGGAGAAAGATCAGCTGGGTGTTTTCTCTGCCTCTTTGAGCTAGCAGGGTTTCATCCCCAGATCTGTCTGCTGAGTCTTCATTGGTAAATTGAAATTTTGGGATTTTTGTTTTTAAATAACAATAAAATTCTATGTTTTTACATGCGCACTTTATTTTGATTAGCCCTCCTATACTCCATTACTTCTCCCCATCCTTCTAACCCTCTTCCTGCTTAAACCCACTAGCCTCTATTTCCTTCCCTCACTTTACCTATAATCTATTATCATTCTTCATTCTTGGCTTGTAAGTCCACTGCAAGTTAAATAGACAGAATAAAAGTCTTGATAGCATCTACATACAAAGGAAAATTTGTAGTGTTTATCTCAGAGCCTGAGTGACCTCAGGCACCATACTTTTTCTCACTTTCATACATTTTTCTCAGCTTTCCTAATCTAATGTTTCTATACAGCTGCATAAAATTCCATTGTGAATACACATTACATCTTCATTTTTCATTCACTAGTTGCTGAACATCTAGATTGCCTTTCTTCCCTATTGTGAATAGAAGAGCAGGGAATAAAATCACAAATATTTAAAGAGTTATTCCTTGAATTAAGTCAGGTTTTATAGTGTTCAACATTTATATCTCTGTCTACTATGCTGTTCTGTATTTTCTGTGATCTTCATGTCACAGCAGGAAAAAAATTAATCATAGATATCTAAAGTCTCTAAACTCTGTAAATTAAAGCAGTATATTTTACATTTATTGTATATAGGTTTTATTGTGGAATTGATGAAAGTTGTAGTGGTCTGGGAGTAAAGACAGGACAAAGCAGGTTTACATCAGAGAGAGCAGAGCATGATATGAAAGTTTAGAAGAAAAAGGAACCAAGTAGACAAGAGAGAAAAATAATTATATGATTATAGGTTTTGTTCAGGGAATTTTAGAAAGTTTTAAAATGAAAAAGTAATTGCAAGTTACTTTTAGGTCATTTTACTATGATCTACATTTTGAAATCTCTTACCACCATTACTTTTCGAAGAAACGTTTAGTATTCAATTGATTTCTAATTATTTGCATTACCAAACTTATATATCTTTTTAATACAATGCCATTTGCATAAGCTACCTCATTTTTATAGGAAATACATTTCAGGAGAATATTTCAGGTCAGGAAATAGCCATTAAGTTACTTTGATAAGCAAGTCATGGGGCTGGAGAAATAAGGAGGATGTGTATCTTACTAGAAATCTTGAAATATTAGATAATCATTGTATATGTAGTGAGAACATGGGAGACAGAGAGGACACGGAGGACAAAATGGCAACCTGGATTAGTGGGAGGTAAAGAATTGTCCATTCACAAAGACAACCTGCCTATTAGGAGGCCTGACATTGCTTAAATATCAGGCACATCAAATTCATTTAAACGGAAAAGGAGGAGACATAACTCAGAGAATATTCTGGGAGGTCAGAGAGATCTATAGAATTTTCCTGGTATCAAAATGCTTTAAGCAGATCATCATTTCATTATCTGTTTCATGTTGCTGAGAAAATAAAGGCTCAACTCTCATCAACAGTGTTTCCCCAATACAGACCAAGGAAGACACCATGACAGCAGGTGCTCCAGGTTTCAAGACACAGCACACATCCTCATTGGACACTTCTTGAAAGCTAGCCATAAACTTAATTCTTTTGTTTTAAGTCCTTTCTCAGGTTTGGACACAACATGGTCATGGGAACTGCGAGAAGGAATGGAAACGATGTGACAACTAGGAAATAGGTATTTCTTTCCACTTTCCTATTGTTTCAGAGAAGAGAACATGCTCAGTGATATAAGACCTCTTAGTTCAGCATAGATGTTTGTGTTTGGTGGAGATCCTGGTTTCCCATACCTATTTTCCATGCAGATACTTTGCTTCAACAAATTATCAAACATTTCCAAATAGATAATAGGTCCTTTTAATCTCTTTTTTAAACAACAGAAAAGATTTGTGCATATAATTATATACATATATGTATATGTACATGAAGAAAAAATTTATATACATAAAATAAACATCCACTTTTAATATAGTAGACAATTATATAGAAGCATTAGCATGGTTGTGTGACACAGCGTAGGTGTTCATATGTTTGAATTTACATGCCTAGATTTCTGTAGATGTCTTTTGGTAGATTTCATGTGCAATGAAAAATGTGCAGAACAATTCTTTTCTTTTTTTGAACAATTCTTAGGATTTCCTTCTATAAGCAGAAGAAATAATGGAATTACTTCTATTTTAGAAGGACTAGTCTATTTTAGTACCTTGTGATTTGGATTTCAGTGTTTAGGAAGTTAGGGATTATAAGGATTAGCTCAAACTGGCAAAACAGTTAAAATGAAACAAAGGCCGAGTAGGGATCCTCCAGCCCAGTGCTAGTAGGTGTGGTTCCTGTTCACCTGTATCCAGGTGTGATTGCCAAGGGACCTCTAGTTTCTGGTTTAAAGCTTGTCTTGTGCACAGTATCCTAACATTCATGGGACTCTTTACTCTGTCTCTTTAAACTAAAACACTCTCTATAAAAGGAAAAAGGCCAAGCAGTTCCTTGCTCCTTCCTTTCGTTCCCCCTCCACCCATCTCTACTCCCACTCCCTCTTTCTCTCCCTCCCTCCTTCCCTTTTTCACTTCTTCCCTCTCTTTTTCCTTCCTTCCTTTCTTTTTTCTTTCTTCCTCCTTTCTAATATTTAGTCAATAATTGCAGTTAGTTGCTAAGTAGCATTTGAAGGAGGTTATGAATGATGCGGATATGAACAGTTTGGATTACTGACATTGCTCTTTGTTTTTTCTCATTTAGTTCCGCCCCCCAGGTGCATTATATGCTCCCTTCTCTAATAAATTCTGCACATACCCAGAGCCTCATGAAAGCTTTTGTTTATATGCATCTCCATCAGTGAAGACAACACTCCAATCTTCACTGCTTCTCTCAGTATCTGTACACAGCACATTTTCCATGCATTGCATGAACACAGGAGCCTCCCTTGGGCTTGAAGGCCAACTAGTGTGGCCAAATGGTGAGGTCCAGGTTCAATGAGAGATCCTGGGTTGAAAAAATGGATTGACAAATGATGGAAGAAGATACCATTCATGACCCTTTGGGATTCACATGCATGTACATGCACATATGTCTTGCACATCCATGTCTACATAAATAAACATGTGTCATGCATACATAGCATGCACACACACACATATATTATAGAAATTTCTCTTCTCATACTGTTATACTGAAACTTGATGAGGTCAAAAGAAATGATAGAACTTTGAACTTTGAGAAATATTGTTTGCTCCTGCCATGTAGCCACTCCTTCATAAAGAAAATCTATGAATCAGATGCTGGGATGCAGCTTAGACAAGATGTGGCTATTCTAGCTTTCTCTGTGGTTTTTAACTGTATTCCACCTGCAAGGCAATGCATCTTCTTTTCCCAGTCATGTTAGTGGGGTTTAACATTTACTTACAAGGGCCCACCCTCTCACCCTCACAGGAGGGTGGCAGCAAAACTTAAGAAGAGCAGCTTTCTCTGAGGAGCATGGAGGAGATAACAGTGCTGAAAGGTTTTTTGACGTTCCCAGCCTTGCGCTGAGGTTGGACATATACAATCTCAGTGGCTCTCAGGGGAACTCCAGAGTAATAACCTGTAGTTTGTGAGCTAACATTTATGCTGGACTCTAAGGACAAGAGTAGTTCAACTGTTTCTGTGTTAAAGGAGTCCGTGTTTGAAGAGTAGTGGTGACATGTTTACATTTAATCACAGTACAACACACCTTAATACACATTTAGCTTGGCAATAGAAACTCAAAAATATATTCTCAATGAATAATGCATATTCATTGCTTACTGTGTGCTAGGGATGTTTTGGGAACCTTAGGTGTATCACATCATTTATTCTTCATTTAATGGTATGCTGTCATTACTACCACTACATTAGAAGTAGGCAAATGTGGAAAAAGAGACTGAGACTGTGTTCCTCCCCACCATATCAATGCTACTGGTAGGACCGAAGTTCCTGCTTTGTGGCTGAGGGACTGCAACACAGGAGATAAAGGTACTGTTTAGTCAGCAGAGATGGGATTGAACTCAGAACTATTTGGCTTCAGAACAGAGGTTATCTTAATGGTACTGGCCATGGAGCAAATGGGCATAATTATAGGTAAAATCATGTCATCTTCCTAGCTATGACACTTCTCATGAGGACATAGAGAAAATCAACCAGGTATTATTAATTCACTTTGATAGAGAGTAGGTCATGTCTGTTAGAGCTAAAACCAGTTGTGTCAGATAGAGATCACAATCTTGGGTTTCATGTTCCTCTCAAATTCATGTACTTTGGTTCTTTTGTTTTCTGTGGACTGCCTTTCATGAGTACCTCCCTCCAGTGCAGGCATTGTGAATACTAATACATACTATCTCATACTATATATTGAATTCTCAAGCTAAGAGATACTGTTTCAGGCCTTTGACTAATCTTGGGCTGTGTTTCCTCCATAGATTTCTATCTCACTAGGCAAACTAGCATAGTGTAGGGTGATGCACTGAATGATCCTAAGGCTTCCCATTAGAACTTATGTTATAATTCAAGGTTATTGGGAGAATCAGTTTTCTGAGAAATAATCATATTCTATTGCTCCAAATAGGAAAGAGATTTAGGATACGGAAGTTTAGAACACTATAAAATCAGTGAGCATGATTAAATATGCCAAAAAATGGAAAAATGCCAGCATATACTCAGGGCCACAGCAATTAAACTAGAAACAGATTAACAGTCTAAATGAGTTATTAAAAAAAGTAGTGATGTGTTCAATAGCTTCTAAAAAACCTATTCAAAGGTTTGTAGCTAAGCAAAATGGGGCCAAAACTTGGGAGAAAAAAAAAACTATTGTAAATTAGATTTAAACAGATTGAAAAGCCAGACACTCTGAAGCTAATAGAAAAGAAACTGGGGAAGACCCTTGAGGACATCAGTACAAGGGGAAAGTTCCTGAACAGAACACCAATAGCTTATGCTCTAAGATCAAGAATTGACAAATGGGACTTCATAAAATTACAAAGTTTCTGTAAAGCAAAGGAAACCATCCAAAGGACAAATCGGCAACCAACAAATTGGGAAAAGATCTTCACCAACCCTACATCAGATAGAGGGCTAATATCCAATATATACAAAGAACTCAAGAAGTTAGACCCCAGAAAACCAAATAACTCTATTAAAAAATGGGGTACAGAGTTAAACAAAGAATTCTCACCTGAAGAACTTCAGATGGCGGAGGAAAATCTTAAAAAATGCTCAACTTCACTAGTCATTAGGGAAATGCAAATCAAAACAACCCTGAGATTTCACCTTACACCAGTCAGAATGGCTAAGATTAAAAACTCAGGAGACAGCAGGTGTTGGCGAGGATGTGGAGAAAGAGGAACACTCCTCCATTGCTGGTGTGGTTGCAAATTAGTACAACCACTCTGGAAATCAGTCTGGCAGTCCCTCAGAAAACTGGGCATGTCACTTCAGAAAGATCCTGCTATACCACTCCTGGGCATATACCCAGAGGATTCCCCACCATGTAATAAGGATATATGTTCCACTATGTTCATAGCAGCCCTATTTATAATAGCCAGAAGCTGGAAAGAACACAGGTATCCCTCAACAGAAGAATGGATGCAAAAATTGTGGTATATTTACACAATGGAGTACTATTCAGCCATTAGAAACAATGAATTCATGAAATTCTTAGGCAAATGAATGGAGCTGGAGAACATCATACTAAGTGAGGTAACCCAGTCTCAAAAGATCAATCATGGTATGCACTCACTAATAAGTGGATATTGGCTTGGAAAACTGGAATATGCAAAACATAATCCACACATCAAATGAGGTACAAGAAGAACGGAGGAGTGGCCCCTAGTTCTGGAAAGACTCAGTGTAGCAGTATAAGACAAAGCCAGGACAGGGAAGTGGGAAGGGATGGGTGGGAGAACAGAGGGAGGGAAGGGGTCTTATGTGACTTTCAGGGAGTGGGGAACCAGAAAAGGGGAAATCATTTGAAATGTAAATAAAAAATATATCGAATAAAATTTTAAAAAAAAGATTGAATAAGGGCCAGAAAAATTAATGAAGCACTAGTAGATAACACTATTATTACACACTAAGGTTCCAACTGTGAGCAATGAGTGGCACCAAGCAAAATCTCTCAGAACCTCTGTGGAATTCATATCCCATGCAATTTGACTTTGGGGTTCTTTCTGCACATGTTTGGGTTCCCAGCACACAATAGAGTGAAATTACTGTTTTACAACTTTGGCATGACATGTTTGTGGTAGTGATGACAAGGCATAAGAATGAGTCTAATACAGAGAGAAGTAAGAGAAAAGAAGGCTACTAAAATGCAACACATTATTTGAGGACCTGGACCAGGCCATTTTCTGTTGTACAGAGAGTCAACACTCATCTCTATTTTATGGCACAAGTATTCAGCTAGTGTCCCTGCATGTGAAATCAGAAGAGTTCTGGTGCCTAAAATATAAACTTGTTTTCTGCAAGCACATATACACATAGAGAGAGGGGGAGGGAGAGAGGGAGGGAGGAAGGAAAGAAAAAAGGGAAGGAGAGGGAAGGAGGGAAGGAGGGAGAGAGAGAAGGAGAGAGGGGGAGGGAAAGATATATATATATATATATATATATAGAGAGAGAGAGAGAGAGAGAGAGAGAGAGAGAAGACGATACCACTGTAATAAAAGTAATCAGAGTAATCAGAGTTCTGGGGGGAAATGTCTAATTCTAGGTTTGTCAGAGAAAATACAGGGCAACCTTGAAGTATCTTTTGGCACATACCAAGAAAGAACTCAGATGATCAGTGCACCATGGTTGTTAAAGCATAGAAGCAGCATGAAGGACTTATATTTGCCACCTTTTACAAATTTAAGCACTGAAAGATTACACCACAAAATATTTTAAAAGTATATTGATTTATAATAATGTGAGTGGGTAAGAGGAAGATTTAAAAGAGAATAGAAAAACAAATAAAAATCATCTTTATGCTGAAGACAGCTTGAATACATAGAAGGAATTGCAGAATTAGAAAATCAACTCTTGTTTTGATTGGTTTAGTCAATAATTATCCTTAGTGGAAGAAGGATCATATTCTAGTAACCATGCATTCACTTCAAATATGTAAGCATTTCCTGATAGCTGCTATTGTGTGATGATTCAGCTCAAATCAAACCTTATACATGACACAAGACTGCTTCTATTACATGAATCAATTTCAAGTGACTGAGCCTCTTATGCTTCATAAGTTCTCTTAACTCCCCCTTTGGGGTTGGTAAACTATTCAAAGAATCCAGGAATCTACTTCACTTACCTTTGCTGACTTATTTTGAAGAAAATAATTCAGAAACAGTAGAGTGAAATCAACATCTAGGTGATCCTTTTGGGTTTTTGTTTTTATGTTACTATTATCTCCTGTTTGCCTCTAAATATATCTTGTGTTTTTCAGATAACACACAAGCGTCTCTAGCATTAATCAAGGCTCCCTTTTGATTTCCCCAGTTAGTGACTGTCTAAGCCTTCACTGTGTGGCAAGCCACTGCAGATTACTTCCTTCCTAATGGGCTTCATTTCATTGCTCCCTTCTTTAGTACCATTTGACTACTTTGGAAGCTGGGGACTCTGGGATTTCCTGCTGCCTGATGCGAACTCCAGTAAGCCACGTAGCTATTAAGAGAATCCATTGGTTTGGAATAGATGGTACTCAAAGGTCTGAGGAAAAACAGGTTGGAAGTGCTAAAACTCTAGTCTCATCACCATCAATCAACATTTACTGGCATTTGGTCCAATTTTACTTTGCTGTGAGAACTTGAAAATCATCCGAACAGTTCCCCTGCCAAAAGTCTCTGCACACCCCTCTTTGCACAAGGTTTCCACCTGTGCTCTCAGAGGTAGTCTTAACAGAACAAAAAAAGAGCCTCTCAGAAGGAGGGGTGCGCCTCATCTGACAATTAGACTGAAGGCTCACTGCCTGTGTCTTAGGTGTTTGTGGATAGAAGCATAACTCCTATGTAAGAAAATCACTCTGCGGGTATGAATTATATCTCACAACGGAGTTTTACGTGATATTATTCATTGGGCTGAGAGCTGAGAGAAAGACTTCTACTCTTAGCAAACCTTGTACAAGCCTCCAAGCTTGCAAAATCATTCTACATGCACGGAGACTACCTGTCAGTAAGATTCGGAAAGTATGGCTTATAGCATCCATGCATGCCTTCCATTTCATTCCATAGCTATTTATATGTCTTCTGGCTTTCTTTTGATTCTAAAAATCATAAATCTACTTTTACACGCTTCAAAGTATTAATAATTTTCTAGAGGGATATTTTCAATCTGTGTCAACTGCAACTGTGTAGCATAGCAGAAGAAGAAAATAGTAACGAAAGCAAATATTAACACAGAGAGATGTGTCTGCTGACTTTGGTAATATTATCTGCAAAGACTGAACTTGTCAGAACTTGAAGAATTTTATTAAATCTCCTTGCTGCTGCTATTCATATCAGTAAAATGTGGCAAGGAAAGCCACACAAGCTTACATAACCTGTGACAGAGCAATCTTGCCTTAATGTGTAAGCTGTGTATACAATAATTGACCTTGTATTCTGTTTCTGTTGTTCTTTCATGTCCTTCCCCCATTATAAATGAAATAAGGATACATAAATGATTCCTTAAGTATCATTTGTTTTCAGTCCTCTGAAATACCAGTGTATTTTTGAAGAACATTCTACTGTTGAGTTGAATAAAATTGATTTAAATCAACTTCTTCAAACAAATTTTTGAATATACTAATAATTAAAATAGAAACTTAGAATCAAATAAGTTAAAAGATTTAAACTAGGAAGAGATGTATTTTGGGTCCCAGTGCTGAGAGGGGACGTGCACACATGATTCAATCCTAAATCCAGAAGCAATCTGAAATTAATGTCCACTTATAAATGAAAAAATTTAGTTTTCTCCAAGGGAGTCTCACTGGTGAAATAAACCACTCTTAAGGTTGGGCTGGGTACCCAGCAATGTGTGGCCAATAGAAACTGAACTCTATAGCATCCTTGAAGGTTCCTTGTCTTATAATGTTGTGTCAGGCTATTGCTGCTGCTGCTACTTCTTTTCCTTCTCCTTTCTTCTCCTTCTCCTCCTCCTTCTCCTTCTCCCTCTTCTCCTTCTCCTCCTCCTCCTCCTCTTCCTCCTCCTTCCTCCTTCTC
The DNA here is from genome assembly GCF_947179515.1 of Apodemus sylvaticus. NCBI lineage: Eukaryota > Metazoa > Chordata > Mammalia > Rodentia > Muridae > Apodemus > Apodemus sylvaticus. The sequence goes on from NC_067488.1 coordinate 33,810,733, forward strand.
CTCCACCTCCACCTCTTCTTCTCCATTTTCTCTTTTTCCTCTTCTTACCATGTTTTACTTTCTTATTTTTTTTCTTTTTCTATTCCATTTTTTTATGTGTCTTTACAATGAGTGTTATTTAAGTTCTTAAAAGAAAATGAACATTTACTACTGGAAAGGATGTTTTATTTGAGTGAAAGCCTAGAGGAATGACAATTTCCCATGGATGGAAAAATGGGGGAAGGACAATCTATTGCAAACCCAAAGTTATTATATACTTATAATCCCAAAGAATTCTCAGGAAAGTTACTAGAGCTAATACAATATATTTATTAATGTTGCAAGACATAAGATCCACAAACCACTTGTATCTCTATAATGTACTGATGAAAAATCTAAATTGAAAATTAAGAAACAAATTAAGTTTCTAGTAGCATATGTAAAAAATTTTAATATTGTGAATAAATCTAATCATAGAACAAGAAATCTTAATACTGAAAACCCAAATTCCTTGCTGAAAGAAATTAGGGAGAATCTTAAACAGATAACAACACTAGCTTGTTTTAGCAAGATTTTAACGCTGCTAATATGTGAATTTTTCACTGAGCAATTTTCAAAATTAATTTCTGTCAAAATTCTAGGAACCTCTTTTTCAAAACCATGAATGCTAATTGCAAGGAGCTCATAAAACACTTAGAAGAAAATATCCAAGGAACTGGATTAGGCAATAGTTTAATGAATATGAGACCTAAAGCACAGACACCAAAAAACTATAAATTGAAATTTATAAAAATTATTAACTTTTTATATCAAAGGACTTTATTGTGAGTATAAAAAGCGATCCAGCAGAAAACAAGAAAACATTTGGGAAGTCTGTTTCTGATAATGAAGAGCCAGACTATAAAAGCTTTCTATGACTCAGTGAACAAAACCAAAACAGCAACAACAAAAATCCCTCAAATTTCCCATAAACTGAAGTCTAAGGATTTAAATAGACACTTCTCCAGAGAAGTTATCCAATCTTCTAATAATAATAAATCCACAGCAGCATCCATCACTACCAAAATACAGATCATAACAACATTAAGGTAGTAGTTTATACTTATAAGCATTACTATTGTCAAAACAAACAAACAAACAAAACTTAACAGAAACCAAGAAAGAGTCAATATGAGCAAGGTCATGGAGTAAATGTTATTGGTGTGATGTGCTGTTTAGATGGGAAATGGTCTAGATGCTGTAAGAAATAGTTGATGATTTTCCAAACACTTAAACAAATAGTTATTTATCTAGCAATTACAGATTTCATTTCTAGATATGTACTTAAGTATCTAATAACAAGAATATATAAACATGTAGAACATTAGTGATTATAGCAATATTTTTCACAGAAGCCAATGAGAAAGAATCCATGAATCTATGGAGAAATGAATGGGTAAAAAAGGGTAGTTAAATAAGTTACATTTTCTATCACTGCAACAAGATAGCTGACAGAAGCAACTGAAGAAAGGAAAGGCTTCATAAACCACATGAAGCTCAAGAAGAGGGAGAACCAAAGTGTGGTTCAATCCTTCTTAGCAGGAGGAAAATATAGACAGAAGGAAATATGGAGACAAAGTATGGAACAGAGACTGAAGGGAAGACCATCCAGAGATTGCCCCACCAGGGGATCCATCCCATATACAGTCATCAAACCCAGATACTATTGTGGATGCCAAGAAGTGCTTGCTTGACAGGAGCTTGATATAATTGTCTCCTGAGAGGCTCCGCCAGAGCCTGACAAATTCAGAGACAGATGCTCACAGCCAACCATTGTACTGATTATGTGGTCCCCAATGGAGGAGTTAGAGAAAGGACTGAAGGAGCTGAAGGGGTTGGCAACCCTATAGGAAGAACAGCAATATCAACCAACCAGATCGCCCAGAGCTCCCAAGGACTAAGTCACCAACCAAGGAGTATACATAGAGGGACCCATGGCTCCAGCAGCACAAATAGTAGAGGATGGCCTTGTCCATCATCAATGGGAGGAGAAGTTTTTGCTCCTGTGGAGGCTCAATGTATGTCCCAGTGTAGGGGAATTGGAGGGTGGGGAAGTGGGAGTAGGTGGGTGGGTAAGGGAATACCCCAATAAAAACAGGGGTAGTGGTGATAGAAAAAGGGGCTTCTGAGAGCAGGGGTGAAAGGGAAAGCGGATATCATTTGAAATGTAAATAAAGAAAATGTCCAATTAAAAAAGAAAAGAATGAATGTTTTGTAGTAAGAGAAACATGGTAATGATCAATCATGGCAGGAGTAGGATATGGTTCATTACACCCCAGAATTCATTAAGAAACATAAAACTAGAGTTAAAAGCAGTGCTGAGCTATAACCCTTAGTAACCTGTCTGTACCAATAAACAAAAACTTCTGCCTCAAAAGCACTATAGCACCCTCTCCAATATGCCATAAGTTACAGACCAAGGATTCAAACATAGGAGCCTATAGCACAGAGGGTATATTCAAACCATAATAGTGATCTGAAAATATGGTGGGGTATTATTTTTTAAAAGGATGATATTTTGGTACAAATTTCATGGTAAAGCCTTGAGCATAATATACTAAGTAACAAAACAGTTATAATGATTGTTGGATGACTGCATGTAATCAATTTCATAGGGATAGAAAGCAAAAAAGGGGTTATTAGAAGGTGGGAAAATTATGAATAGAGGTGTTATTTAATTAGGACAGTCTGTGCAAAGGATGATTATTAGCTTAGATTGTTCAAAACCCATTTTAATTAGGGTTTCTAAAATTCTTTGACCTCCCTTCTAACCCACCATCCAAAGGTATGGAGAAAAGATAGTAACGAGGACAAGAGGATATAGACCTGTTTGGAAGTACTTTGGGACAATTACAATCTATGTTTGTTGGGATTCCAGCAGTCTAGTTCAAAAGTGTCTCTAAACACAAACCAACAACAGGGGCAGAATCCAGCAGAAACTACCAGGTCTCCACTGAAATGGAGCGAGTCAGCCAGAATGACCAAGACCAGATAGCAAGCCAGGAGTTCTTTGTCATGCCTCTCTCAACTAAATGAAGATCACCAAACACTAGAGACTAATGAAAAGCTGCACATCTAGCTATGCCAGTGCCTTGTCACTGTCCTTTAAGTCCCACTTATACTGTCTCCAAACATTACATGTCTTTCCATGGGACTTGCCTCAGCAAAATATCACATGAGTTTACATCACATGGCACAACCAGAATCTTCTACTTCAAATGATGAAAAAGTTTGGAGTAGACACAGTGATGATGTTTACACACTGAATATATGCAATACCATCAGACTGTACACTTAATTTGTCAAAATAAATATTTTCTTTACATATTTATCATATTAAATAGGAAATTATTTATAAGGAAATTTGTTATTATTTTCTTAGTCTTTGATCATCTGGGCACTAATTGACTGAAGCAGGAGTTAAGTTTAAGGTTAGGCCTAACAGTGGGAAGTAAATTTATTTGATGACACTATGCAGATTGCTTAAGTGCTGAAGGATCATTTCCTAACAGAACAATCAGTAGAGAGCTGATGAGGCAAAGCCACAAGGTGCTCGTTGAAGAGATATTTGAGTAAAAATAAGTTCTCTGCATCCATACCTGATTGACCTCTTAAGTCTTGTTGCATCAATAAATTGTTCAGATGATTCCATCAAATGCAATTTTTATCTGCTTCTCTAAAATATCATTACACCCCAATGAAGTTACTTCATGTAGATTTCTTGTAGAAAGCTAAGCATATGCTGTCCCCAGAGGAGTAATCTCTAAGCAATTATACTTGAATTTGCTAAGTAGTTGTTAAAACAGATATTGTACAGGATTACAGAATGTGTCCTCATTTTGTTAAATATTTTTAAAATATAAATTGCTGTTTATTATTAGAACATTTAGATCCTTCATACCTATTCATTTTTTATTATCTTTAATCTTAATTTTTTTTTACAGTCCAGTCAAAAAGAAACTCCCATTTCTACTCACCTTCTGTCACAGTCATTTTGCAATGTGACTTTCTTTAAATATCTGCCTATCAAAGCTGAATAGTTTGTTGGCCCATTGGTCTACCTGAGGACTTTGACTAGTCAAAGAGGGTGGATGTGACATGGCAGCTCCTACTCCCATCCCTCAAATGCTCTCCCAACAGATTCATTGTATTATCTATTCAGTTGATTCAGAGCTCCTCAGGTGTAAGTGGAGTAGATGAGTATTTGAGAGATAAATTGTTGAATCATAAAGTTTGACTCTAAGAGAAGGGGGTTATGACTCCCTTAGCTTCTGATGATTGATAGCTTGGGAATTCCTGGAGCTGGTCCTCATAGTCTCTGAGTATTGAAGAAAATAGGAAATACTGTCCTTAGCTTGTGACATAATTCCACAGCTATTTGTTCTTTTGTCTAATTTCCTGTGTGGTACTTGCTAACTTACTATTGCATGAAAGGCTGTGTATTTATTTATTTATTTGTTTGGTTGGTTGTTTGCTTATTTATTTATTTATTTATTTATTTATTTATTTATTTATTTATTTATTTATTTATGGTTTTTCAGGACAAGGTTTCTCTGTGTAATAGAAACCAGGCTGTCCTGGACTCTCTGTGCCTCAAACTCACAGAGATCTATCTACCTGCCTTTTCCTCCTAAGTGCTGGGATTAAGGATATTTTAGTTTTCTTTCAAAAGAAAAAATATGAGAAATATGTTGGGTTAAAAGATTTGATGCAGCTCTTTCTACTGCCTTCTGTGAGAATGGATAGGCACATATAACATTAAACATATTTTCAGCTATATAACTTCCCATATATTTGGATTCTTGACTCTTTAAATACAAGGGCTGTACAAATTTTTCAGTGGATCTTTGTGGAACAAATGAGGAAAAGGATAATTTTACTTTATCTAAAATAAAGGCTTAGAAATAAACTTATGGTATGACAAGTTACCTTACCTTCTAACACTAGCCATCAAATTGTAGAAAGTACATTAGTTCTGACATGCTGTCCTACTTATTTAAGCGCGTTGTTTGTAGCAGAGGATATCTAGATTAAAAGATAATGGTTGAAATAAAGATGGATTGGAGGATACTAAAAAAAGCCTTTATTGTTTATAAGAAGTTCCAGTATAGTAGGGTCTATATTAATCCTGGATTATGAAGGCTTTCTGGTCGATCTTATGAGAGACAACACAAAGGCCATATTAAAAAAGTTGGCTTTCATAAACTAGCACCTAAATTTCAAGTATATTCATATGTCATAAGAAAAGAAAACCAAGACTAGTTAATTTTTTATTACTTTTAACTGCTTAGATTTTCTAGTTTGCCATATAAGAGATGTTTTCAAAAATTTTGCTTGTTGTTTTTGAGCAAGAGTTTCACACTGTAGCCCAAGATGGCCTAGAACTAACTATATATGCCAGATCAACCTTTAACTCATTTGTCTTGACTTAGTCTCCCAAGGGTTGGGACTGCAGGCAGGAATCACTACATCTGGCCTGTAATGTATGATTTTAGAGTTTAGAAAACAGAAAAAAGTACTGTCATCAAATAGTGAGTAAGTGTGTGTGTGTGTATGTGTGTGTGTGTGTGTGTGTGTTTGTTTTAATATTTCCTGGAAGTCGCAAAAGTTTTGTGGGTGGTTTTCTGTGTTTGTTTTCCAGTTTTGTTTTGTTATTGCTGTTGTTTTAATCATTGCTGGTATCCTCTACACTTCTTATATTTAGGATTTGGTATCTATCATTACTTTTTCAAAGTTCTTGGCCATCAGTACTCCCAATATTTTGTATGCTTTTTTTTTTTGTTGGTTAGTTGGTTAGTTGGGTGTCTCTTTTGTTAAGAGAATTTCTGTTAAGCATGTATCTGCCTTTTCAAAGGATCCTATCCTGCAATTCTACCTCATTAAAGCCTAGTCTTTTATTTTGTGTCTTGACTGAAAAGTTCTGAAGATTTCTTCACCAGCTGAACATTTTCCTACTACTATGTCTTTCTCTCTAGCTGTAGCATTTGTCTCTCTAAGAGTAACACAAAATCTAGAGCATTATACTGCATTTCAGGAGAAGTTATTCTCTTCTTCTGATGGGAACAAGGCACTTAAAGGCCTTTTCTTCTAGAAACCACGCCCCATTATAAACACTCTGGGTATGCTTTATTAAGGTAAACTTTCCATGTCTGTACCAGAGTTCTGAAGTATGGGGGCTCTTTTAAGACTATGGCTCAATTTGGGAAGAAGTTGGGAAGATAATAGGAGATTTGGGAGAAGTAGGAGGAAGAAAAAGGAAGGAGGCATATAATCGCTTGGATAAGAATGGCCCCCATGGGCTCATGTATTTGAATGCTCAGTCACCAGAAAGTGGGGCTGTATGAAAGGATCAGAAAGATCAGGAAAGATGGCCCAGTGGTTAAGAGCACTGACTGATCTTCCAAAGGTACTGAGTTCAAATCCCAGCAACCACATGGTTGTTCACAACCATCTGTAATGAGACCTGGTGTCCTCTTCTGGTGTGTCTGAAGACAGATACACTGTACTGACATATAACAAATAAATAAATCTAAAAAAAAAAAGATCAAGCCTTGTTGGAAGAAGCAGGGATGGGTTTTGAGGTTTCAAATACCAGCATGACCCTGTCTGTCTTCTGTCTGTGTCTCTGTCTCTCTGTTTCTCTCTCTCTCTCTCTCTCTCTCTCTCTCTCTCTCTCTCTCTGTGTGTGTGTGTGTGTGTATGTGTGTGTGTGTGTGTGTGTGTGTCTGTCTGTCTCTCTGTATTTCTCTCCAACTCTGTCTCTCTTTTCTCTCTCTGTGTGTATGTCTATCTCAGTCTTGGTCTCTCTCTTTCTGTGTGTCTCTCTCTGTCTCTGTCTCTCTCTTTCTCTCCCCTCCCCCCTTGCACATCAGTACATCAGTATGTAGCTCTCAGCTACTTCTCCAGCACTTTGTCTGCCTTCTGTCACAATGGTCTTAGATCACAATGGTCTAAGCTTGTGAAACTAAGCCAATTCCCAATTAAATGCTTTCTTTTAAGATTTGGCTTGGTCACATATCTCTTCAGTAGTCAAACAGTGACTAAGACAAGAGATGTGATTCAATTATATTTTAGTTTAAATTTTTAATAAAACAAAGACTAGAGCCCCCCCCCCCCAAGAGGTCCCCACTCTCATGCCTTAATACTCAGCCCCCAGAAATGTGTTAAAGTCACTACCTCAGTACAGTACCGGAGTTTCTGTATTTTCAAGAATGCATACAACTTTCTAACATTTGATTGTTCCTTGACCTCAATTCTCCCATATATCCAAAGAAAATTGTTCATCAGAATTTTCACCATTTCTTGATGTGATCATGTGAGTAATGAATTGTGAAGTCTTTATCTATTTGAACACAAGCCCACCAAAATTCTTGACCAAACAAGAAGTTAGCTTTACATTTCTGAATCTTCTAATTACTCACCTTCTAATTACTCACATCTTTTTAAGGATATGATTCCAGATTCTAAACCTCAGTGAAGCATTAGATCTATTTAGATTAAACTTCAGGTTTCTGAAAGCCAGCATTTCTTACCTATTCCCAGTGTTGAAGAGGGCAAATGCTCCTGAGGAGCAAATATTTACCCTCCAGATGCTTTACTCTGTTTCTTGCCTTTCTGTGTTCTGTCCTAAGGTGTTGTTTTGGTACAGGACTCCTAAAGAGTCTATGAATTAAGGGCTGTACAGGAGCCAGTTTATGTTAAGGGAGAGAGACAGGGAATGAGGAAAGGGTTGGGTTAGGGAGAGGATAAGGAAGAAATAGAAGAAGAAGAAATGAAGAAGAAGAAGAAGAAGAAGAAGAAGAAGAAGAAGAAGAAGAAGAAGAAGAAGAAGAAGAAGAAGAAGAAGAAGAAGAAGAAGAGGCAGAGGAGGAGGAGAGGGTTAGGAAGGGGGATAGGGAGGAAGGGGAGAAAAGAGAGAGAGAGAGAGAGAGAGAGAGAGAGAGAGCGTGAGTAAATTGTGATCTTTTCTACCATGCAGATATATAGCATTTCAACAGTGAGAATTTCTACAGCACAGTAAGGTTTAACCAAACAGAAACAGCTAACATCTATGCTCAGTGCACACATTGCAATGGTGAGAAATCACTGAAATAACCCATGGTCCTCTTGTGCTGTTTATTATTTGATTATATGAGGTCAAAAGGACCAAGGACAACAATGAAATGAGGTCTTCCACAAGTCTCATTAGATGTTCAGGAATCAGGCTACTGACTGCTGAGCTGAGCACTTCCAGGGTTTGGAAAGAGAAGCATAACTACTCATCTCATCATCTTCATTGTTCTGGAGGAAATAAGAAGCAGCTCAGAGACTAATAATAACAGAAACTGCTTCTAAGGCAGAAGAGCTGGGTTGCTCTTCCTAACGGCAGTATAAATAATTAAGTGTCTCTACAGGCAAACCAGTAGGAATGAAGGAAAAAGAATTGTAATGTGCTGATATCTTTTCAACTCAGTTCTGATCATTCTCTTTAAATGGAAAAGGAGTTTGGCTTTCAGTAAAACCACAGGAAAGAACATGTATTTATTTATTTATTGGCTTACTCATTTGTTTGATCTTTATTGAGCACATAGCATAAACCATTCCTAACACTACCTGCTAGTAACTTCAATCACATGCATTCCATGTCTTCAATGGTCAGATAAAGGATCATCCTGTGGATCATTCTACAAACCCAGTGTAGAGCCCAGGATGAGGTTTGGATTTTACAAACCACATATGCCAGATATGTTCCTCAGAAGCTGTTTCAACCATATTTGATTTTAACTCTTAAAAATATGGCTTAAGTCATAAAGAAAAACTGAAAACTGAAATCATGGTATTTACAGTAAGATTGGAATAATTTTGTTAAGTGTAAAAGCCCACAATGGGAAAGACAAACACTATGTGCTTCCTCTCATGAATAGAAAACTGGATGTATGTGTGTGTGTGTGTGTGTGTGTGTGTGAGAGAGAGAGAGAGAGAGAGAGAGAGAGAGAGACAGAGACAGAGAGAGGGGGGGAGAGAGAGATTAAGGTAGAAAGTGAACCATGAGAGGGGAAGAAGCTACTTTTAAGCTGTGAAGGAAAAATACAGTAGTGCTATACATGTGAAGGGAGGGGCTCTGTACAGGAAGGAAGGAGACCAGTAAGAGATCAACAAAGAAGATGGATAATCCAAGGAAAAAAATTAAGAGGTTTGGCCTAAGGGTCTTAATTGAATCATGAGGGTCCCGCACCACTGTGTGGTCAATGCCCTTACACAGGGGTTAAGCATGTTAAGAATGGTCTCTTGTCCTTCTTTCTTTGCTGCCTTGTGAGAAGATGATGTTTGTTACCTGTAGAAGTTGTGGCAACAAGAGACCATCATCACACACCAGGTCTTTCAGAGCCTTGAACCTGTACTCCCCATGTTCTCATACCATGAGGAAATAAGTTTGTATTGAATAACTTTTCCAGATTCAGGAATTTGATTGTAAAGGTACAATCAATTAAGACAATGAGAATTTTCATCAGATTTCATGTTCAGTGTCAGCAGCTGTAAACCTATTATGGCTCTTCTTGGATATTTTCCTCATGGTGCCCAGGATGAATTTGTGGTCCACTTTTGGAGGACACCATTGCCTTGTGGAGAAAAGTGAAGTGAATTCGATAGAGAACTTCAATTGTCTTATTTTGAATTTTAAAAAAATACTCTTACTTTATTTCAGGTTTATTGAAATAAAAATATATATTTCTTCAAGCAGACTTTTAATTTCAAATGGAGGGAAAGAAAACCTTATTGTAGTCTCTGCTTGGTTTTACTGTAGAGAATTACTTTTGCTTTTAAGAAGTTGGAACTTACATGTTTTTGTTTACTTGCTAACTTTATTTTTTAAAGGTCTATCAAGATTATCATATTAAGTATACTATTTTTCCTACTCTCTTGGCCTTAAAAACTTGAGCTTGGCGATAATAAATAACCCATCTGCTCACATTCTACTGGGTTAAGATGCAAGGCCACCTCATAACAGGGAGTTCTTCCATGGTAAAGATGGTTCAGGCTCACAGCAATGAGAGCAGATGTGAGATCCTTTTACATAGAAGTGCAGTGAGGTAGAATGATTGGAGACAAAATTAGAAGCAACTAGGAGCAGATCTACATATCCTCTTTAAGTAGGGAATTAAACTCAGTCAACATATTCACAGGACAATACCAGAGAAGGGCAGAGTAAAGCCTTCTGTAAAAAGCATTTTGATTGCCAGCCTTTGTTACATTTGCACACTTCTTGGTTCTGTCATTTGCTATTTTTGTCATGCTATGTGTGATCCTTAAGCACCCTGGCTTTCACTTTACTTATCTCTAAAGCAATGGTGAAAATATTTCTTGCAAGTTTGCTACTTGCTTTTAATGGAACATTCAGCTCTTTGTAGTCCTTTAAAAGACTCACCTCTATTTTGTACTCCTAACATGTTTATTTAGCATAGAGGGTGTCATCTGACTGACTGTGCAAGTCTCAGCCCTGTTCCCATTCTCTACTTAAAGTATTTGGTTAAAGTCCAGTGTATCTCTATCCAAGCACTAATTAGACTTGACCTATCTAGCTCCCAATATCTGAGGTGTGGCCATGGAACTCATCTAGCTTTTCTCTGTTGAGGAAGGCAATCTGCTGCCATCCTTGCTGTAATCTTGAAAGAGAAAAAGGCACTTCAAAGTTTTGTTTAAAAGACAAGCAAACTCTTCTGCATCCTGACCTCCAATTGAACCAGCACCATTTGTTGAAGAGGCTACCTTTTTTCCACTGGATGTTTTCAGCTCCTTTATCGAAGATCAAGTGACCATAGCTGTGTGGGTTCATTTCTGGGTCTTCAATCCTATTCCATGTATCCACCTGCCTGTCTCTATACCAATAACATGCATTTTTTTTAAACAGTATTGCTCTGTAGTACTGCTTGAGGTCCGGGATACTGATTCCCCCAGATGTTCTTTTACTGTTGAGAATAGTTTTAGCTATCCTAGATTTTTTGTCATTCCAGATGAATTTGAGAATTGCTCTTTCTACCTCTATGAAGAACTGAGTTGGGATTTTGATGGAGATTGCTTTGAGTCTGTATAGTGATTCATTCTTATCTCCTTGTTCTAATCTCAACTCCAAGTGGATCAAGGATCTCCACATAAAGGCAGACACACTGAAACTAATAGAAAATAGACTGGGGAAGACCCTTGAAGACATAGGCACATGGGGAAAGTTCCTGAACAGAAACTTATGCTCTAAGATCAAGAACTGACAAATGGGACCTCATAAAACTACAAAGTTTTTGTAAGGCAAAGGACACTGTCAAAAAGACAAAACAGCAACCAACAAATTGGGAAAAGGTCTTCACCAACCCTACATCTGACAGAGGGCTAATATCCAACTTATACAAAGAATTCAAGAAGTTAGACTCCAGAAAAACCAAATAACCCTATTAAAAATGGGGTACAGAGCTAAACAAAGAATTTTCACCTGAAGAACTTCAGATGGCTGAGAAGCACCTAAAGAAATGTTCAACATCATTAGTCATTAGGGAAATGCAAATCAAAACAACCTTGAGATTTCACCTTACACCAGTCAGAATGACTAAGATAAAAAATTCAGGAGACAGCAGGTGTTGGCTAGGATGTGGAGAAAGAGGAACACTCCTCCACTGCTGGTAGGATTGCAAGCTGGTACCACCACTCTGGAAATGAGTCTGGCTGTTCCTCGGAAAACTGGGCATGATACTTCCAGAGGACCTTGCTATACCACTCCTGAGCATATACGCAGAGGATTACCCAGCATGTAATAAGGATACATGCTCCACTATGTCCATAGAAGACCTATTTATAATAGCTAGAAGTTGGAAAGAACCCAGATGTCCCTCAATGGAGGAATGGATACAGAAAATGTGGTATATATACACAATTGAGTACTATTCAGCCATTAGAAACAATGAATTCATGAAATTCTTAGGCAAATGGATGGAGCCGGAGAGCATCATCCTAAGTGAGGTAACACAGGCTCAAAAGAACACTCATGGCATGCACTCTCTGATAAGCAGATATTAGCCTAGAAGCTTGGAATACCCAAGACACAATCCACATAACAAGTGATGTCCAAGAAGAAGGAAGGAGTGGCCCCTGGTTCTGGAAAGGCTCAGTGCAGCAGTGTAGGTGAATACCAGAACAGGGAAGTGGAAAGGGTTGGATAGGGGAATAGGGGGAGGGAAGAGGGCTTATGGGACTTTCAGGGAGGGGGGATCCAGGAAAGGGGAAATCATTTGAAATGTAAATAAAGAATATATTGACTAAAAAAAGACTAGCAAGCAACAACACAACACTAAATATTGTGCCTGGACCCACTGAAACCTTCCAACGGTGTCCTTTATACTCTTGGATGGAACCTAAGTTATTGAACACCACTATTCAGTATTTGGCCCCATTCTCCACTTGTGTGCATATTCTCCCTTATTATTCAGAAGAAATTCTTTAATACAAATTCTGCACATGGATGTATTTTAGCAGGATTCTGTTGAATTTATTTCCTACTCATATTAAACAATATGAAGGCAGAAATGGAGTCCATTTTGTTTTCTGTTATATCTTTCACTATAAAATGCCTCATGGATGAGAATTTATAAATATTTTCTGTAAGTGGAATTCAGAGATTCAGAGTCCACATCACGGTTGGTGAACAATGCTTTCTTCATACTCAATGCCTTTTTCTTTTGTTTCAAAGACTTATCTTCCCTGAAAAAGAGGTTATTTTCCAAGCTATGCTATTTTCTCTATGATATGAACTTAACAGATATTTATTTGATAGTCACCAACATATTAAATGAACCAAGGGCAAAATATAAGCATGGCATTGTCATAAATAATGAACATTTTATACTTTCATGTTCATATATCATTGCATGGATAGTTATAATAGTTTTCTAAGGGCCACTGAAAAGTATTTCTCCTTTGAAAGCTAACTAGCTAGAGGAAAACTGATGTTGCCTGAGTAAAAGAGAAAGAAGAAATACTGCTATCCAAAATAAACATTTTAATATTTTATCTATTTATTAATGTATTTATTTATTTATACTCCAGATTTTATTCGCTTCCCTCGCCCACCTCCACTGCCCACCCTCCAACTGTTCCATATCCCATCCCTCTCCCCAACCCCCTGTTTCCATGAGGAAGTCCCCATCACCACCCCCACCCCACCTGACCTCTAAACTCCCTGGGGTCTCCAGACTCTTGAGGTGTATCTTCTCTAACTGAACCCAGACCTGGCAGTCCTCTACTGTATGTGTGTTGGTGGCCTTATATAAGCTGGTGTATGCTGCCTGGTTGGTGGTCCAGTGTATGAGAGATCTCAGGGGTCTGGGTTAATTGACACTGCTGGTCTTCCTACAGGGTTGCCTTTCTCCTCAACTTTTTCCACCTTTTCCCTAACTCAACCACAGGGGTCAGCAGCTGCTGTCCATTGGTTGGGTGAAAATATATGCATCTGACTCTTTCAGCTGCTTGTTTTGTCTTCTGAAGGGCAGTCATGCTAGGTCCCATTTTGTGAGTGCTCCATAGCCTCAATAATAGTGTCAGGCCTTGGGGCCTCCCGTGATCTGGATCCTACTTTGGGCCTGTCGCTGGACCTTCTCTTCCTCAGGATCCTCTCCATTTTCATCCCTGTAGTTCTTTCAGACAAGAACAACAATGTGTCAGAGTTTTGACTCTGGACTAGCAACCCCCTTCCTCACTGATGCCCCATCTTCCTGCTGATGGTGGGCTCCATAAGTTCCCTCTCCCTACTATTGGGCAATTCATCTAAGGTCTTTCCCTTTGAATCCTGAGAGTCTCAAACCACCCAGTTCTCTGGAGAGGTTTTTATGGAGAGTCCCCCTCAATTTCCTATTTCCAGAGGTTGCCTGCTTTCATTCTTTCTACTGGTCTACTGTCCACTTTCCCTCCAAGATCTTTCCCTTCCTCCCAACTTGTCATTGCTTTCTTCTCCCTCCCAAATGGGAAGGGGCATACTCCCTTGGGCCCTTTAACTTGTTGATCTTTTTGTGTTCTGTGGACTCTATCTTGGGTATTCTGTACATTTGTTTATTGGCTAATATCCACTTTTTTTGAGGCTTTTATTTTATTTGTTGAGTTTCACAAAAATCGGCAACATACAAAAATGTAAAAATACACTTGTAAATACAGAGAAGGCTGCACAGCAAGTTTGCAAGCTATAATGAAAGAATGCTAGACATGTATCCCAAGGACCCAGTGGACATGGACAGGGCTGGAGATGTGTATCAGTGATAGAGTATTTGCCTAGCCTGCACATGACCTAGAGTGCAATTTCAAGTACAGTAAACTATGCGTGCATGCCCATACACAGCTGTCTATGTACATAGATATCCACAATGGAATTAATTAGTAAAAATTATATAAATCTTAAAAATCTCTCATAGGTTACTTTCAGGTCAAGGAAGAAATACAGAACAAAATGATGAAGTTACTTGATTGATTTGGAGACAGGGTTTTTCTTCCCAGGCTAGCCTTGAACTCATTATGTAGGTAAGGATGATCTTGCACTTTGATCCTTCTGCCTCTGCTTCCCAGGTGCTGGGGTTGCAGGTGTGGATGACTATGCCTAGTTTATATGTGAGTGTCAAACCCAAGGCCTCCTGCTTATTTTATTTTATTTTATTTTATTTTTTGTCTGTTCTTTTTTTATTTTTTATTCGATATATTTTATATTTACATTTCAAATGATTTCCCCTTTTCTAGCTCCCCACTCCCTGAAAGTCCCATAAGCCCCCTTCCCTCCCCCTGTTCTCTCACCCACCCCTTCCCAATTCCCTGTTCTGGTTTTGCCTTATACTGCTATACTGAGTCGTTCCAGAACCAGGGGCCACTCCTCCGTTCTTCTTGTACCTCATTTGATATGTGTATTATGTTTTGGATACTTCAGTTTTCCAGGCTAATATCCACTTATTAGTGAGTGCATGCCATGATTGATCTTTTGAGAGTGGGTTGCCTCACTTAGTATGATGTTCTCCAGCTCCATCCATTTGCCTAAGAATTTCATGAATTCATTGTTTCTAATGGCTGAATAGTACTCCATTGTGTATATATACCACATGTTTTGCATCCATTCTTCTGTTGAGGGATACCTGGGTTCTTTCCAGCTTCTGGCTATTATAAATAGGGCTGCTATAAACATAGTGGAGCATATATCCTTATTATATGCTGGTGAATCCTCTGGGTATATGCCCAGGAGTGATATAGCAGGATCTTTCGGAAGTGACATGCCCAGTTTTCTGAGGAACTGCCAGACTGATTTCCAGAGTGGTTGTACCAATTTGCAACCCCACCAGCAGTGGAGGAGTGTTCCTGTTTCACCACATTCCAGATAACCTGCTGTCTCCTGAGTTTTTAATCTTAGCCATTCTGACTGGTGTAAGGTGAAATCTCAGGGTTGTTTTGATTTGCATTTCCCTGATGACTAATGAAGTTGAGCATTTTTAATGATGTTTCTCAGCCATCTGAAGTTCTTCAAGTGTGAATTCTTTAACTCTGTACCCCATTTTTAATAGGGTTATTTGGTTTTCTAGGGTCTCACTTCTTGAGTTCTTTATATGTATTGGATATTAGCCCTCTATCTGATATAGGGTTGGTGAAGATCTTTTCCAACTTTGTTGGTTGCTGATTTGTCCGTTTGATGGTGTTCTTTGCTTTACAGAAACATTGTAATTTTATGAGATCCCATTTGTCAATTCTTGGTCTTAGAGCATACACTATTGGTATTCTGTTCAGGAACTTTCCCCCTGTACCGATGTCCTCAAGGGTCTTCCCCAGTTTCTTTTCTATTAGCTTCATAGTGTCTGGCTTTATGTGGAGGTCCTTGATACATTTGGAGTTGAGCTTAATACAAGGAGACAAGGATGGATCAACTCGTATTCTTCTGCATGCTGATCTCCAGTTGAACCAGCACCATTTGTTGAAAAGGCTATCTTTTTTCCATTGGATGTTTTCAGCACCTTTGTCGAGGATCAAGTGGCCATAGGTATGTGGGTTCATTTCTGGATCTTCAATCCTGTTCCATTGATCCGCCTGCCTGTCACTGTACAAATACCATGCAGTTTTTAACACTATTGCTCTGTAGTATTGCTTGAGGTCAGGGATACTGATTCCCCCAGAATTTCTTTTGTTGTTGAGAATAGTTTTAGCTATTCTGGGTTTTTTGTTATTCCAGATGAACTTGATAATTGCTCTTTCTAACTCTATGAAGAATTGAGTTGGGATTTTGATGGGTATTGCATTGAATTTGTATATTGCTTTTGGCAAAATGGCCATTTTAACTAAATAAATCCTGCCAATCCATGAGCATGGGAGGTTTTTCCATTTTTTGAGGTCTGCTTCCATTTTCTTCTTCAGAGTCTTGAAGTTCTTGTCATACAGATCTTTCACATGTTTGGTAAGAGTCACCCCAAGGTACTTTATACTGTTTGTGGCTATTGTGAAGGGTGTCATTTCCCTAATTTCTTTCTCAGCCTGATTATCCTTTGGGTATAGGAAGGCTACTGATTTGCTTGAGTTGATTTTATAATCAGCCACTTTGCTGAAGTTGTTGATCAGGTGTATGAGTTCTCTAGTGGAGTTTTTTGGGTCACTTAGGTAGACTATCATATAATCTGCCTAATTGCAAATAATGATAGTTTGACTTCTTCCTTTCCAATTTGTATCCCTTTGACCTCTTTATGTTGTCTAATTGCCCAAGCTAGTAGCTCAAGTACAATATTGAAAAGATAAGGAGAAAGGGGGCAGCCCTGTCTAGTCCGTGATTTTAGTGGGATTGCTTCACGTTTCTCTCCATTTAATTTGATGCTGGCTACCAGTTTGCTGTATGTTGCTTTTACTATGTTTATGTATGGGCCTTGAATTCCTGTTCTTTCCAAGACTTTAAGCATGAAAGGATGCTGAATTTTGTCAAATGCTTTTTCAGCATCCAATGAAATGACCATGTGGTTTTTCTTTGAGTTTGTTTATGTAGTGGATTGCATTGATGGATTTCGTATATTGAACCAACCCTGCATCCCTGGAATAAAGCCTATTTGATCAAGGTGGTTGATCATTTTTTTTTTATGTGTTCTTGGATTCAGTTGGCAAGAATTTTATTGAGTATTTTTGCATTGATGTTCATAAGGGAAATTGGTCTAAAGTTCTCTTTCTTTGTTGGATCTTTGTGTGGTTTTGGTATCTGTGTAATTGTTGCTTCGTAGAAGGAATTGGGTATTGTTCCTTCTGTTTCTATTTTGTGAAATAATTTGAAGAGTATTGTGTTAGGTCTTCTTTGCAGGTCTGAAGATTTCTGCACTGAAGCCATCTGGTCCTGTGCTTTTTTTGGTTGGAAGGCTTTCTATGACCCCTTCTATTTCTTTAGGGGTTATGGGACTGTTTAAATGATCTATTTGGTCCTGATTTAATTTTGGTATTTGGTATCTGTCTAAAAAATTGTACATTTCCTCCAGATTCTCCAGTTGTGTTGAGTATAGGCTTTTGTAGTAGGATCTGATGATTTTTTGGATTTCCTCAGTTTCTTTTGTTATATCCCCCTTTTCATTTCTAATTTTGTTAATTTGGATACTTTCTCTCTGCCCTTTGGTCAGACTGGCTAAGGGTTTATCTATCTTGTTCATTTTCTCAAAAAACCAGCTCCTGGATTCGTTGGTTCTTTGTATGGTTCTCTTTGTTTTCACTTGACTGATTTCAGCCCTGAGTTTGATGATTTCCTGTCTTCTACTCCTCCTGGGTGAATTGGCTTCTTTTTGTTCCAGGGCTTTCAGGTGTGTCGTTAAGGTGCTAGTGTATGCACTCTCCAGTTTCTTCTTGGAGGCACTCAGGGCTATGAGTTTTCCTCTTAGCACTGCTTTCATTGTGTCCCAAAATTTGGGTATGTTGTGCCTTCATTTTCATTAAATTCTAAAAAGTCTCTAATTTCTTTCTTTATTTCTTCTTTGGCCAAGGTGTCATTGAGTAGAGTATTGTTCAGCCTCCATGTGTATGTGGGCTTTCTGTTGTTGTTGTTGCCATTGAAGACCACTCTTACTCCATAGTGATCCGATAGGAGGCATGGGATTAGTTCGATCTTTTTATATTTGTTGAGGTCTGTCTTGTGACCAATTATATGGTCGATTTTGGCTAAGGTACCATGAGGTGCTGAGAAAAAGGTATATTCTTTTGTTTTAGGGTGAAATGTTCTATAAATATCAGTCAAGTCTAATTGGTCCAAAGCTTCAATTAGTTTTATTGTGTCTCTGTTTAGTTTCTGTTTTTCTGATCGGTCCATTGAGGAGAGTGGAGTGTTGAAGTCACCCACAATTATTGTGTTAGGTGCAATGTGTGCTTTAGTAAAGTTTCTTTTATGAATGAGGGTGCCCTTGCATTTGGTGCATAGATGTTCAGAATTGAAAGTTCTTCTTGGTGAATTTTTCCTTTGACCAGCAAGAAGTAGCCTTCTGTATCTCTTTTGATAACTTTAGGTTGAAAGTCAATTTTATCTGATATTAGAATGGCTACTCCGGCTCGTTTCCTGAGACCATTGGCTTGTAAATTTGTCTTGCAGCTTTTTACTCTAAGGTAGTTTTTGTCTTTGACATTGAGGTGTGTTTCCTGTATGCAGCAAAATGTAGGGTCCTGATTCCTTATCCTGTCTGTTAGTTTATGTCTTTTTATTGGGGAGTTGAGTCCATTGACATTAAGAGATATTAAGGAATAGTGATTATTACTTCCTGTCATTTTCGATGTCATTTTTATATTTGAGTGGATATCTTCTTTTGGGTTTGATGAAAGAAGGTAACTATCTTGCTTTTTCCAGGGTGTCGTTTCCTTCCTTGTATTGGAGTTTTCCTCCTATTATTCTTTGTAGAGCTGGGTTTGTAGAAAGATATTGTGTAAATTTGGTTTGTCATGGAATATCTTGGTTTCTCCATCTATTGTGATGGAGAGTTTTGCTGGGTATAGTAGTCTTGGCTGACATTTGTGTTCTCTTAGAGTCTGCATGAGATCTGTCCAGAATCATCTAGCTTTCATGGTCTCTGGTGAGAAGTCTGGTGTGATTCTGATAGGTCTTCCTTTATATGTTACTTGGCCTTTTTCTCTTACTGCCTTTAATATTCTTTCTTTGTTAAGTGCATTTGGGGTTTTGATTATTATGTGACGGGAGGTATTTCTGCTCGGATCCAGTCTGTTTGGAGTTCTGTAGGCTTCTTGTATATTCATAGGCATCTCTCTCTTTAAGTTGGGAAAGTTTTCTTCCATAATTTTGTTGAAGATATTTGCTGGCCCTTTCAGTTGTAAATCTTCACTCTCGTCTATACCTATAATCCTTAGGTTTGGTCTTCTCATTATATCCTGGATTTCCTGGATGTTCTGGGATACAAGCTTTTTGCATTTTGCATTTTCTTTGACAGTTGAGTCAATGGTTTCTATGGTATCTTCAGCATCTGAGATTCTTTCTTCCATCTCTTGTATTCTGTTGTTTATATTTGCATCTATGGCCCCTGATTTCTTCTCAAGGTTTTCTATCTCCAAAGTTGTCTCCCTTTGTGATTTCTTAGTTGTTTCTACTTCTGTTTTTAGATCCAGGATGGTTTTGCTCAGTTCCATCATTTGTTTGTTTGTGTTTTCCTGCAATTCTTTAAGAGATTTTTGTGTTTCCTCTTTCATGACTTCTGCCTGTTGACTCAAGTTCTCCTACATTTCTTTAAGTTTATTTTTTCCTTTCTTCTTTATTGGCTTCTATCTCTTGGGCCTTATTCTCCTGCATTTCTTTAAGTGATTTTTGTGTTTCCATTATACGGGTTTCTAGCTTATTCATGTTCCCCTGTATTTCTTTAAGAGATTCATTTATGTCCTTTTGGTGTTCTTCTAGCAGCATCATGACCAGTGATTTTAAATCTAAATCTTGTTTTTCTGGTGTGTTTGTGTAACCAGGACTTGCTGATTCTGGAGAGTTTGGTTCAGACGCTGCCATATTGCCTAGATTTCTGTTAGTAGCGTTCCTGCATTTGCCCTTTGCCTTCTTGTTATTTCTGGCATTAGTTGGTCTTGTCTCTGGCTGGTATTTGTGCCTGCTGTGAGACTGTAGGGCTATTTCTGCAACACTGGGTGGCTGGGTTTCCCTGTTACAGATTGCTGATGTGCTGTCCTCCACTTGTGTGCCCTTGGAGCCCTAGTGTGCTTTGCTGCAGGTTGTCTGTGTGAACCAGGCAGTGCCCATTTGCTCCTTCAGTGAGTGCTGATGGTCTATGATGCGGGACCTTTTCTGAGTGCTGGTCACTCTGCTGGGCAGCCAATCTCCCAACTGGGTTGGTGCACACAAGGCTAGCCTAGCTCCTGAGGCCCTGAGTCTAGGAAATAGCTTGGCAGGCTAAGGCCCAAGCAAAGTTCCCCTCGGGCTATGACTGTTAATTGGTTCTGTCAGGTGGCCAGGATGGAGAAATGTGTGTGCGATTCCTGAAAGTGCCCGGAGAGTCTGCTAGGCTAACAACCTCCTGGCTGTGTTGGCAAACAGATGGCCCACCGAGCAGCCCAGGTCCTAGGGGCAGTCCAAGACCTGTCCGGCTTAGACCCCCCCCCTTCCCCCACGACTCTTAGCTGAATTTGCCTGCTAGAACTCTCTGGTGTCCCATAGTTAAAATGGAAGCGAGCGTGCAGAGCAGGGCAAATAACCTCCTGGCTGGGTCTGCACAACAATGGCCCCTCAGAACAGCCCAGGGCCTGGGTGCAGGCCAACGCCCATCAGGCTTAGACCCCCACGATGTTGGCCTTGGGTTATATTTGAGTACCTCAGTCTGTCTGATTTCTCTGGAGCCCGAGATCCAAGATGGCAGAGAGACTCTTGTAACTGACTGGCGGGAGGCAGAGTTCTGATGTGGCTTCTGTGGGGTGAAAGGCGCTGTAAATCTGCCACCACTTGCAGCCTGGCTGGCCAATGAAGGTCAGTGGTAGCGGGTGCAAGGCCTGCCTGGACCCTGTCACCTTGGTTCTACTGCTGATGGCCCTTTCACTGGACCAGCTGCTGCTACTGCTGCAGCTGCTGCCACCGCCCCTGCCAGGTATCCTAATATCCACTTATTAGTGAGTGCCTACCATGCATGTCCTTTTGAGTATGAGTTATGTCACTCAGGATGATATTTTTTAGTTCCATCCATTTGCCCACAAAACTCAGGATGTCCTCATTCTTAATAGCTGAGTACTACTCCATTGTGTAAATGAACCATATTTTCCGTATCCTTTCTTCTGTTGTGGGACAACTGAGTTGTTTCCAGCTTCTAGCTATCACAAGTAAGGATGCTATGAATGCTCCACCATGCCACATGGGCACATGTTCCATTATGGTCATAGCAGCCTTGTTTGTGAAATAAACTTTGTAGAGAATTTTTTTCCCAGATGAAGAACTGTTATTAACCCTGATTTAGTTTAAGTACCTGAACTTTAAGGAAATTGAGATGAATGATAATGATATGAGCTTTGCCTTGAAACCTTTGAAAGTGAATTGGTGACAGGATGGGATATACCTGGAATAGATGAAGCTTGACTGACCTCAGAGTTCATGGCTTGTGTAACTGCCAACATGAGCCTTTAGGCACCAGCTGTATGACCTTAAGTGTGTCTCTCATCCTTGGCTATGTCTTATTTCCACATTCATATGATTAAAAAGTTGAATGGCCCTTTAGGCTCTTTCCAAATGCTTTATTGTTTGCTTATAAGCTAGAAAAAACTCACTTTGCTTGCAGTGCGTAATGCCACTCAAGTTCCCTGTTTTGCTGGCCTTGTGTCTAGACATCTGCCACACTGTGGTCAATGTGACATTCTGACTGGCTGAACAATGACCCCTTCCAGCTTTCTTGATGGCACTCTGACATAACACTCACGACAAATAAAGAGCAAAGTCTGTTTTCATAATCAGACCCATTTTAAAGCAATTAAATAAGTGTTACATGACAGATCTTATATTACTTCTGTCAGGGAAATTGGTTGTAGGTGAACATATCCTATTCAGTTGCCATATAAATTGAGGAATCTGAGGGGTGATATTAACTGGTGATGTATTTAGTCTTCTGCACCTGGAATAGAAATGGTAGTGAGAAGGCATACTGAATGGAGCAGGCAGTAGTTAAAGGGACAGTCATGCCTTGTGGGGAAATGAATCAAGGCATCAAGTTAGCATATACCAAAGTCCTTTGTGCATGTGTTAGAGTGCCAATCACAGTATATTCCCATGTTCCCCTCAGTAGGGTTAAGAGACAGCCTTCTTATATTATTTTCTCAACGTTCAAGAAAGCAACTGAGAAAGATCCAGAAGGAACTGACTATTATGAGATTCTACTAAAGACTCAGTCCCTGGCCTCTTAATGGTTTATTAATTACTTTTTATCATCTTTGTAATAAAGTATCTGACTAAAGCCACTTATAGGAAGAAGGTTTTATTATGGTAGGAAAAGGGAGTCAGCTGGTCCCATTTTGTCTGTTGTCAAGAGAGAGATGCATGGTGATAGATGGTGCCCAAGTTGCTTTCTCTTTCTTATCCACTCAAGTACACTCAGTGCCTATGGGATGGTGATATCCACACTTAGAGTGAGTCACCCCACCTTGCTTAACTCAATATAGAAATTGCCTGACAGACACACCTTGAAGTGCTCCCTACACCATGGGTATTTTGAGATCCATCAAATTGAAAATCAAAACTTCCAGAAGATCCTGCTATACCACTCCTGGGCATATACCCAGAAGACTCCCCACCATGTAATAAGGATACATGTTCTACTATGTTCATAGCAGCCCTATTTATAATTGCCAGATGCTGGAAAGAACCCAGGTATCCCTCAACAGAAGAGTGGATGCAAAAAATGTGGTATATCTACACAATGGAGTACTATTCAGCCATTAGAAACAATGAACTCATGAAATTCTTAGGCAAATGGATGGAGCTAGAGAATATCATACTAAGTGAGGTAACCCAGACTCAAAAGGTGAATCATGGTATGCACTCACTTATAAGTGGATATTAACCTAGAAAACTGGAATACCCAAAACATAATCCACACATCAAATGAGGTACAAGAAGAAAGGAGGAGTGGCCCCTGGTTCTGGAAAGACTCAGTGAAACAGTATTCAGCAAAACCAGAACGGGGAAGTGGGAAGGGGTGGGTGGGAGGACAGGGGAAGAGAAGGGGGCTTACGGGACTTTCGGGGAGTGGGGGGACTAGAAAAGGGAAATCATTTGAAATGTAAATAAATTATATCGAGTAAAAAAAATAGCTATCACCTCTATTCATGTAGCTCAAGAAGATGTAGAGATTGGTGATGAAGGTTTACACTCCATCTTCACCTCACCTATGGTCACAGTCTACTGCTTAGAAGACAAGCTTGGATGAGTAGACAAGTAATCTCACCATTTCTTGTGCCATTTTCTTGAACCATAAAATGGGAAAATAGTATAGCTGAATGCTCTTTTGTCTGCCAACCTTCAGACTAGAAAATGTTCCAATTTTGTTATGTTTTTGGACTTTTGAAAACAAACATTTTATGAATATATATATATATATATATATATATATATATATATATATATAATAGAATGTACAGAGAGTTATTTGGAATATAAAATCTCTTGTCATGTAAAATATCAACAATTCGATGGGCAAAGAAGTGTGTAGTGTAGATTGAGTTAAAGATTAACAGTTAATAGCTCCATATAACTGCAGGCCACACTGTGGAGAGCCTTTTGGGGGCTGCTTGGCAGGGATCTGACTTTGGCCAAGGACAAGGAAATGGGCTTCAGCAGTAATCTGACTTTAGGTAGGTCATGACAAGGAAGTAAGTTGAGGCAGGAATCTAATTTTAGGCTATAACAGAGAAGTAAGTTTAGGTAGGAATCTTAATCTTAGGGTGGAACAAAAGAAGTAGGCTTCAGGCAAGGATCTGATTTGGGGCTTGTACAAGAAAGTGGGCTCATCTGTTTCTGTCATTCTGACAAGCCCTTGGGAAACAACTGTCAAGGGAGTGATCATGGGGCTTTGCTTATTGCCTTGCTTCTTCCTCATTGTTCTGCTTGCCCTTAATACTTGCATGTAATTAAAATGGTATAGAAGCAGGTTGGGAAAAAATAAACCTGCCTCAGCCTCAGAACTGGCTGGAGTCATATTACAATGTTGTCTAATTGTCTTTTTTCTTTTTAATCCTCACTCCTGTGCTGGAGAAGCTGCTGACTGACTGAGAGGGCTTGGTCATCATATAGTATGGCCAAAGGAACTAGAAGCTAGTTTATCCTTATTTTTCTGTGCTGTATATATGTTTCTGAGTTATAGTGAAATGTATAATTTCTTTTTAAATTTGTGTGGATGTGTGTGTGTGTGTGTGTGTTTCTTTAAGTGCACAGATACATATGTGCACGTGTGCATGTACTTGTGCTTGCACAGAGGCAAACAGAGGCCAGTAAGTCTCTCAGAGGTGTTTAGACACCTGGTGTTCTACGTGAGATTTGAACTTCAGTCCTCATGGTTTTGCACCCAAGGTAAGCAGCTGCTGAGCCCTTTTCCTTCACCATTTGTTCTGGGATCAATTAGAAAAAGAGCTGTGCTCTGAGAACAATATAAGCTTTAAAATCTCAGAGAATTTGATGCAGATTCTATTTGAGTATTACTCCTGTTTTGGTTTCAGTGTTTATATCCCATCCCCAACATGCTGAATCCTCTCTCTAGCCCCTTGGTACTGAAATTTGCAGGATGCATTTACAGATCTAATATTTATTGCATGATAAATATAAATTGCTGCAAACAAAGTCTATCTAACATTAGGTGAGATTACTAGAAACAGTTCTAACTCCCACAGGTTCTATGATTACAGCCATGAGCTTGTAGAACTCCATTCTGTCCCAGGCCACAAAGTTTTATGTGGTGACTTTTGCTCATTTGGGCTGATACAACAGATGCTACAGAGATAGTAATTTAGAAATAGTTTAAAATGATTTCCCCCTCATAGTTTGTAAACTGAGATGTCTAGAGTCAGTGTGCTAGCAAGAACAATGTTTGGTCAAGGTTGCTTTGCTCCAAAGGTGGCCACCTGTGGCTGTATTCCCTCCCATGTGCTGGAAGGCAGAAAAATGGTGCCTAGCATGTGTCCTTATCATTGATGAGATGTAAGAACTGGAAACCTCTCAACAACCTTTGTTACAAGAACATTAATGCCATTATAAATGTGGAAGGCTCATTACTGAGTCATCCACCCAAAGGTTCCAGTTCCTGCCATTGCAAAAGATTAAGTTTCAATATGCATTTTATAGGGTGGTTAGATATAAACACTGAAACTATAGCAGTGCTCAACTGAAATCTATATCCAATTTTCTTGGAATTTAAAGCTTATATTATTCTCAAAATACCACTATCCTTCTAATTGCTGTCAGAACAAAATGCTAAAGGAAAAAGACTCTCTGATTTCAAAGCCACTACAAATTAACAGTCATCAAAAGACTATGGGGCTGGAATGAAAATAGATGCATAAATCATTGGCTAGTCTATAGATTCCATAAACAAACCTTACCAATATGGTTAAAGGCATTTTTTCCAGCAGTGCCAAGAATGTTCAGTGGAAATAAAGATGGTCTTTTCAACAAGTGAAACATTTGAATCTCTAGATAAAAATACAATGAAATTGGACTATTTTCTAACACACAACTTATCTAAAAATGGACCAGATACCTATATGTAAGACTTAAGACAATAAAATTCTTCAGGCAAACAAAAACATAGGGAAAACCTCCCTACACTGAATTGTCAAGTTTCCTTAGAATGAGAGTTAAAGAGAAATGGCACTGAAAAGAAGACTCATGAAAAATTTAAAACCTTACTGCATCAAAAGAAAGCAGATTAGAAAGAAAACTCACAGAAGAGAGAAATGCTTGCAAACTATATTTTCTAAACTTAATATATAGACTACAGTGGAGTTCTAAAATTTACCAAAACCCAAGTGTCTTGATGACCAGTGGGTACAGAGCTTGAGTATAACTTTCTTAACAGCTATAAAATGTTCACTGGGGGTCAGACAGTGACTCCATAGATAAATCACTGGCTACACAAACATGAATAGTGGTGCCCAGATCCCAGAACTCACCTACTGCACATATGGGACTTCTGTTAGTCTATAATAGATGGCAGTGTAGAATGCAGAAGCCTCAGAAGCCTGGAAGCCTTTCATTCATCTTTATCCCATTTGTTGCAAATAATGTTTCTACTATGAAAATGTGCTTTTCATGACAAGTTCTAGTGCACTGAGCAGGGGAAAAAAACAAGAAGAAGTTGGAAGTCAAAGACTGGCATGCAAGATTGTCTTCTGTCCCCTACATGAAGCCTATTCCAAATACATCTGTACTAAGAAACATAAATTTTCATGTACACACACAGTAACATATCACACACACATACACACACACACACACACACACACACACACACACACAGTGAAATGCGCAATGTCCCTAATCATCAGGGAATTATATATCATTGAGATGCCATGCTATTCCCCAGAGGATGGTTATGTTAAATGAGCGAGCAAACTAAACCAGAAGATAAATTCTGGAGAGAATGTGGTGTTATTGGCCCATTCCTCACTGTAGTTGGGAACACAGAACAGTCTGTCTTCTGTAAAATCAGTCTAATGATTTCTCAAAAAAAATTACAGTAAAGATTCCATAAATAAGTAATTCCACTTATGGGTATTTAGTCTAACATTTGAAATTGTGACACTGAAACGATATCTGTCCACCTATGTCATCAGATTCACAATAGCTAAGAAGCAGCAGATGGATTTATTGACACATGTATGGTCCAGCCAAACTTTCCAAGTGCAAACAATTTAACATTAGTGAACATTAAAAATGAAAGGAAATTCTGAATGTACTATGTAAAATCCAGTAAGCTTGAGGATATTGTGGTAAGCAAAACAATCCAATACAAGGATTATAAATACTACACTATTTGGTTTAGATAGGGTACATATAAAAACTAAATCAGAAAGACAGTATATGAAGTGGTGGCCATTAGCTATTAGGAAGAATGGACAATGAACCCTTACTATATAAACACTATGCAAGTTCCACTTATTTCTACTTTGATTGATTGCTTGAAAACCTCATACAGTCCATGTCTCTTGATCATAGCCACTCCTGACAGCCTCCTTCCCAACCTTTCCCAGAGGGACTACCACTGCCACATATTCCTCTCAACTTATGGTATCCTTTTATACATTTTAATTATTTCATCTTTCACCAAATGTATCTTATCAGGGTTAAAGTTTTGTCCATGGACATAGGACACCTACTCGTGGCCACACTAAGGGGACTATCCTTTCCTGAACAGCCAACAAATGCCAGTAACTCCTTAGCTAGTACTGGGGCATCAGAAGCTCATCTTTCTGGCTTGAATTTTTAAATGGCTTGATCTTATACAAATCTAATACAAGCACCCCTAGCTACTGTGTGTTTACCTGTCATATTCAATATTCAAAGGTCTGTTCCCCATCCCATGGCTCTTACATTCTCTGTGACTTCCATGATGTTTACTGAGTCCTAAGCAGGGAGTTGATATAGATGCACATGGACTGCTGAATACTCACAGTCATTTATCCTCAGCATTTTGAATAATAATGCATCTTTGCAATAACCACTTCCTGTTGTAGATAGAAGTTTCTTTAACGGTAACAGCACAAATCATTTAAGCATAAATATTTAGAAGACAGTTTGCCACCACCATCATTTAGTAAAACAATACCAACAAGTTCTTCACTATGGTCTAAGACTTCTTTAACTATGCGAAGACCATATTTACAATACCAGGCATGAATTACTGGCTGTGAACTGACATCAAGTCCAATCAACAGAACAGTTGGTACCCACATCAACTGTCTCACTATTATTGTGTCTTGCCTTGCTATGCCTTGCCTTGCCTTCCCTTGCATTTCATTGCATTATGTTGCATTGCATTGAATTGCATTGGTATTTTAGAATGCAGAATCCAACCATGGCAGGTTCAAGAGTGGATAAAATAATCGATAGCTTGATTCATCTAGAAGCTTACATAGCATCTTCCACTGATCAGCACCATGAAAGAGTAAGCTAAGGGATTTTCCTGGCAAATTCAAGATTCATTTCTCTGTTCCCTGCAATCAAATGTATGGTATCTTCAGCAATCCTGTCTTAACATATTAAGCAATGGCAATAGCCTGTGTTTCTTGTTATTGGAACCTCTTGACCAATAATTCATAGGGAGCTAACATGTGCCTCATGTGAACATTTTCATTCAATAATCCATGCCTTCTGGGGAGTACTACTGTAAAATATTGGGAGATGGTTTTGTTTAAACTACTTTTAAAATTATATTTTAATTAACTTCTGAATTAGTAAGATTGATTCATGTATTCATATGATTTAGTCATGTACGTTTAGTTTTGGGTAGCCCAACCCTTTCCCCTCATTTTCCTTTCCCCTGTACTATTCCTATATAAACCACAAAACCTTCATTTCTCGCTATTTCTGTTCATGTCAAATATGTCTCACTATGTTCGCTTACTATTTTTTCACTTTGAATATAAGACCATAGATTCTCAAGTATGAACCTTGAGAGGTTCTTTGTGCACACTTCACTGTAGTTAGGCCTTGTTTTAATATCTTATTTGCTAATCCTCATTGTTCTGCTACCTTGTGAGACTTAATCCCCTAAGTATTTCCTTATTTACTTAATTTTACCCATATTCTACTATCCCATTTCCCTAATTGTTCCCCTATACCCAGTTTTTACTTTCATAACTTGCATGTGTATTTGATGTTAACTACATAAAATAAAAAATTAAAGTTGTGAACTTGATATTTAAAAAAAGTGTTTGTCTTTCTGGGCCTGAGTGACCTTGCCCAATATAGTTTTATCCAGTTCCATCCATATACCTGGACAATTTACAATTCCCTTGCCTTTATAGCTTATTAATATTTCAGTGTCCATATACACTGTATTTTCATTACCCACTCATCAGTTGATGGACACATATGTTCAAACATTTCTTTGTTATAATGACTAGAGTAGTAATGATTTCAAGCATGTATATATCTCTACAGTAAGATATAAAGTAATTTGGGTATATACCCAAGAATGATACAGCTGTCATACAGCAGATGTACTTCTAGTATTTTAAGAAACTTCCAGACTGAAATGCAATTTTATAAAATGCACATTTTTGAAAAAATGTTTAGTGATATTTTCACAACACTAAAAATGTATTTGACACCATCAACTTACTTGAAAATGGTAGAGATGGTTGATTTTGTTATATGAATTTTCCTATGACAAGAATTTTGAATAAAAGCATTTAGTTAAACTCATGTTATTTATACATTATTTCCTAATAATAACCACTTCATCTCTGTTAATTTTTCACTAAAGGTCATGTTTCAGACTATGGCAGAGTATCAGCAAATATAACTAATGATTGGCTGAATACATAGCAGTTGCAGGTATACGTTAAGTTCACTATATTGTATATCTTGATAATTCCAAGATACGTGTTCTGTTACTACTGTATTGTGGCTATAATATCTAGGATATATTGACCAAATAAGTTTCCTGAAAACACAGTAAATAGCTGGGATTTTAGTTCTACCTGTAATCTATGCAATTCAAAGTATAGTTCATGGGCCAATATCATTATCTAGGAGCTGGTTCAATGCTCAGATGCTCACACTGCATTCCATAATATGAAACAATTTGACAATATGTTATTTTGCAAGGCTTACTCTAAATCTATCTCCTGTCACATCTTCCTTTCAATACCCTAAAAAGAAGTTTTATAAGGTGATCTCTGTGGTCATCATTCATCCCTGGACATGACAATAGTTAGATGGTGAACAGCTTTGCTTAATTTCAGTATCCACCCCACACTGCAGTTCTAGATTAGCCCTTCCATAGTGATTTTGCTTCTCTCTCTCTCTCTCTCACTCCCTCGCTCTCTCGATCTATCTCACCTTTCTTTCCAGATTAAAAATAAAGCTTTGAATGGCACCTTCGAATACATTAAAGTGACAAGACATTTTGGATTAACAGTCACTTAGCGATTACTTGTGAAAGCATTGATGAGAGAAAAACATACATATTGAAATTACGAAAATTGTCCTAGATGAGATGAAGCAGAGAAGATTTAAAAAGGGGGGGGAGGGATCTTAACAATTTGTTAATTAGGGCGACTTGTCTTTCTAAATCTCTCCATCAATCACAAAGAAGACATGATACACAAGTCCAGTGAAATAGAGGAACTTGTTTATACTCTTAGCCATAATGTATTTGAAATGGGATGCAAACCTGCAGAAAATCCAAGAGGTCAAGATCTTAAACACTTTGATACTTGTCTCTTCTTTGAATTTTCCTAATTATGCAATGTCACTTGTCCCTCTGTCTGGTTATCTATGAGATAAAAATAAAAATCTCTACCTATGACAAAGGCAACACAGTCAAAGGACCTGTACAAATTTTAATATCACCAATAAATGTTAGAAATAAGGCCTATATTTAATCTTGAATCATATGTGTAAGGCAATTTTGAATAAAAACTTAAGCATGCTGAAACTAAGTCACATGCTTCCTTAATTATTAGGATAGCTTGCATCTACTTTGGAGAAAAATGAGAAAATTACAGTAAAATAGGCTAATATCCAGACTTATAATTTCAAAGAAATATCTAAGAAATGCCCTAGGAAAAATGGAATATATATAATTTTTCTCTTGCCTTGATAATGAGAATTATCATTAATTAACAGTGAGCATGATGAAAATCAATATATGCTTAGTGTGCAATGCTCATAACAGAAGATATTGGTTATTAAATGAAGATCCCACTGCTAAAAAAACTTACCTCCCTATGAGTTACTGGTCAGTAAGGTAATAGGGTAACCAAGGCCATAGCAGTTGTTCTTTGTTGCTCACTATGCCTAAATGATATAATATTTCTAAAGACACTACATACTTTGTTGCAGGACAGAGAAATCAGTCTTGGACTGATCAGGAAACTCTCCTGATGGCCAACAGTTCACAGACTGAAAGATGCCATATAGGTTGATGAGGGAGTCAGGAAATTATTGGTCTTATCCTACACTGGACCATGTATATTATGATATGTGCATGCCAGCAATAATATGATTGCTTTATGGAGTGTTTGTAAATAACAGTGAAACCAGCCAAGTGGCTCAAGAACTTCCCAAGGCCATTCTGGAAGTCACTTAGGGACCCAGTTCTCTACTAAACTTTCTCTTTAATTATTATGTATTTTATACTACATTACATTGATCTTATTAGTTATCCAATCACTAAATTTTGAAATTATTAGTAAATTTCATCATTGTTCAGGCATCATTTACATTGTTAATTTGTTGTAGATAAATAAAACTTACTCTGAAGGAATAACAGACACAAGTAGGATAATACAAAAATGTGTACTATGGGGTGGATGGAAAAGGAACTTTGGAAAGTTGAGCTTAAGCTGTAGCCAAAGAAAGATTTGCTGAACAGTATGGTGTTTTAAAAAGGCTAATCAATGAGATTGAGGGGCTGAGGAAGAAGATGAATGGTAATATGTGAGTTGGAACTTGAGGAAGAGCCTAGACCAGGTTAAAAGTATCTGTGTTTAATAGACTAGAGAGTCATAAAAGTGCTGTTGAGTCCAGGTTTAAGGATGGGCAGACTTTGATGATTTCAGTTTAGATTTGAATACTAGAGGTATAGTTCAAATAGTATTTAGAATGATAGTCTTTAAGAATTTTAGGTATAGACAGGCTGAAAGTGGTTACAACACAGATAAGAAAACTAGCTAACACCTATGAAGGACAGCGTTCATTTCCCTCCTGGGCCCATTCATCATTCTCTTGGGTATGTTGACCTGTATTTTATTTTACGTATCTACTTCCTTTCGTAGACACAGCCCACATACTTCATTTGGAGTTATTTCACTTCAGGATTCAGCTATGAGCGTGCAATGAATTCGAGGGTAGCCAGCCAGAGTATCACAGTCCCTGACCATAATGATATTTCGAGTGATAGATATTTAAACCATTAGAAAAATCCATGAAGTGCAATGACTTTTTGTTGACTAAAGTGAAGGCAGAAAGCAATTTTTTGTTATTTGGCTTAAATCTAGAAGGCCTTATAGTTGGCGATGTGGAAAGGCTTCTTGTCACTCCTGGGAATCTGAAGATGAGAATAATATAGATGTGAGGAAAGCCAGGAGAGAGATATAGTCAATACTTGGGTCAAGGCATGCATAAAAGCTATACATAAAATGTATTCAGGTGATCCTTTTTATAAGTTCTTTAAGACTATGTTGAAGTGGAAACATCTCATGTGCTTTAAACCAGATGAAACGGGGATGATTTTTGAGGGGACAGTTTCTGACCATATCACTTCTATTCTGAGTCTCAGCTTGGTCTACAGCATAGCTTATTTGAGCCACTTGAGTTGATTCCCCTTCAAACACTACAGAGTGTTAAGTATCTTAATGGTTTGCTCCAGTGACAGAGATGAGAAATGCCCTCTTGGCACCTAGTTGAACCTCTTTACAGTTTTCTTGGTTCAGTTTGTAGCAGAACATTTAAAATATACTATGTTCTAGTAGAAGAGCGGTAGCCAAAAGGAATTTCTCACACAGCTGCCTAATTATTCTTCTTTCTGGAGAAGTTCTTAAGAGCCCTGAGTTGGCTATACATCCATTTCCCTTCACAGTCAGGAAGATAGTTCCATGAAAAATTCATTAGTGCCTTGGGTCTCAAGTGCTCTATTCCCCTCTCCCAGAGGGTTCATAACTCCAGCTG
This sequence comes from Apodemus sylvaticus, assembly GCF_947179515.1. Taxonomy (NCBI): domain Eukaryota; kingdom Metazoa; phylum Chordata; class Mammalia; order Rodentia; family Muridae; genus Apodemus; species Apodemus sylvaticus. The sequence goes on from NC_067488.1 coordinate 33,843,608, forward strand.
AAAAGATGGTGAATTTAATCTGCACAGAGGAATGCATCTCTGAATATTATATCCTTTAGGCAGAAGGTAAGATATACATTTGCTTCTTGTGACACACATAGCATTACCTGTCTGTTCTTTTGTTTGTAGCAATAAGAATGTGTAGAAAAGTTATTAACAGATGGTACAAATGAGCATTTGTCTGAATTATATAGCAACATTTGCAAAGTAGATTTTAAAGTCTTGTACTTAGGCTTTCAAGCACAGCAATAATGTGGTGGGTTATAGTCCTAATGTGTTAGAAACAAGTAGAATTTCTCTCCTTTATGATGTAGACTTGATGGAAACATTTGCTATATTTGCCTAATGAAGTCATGCTTCATCCATCTCAGAGAACACATTCCATTTGATTAAATTCTTCTAGCATTACTGAGTTCTGCATTGGATGCTAGGAATATAAACCTGGAAAAAAAACACATTTTTTTTGTTCTTGTCAGGCTCAAATATTGGTAGTTTAGACAAGCAAGCAAACACAGCTTTAGAGCATTTGCAGCTGAATGGGCCAGACAAAGCTCATGGCAGTCACGCGGGTAGAGGTGCTGGGCTGTACCGAAGGAAAAAAGAGAAGATGCAGTACTTGGAATGGACTTTAGGAAAATAAAATGGAACTCATAGATATTGCTGGAGTTCTCACTGGACTCCAGAAGGAAAGCATGGCCTGTTCAAAGATAAGGAGACTTATGACACTCAGTGTTTGGCTGATGAGTGGTACATTATGTATGAAGGATAGTATCCAAAAAGGGCATGTGTTGGGAAAAGAGGGTGGAAGTTTGGAAGGAAGATGAATGGGAAGGCAGCTAAGATATCCCAGATGAAGGCTCTGCAACAGCCTTCCTAGTAGGAAGGAGAACTGAGGTGAGCAGGGCACTGGGAAAGTTGGAATAGACAGAAAAGTATGGGCATGTCAAAGTCCTTGTACGGGTCTGACTAGTGACTGAGAGTGTCCTCAAGTGCCACATGTGCAGCCTGCTTCCCTAGGGTACACCTTTCTATCTGCCTTTCTTTGGTTTCATAGAAACAGAGCAAGACCTTCTCCCCTGCAGACTGGGATATTGTTTCAGGAACTGTGAGTCAACTTTCAGAGAAGTATTCACACTGAAGTGATGGTTTTTTTTTTCTCCAATCTTATTAATGTGAGTAAAATTTGCTTTCTCACTATCCTGACTATTGTACATATTTCATTTTAAGGCAGCTTAGAGGAAGAAGAAACTCATCTGTAAGTCCCTTAAAATGGCAAAGTCCCAAGGTCAGCTTTTCATTTTCATCCATACTCAGCTGGCCATTTTCCTTCAATTGACTGGAAGACTGAATGTCTTATTTGGGTCAATGAAGGGCTCTGTCCTGCCCTTCATTGTTTTCTCCTCTGTAGTGTTTCCTGGCTATCAGTCTTCTAGCTTCAGATTTCCATCCCCAGTTCCTGGATTTTTCAAAGACCATACATAGCTCTATACACAACCTCTATACCTGTGGACACCACTCTCTGCTGCCACAGACCTAGGGGTTTCTCTCAGCCAATCTAAAAATAGATATCTAGTTGGGGAAGGCTCTACTGAGCCTTTTCTCAAAGTTTCACAAATCAAGAATTAAAGTTAAAAAAAAATCATTCTATCATTCTTTAAAAGATATAATACTGGCTAATTCCAAATAGCTAATAAATAGACATCCTATCATTTTCTAGGGGTATCTAATTGTGCATTTAAACTGATAATAGATCAAATAAATTTTAAAGATCAGTAGGTACATGAAATAATTTAAAAAGTGAATTCTACCAATTTTTATTGTCAAGTTGATTCTTTATCCAGTGGTGGGCAGGAAAGGAATTAGGTAGATATTTGGTTTCTAGTATTGTCTAGCATTCATCATCCAAGTTTGAAGTTTTTCTTTTGGTTCATATATATATATATGTATATTCTTAAAAAATACAGAGACAAAAGCTCAAACTGTTATGCAAGCTGTCTGATACATCACAATTAATAAGTCATGAAATGACATCTGCAGCCAGGATTTCAAAACTCATGTCCTTTTAAGAAAGAAAATTACCCATGGAAATTTCTTTTTGGTCTAAAAGGGTGAAACTTCAGTAATGGGTCTGAATTCCTAGGAGGTCTCCATTGTCACCTTTGTGCTTTCAGAAATAGAATAGAGACAAATGTATTCATCAACAGCTTTTCACAGAAGGAATTCACACAATGAGGAAATGGGAAAAGACCCAAATGACACTATTATAAGAATGGAGGAAAACATCTATCCGTATTGGGGAAAAAAAGGAACCTTTTAGACAAATCGAGAGAAATGCTTATTCTGAATTCAAAACCAGGAATAATTTCTTCTCTGAAATGAATCAGTTTATGGAGTTTGAATTTCACCAGAGAAATTTGCACAATATTTTATGTGCCTGCCTGGGGCAAGATAATTTCATCATTACAATTAAGTCAATAATGATAATAAAACCTGGTAACACGAGTCTCTTTCCATAATAACCATTCTCTTGAACACAGGCGCCCTTCTTTGCATACAAAGTACTTTCGTTAATGCAAGTTCATTTGACCCTCACAACCAAGCTAATAGGCAGTATTGAAATAAAAAGTTAGGGCTCCTAGAGTAAACACATTAGCGATGATGGACAGAATTTTGATCTCTAAGCTCTCTCCTCTATTATATACTACTTCCCCTCAAAATAGTTTTCCAAACTCTTGGCATCTTTATGCAACATCTAGACTTTGTTTGACTATTAATCTTTAATTTTAATTAAAATAGAAATACATCAGTTTCTACTTCCCTTTCTTATCTTTAACCCTTCCAATGTCCCTTTCTACCAGTCCCCTCCCGGGGTACCCTTCTCATTTCTTCTCCCAATTCATGGTCTCTTATTCTCTGATATATATATATGTGTGTGTGTGTGTGTGTGTGTGTATACACATAAATATATAGGTACAACCTGCTAGTTTATTGGTGTTGCTTGTAATGTATATAACTTCAGACCTGATCTCTTGGACTTAGATAGCCAAATAGGTGGCTCTTTCCTGGATAAGTGATACTTTCTCTTGGCATTCCTTAGTTACTGATAGTTCTTTATCTAGGGGATAATTGCTCTGTGCAATTTCCCCCTTCTGTTTTAGCTTATCTAGTGGTGCTATCACTGTTCTGGTTTTGTTTAGGCTGTCATATTGTTGAGATACCATGGTTGTAGCTTCTCTGTCATTGCCAGAAAGCATGATCTCATAGGAGTTTTCTTGGTCCTCTGGTACTTAATGTTTTTGCCTCCTGTTGTAGACTGTTCCCTGACCCTTAGATGCAGGAGCTGTGCAATATCTCTGTTGCCTGGGCATTCAATGAATACTTGGATAATCCATGCCTTTTTACCAGCTGTGATTTTCTATATTGATCTCCATTTGCTGCAGAGAAGTTTCTTTGATGAAGAGTGAGAATCACATTTATATGTGGGTATAGGGATAAATTTTAAAATTGTTAGGTATTATACTGGTTTAATAAAGTGGAGAAAAACAGTTCTCATCTAAGACCCATGACATTACTAGCCAGAGGTAATTGATTAAATTTCTACTACCAACTATGATTTTTCGTCTGTTTGTAAGCCTTAAGTCCAGTTAGACAGTTGTTTACCACCAATATGTGAGTGCCACTATTGTATCTTTGTATGATATTTTAGAATTCTAAAATTGATTGATTTTTCTGAAGATTCCCTCATAAGCAGCATCTCTACAATCCAGCTAGTTTTGGAAGAAATTGAAAGGGGAGTTGACAGGTCAGTAGGACGCTTAACTCTTTCTTTGATAATTGATATAAAAGGTGTGTATTCTTGGGGGTCATAGCTGCAGGAAAGATAAATGTACATGATTTAGCATTAGTAAGTTAATTTAATTAAAGACAAAACAGAAGTAAAATCAAACATGTTTCATTTTCATCTGGTTTCTTTAGGATTCCGTAGCTGCCTAGAGCTAATACACACTGTCCATCTGTTTTTCTTTTACTTATTTATCATTTACTTTAATATCCCATGACTATTGGTTGTCAATTTTACAGGAAATAGAATCACCAAGTAGACAAATCTCAGGACATTATTTTTAAGGAAGTTTCCAGATTATGTTAATGGAGATGGAAAGATCCATCCTAACTGTGGGTCACACACACCATCCATGAGCTGAGACATTTGACTGAGTTCAAAGGAAACGCCTGAGGTGAGCACCGGCATTCTCTGCTCTTGAATATGCTTGTAATGTGACCATCTGCTTCATGTTCCTGAGACCATGGGGGCCTTCTCCACCATGAAGGCCAGTGGACCCTGGAAATGTGAGCCAAAATAACCTCTTCTTTTCTTTGGTTGCTACAAAAGTTGCCTTGTCTACAATAAAGTGTTTGGAGTCACTTTATTATTTCTTTTACTAAGATTTATTTTTGCATCCTGAAGACAACATTCAAGAAAAATTGTTTCTTAAAATTTTCATATCTGTCTGTCTGTCTGTCTGTCTGTCTCTGTCATCTGTTTATCTGTCTATCTGTCTGTCTATCTATCTATCTATCTATCTATCTATTATTATTATTATTATTATTATTATATATATATTTATATCAGTAGTAGTGAATTTATAATCCAGATCTTTGTGAAATTAGATACAAAATTATAGTAACTCTGATGGCTTGCCATGTTTGAAGCAGAATTAGTTTATGTGCCCTGACTGTTTCTGAGCCTTCCTGTTTTGAGTCTGCACACTCTCAAGTGTAACTTGCCTTCATTGTCTCTACTCTGCTTTGCACTGACATGTAGGTATCATGCCTATTGGACATATTAAAATAACTGAGGCTTTAGAGAAGTCAATTTGTGTCAGGACAAAATAACAGAAGTATAAGCATTTGAAATGTAGAATCATACGAGAAACAATGCAAACTGGCATTTTAAGAAAAACTCAACCATGCAAAAATAAGATTTAAAGTTCAGCTATAATTTATTTATGTTATTATGTATGGCATATGTCGGTATCAGGAACTGACTGGGCAAATCATCTCCAAACTCAGGAATGTCACACATGCGCATATCATATATTATATTTTTTTATTAGAGTATGTTTATTGTTGTAAGTTTGTAGGTTTAGATGTAGCTTCTTCATGCGTAGTTCACTTTATTTAACCCTAGTCCAGGCCTTCACCATTTCAGCCCCAGTCAGTTCTCTACCATCTTGAACATGTCTGCCCCAGCATTCTCCTTCTCTGCTTTCATTTCACATATATTGCTGTCCCGCTTTCCTGGATGTATTCCCTCTGCCATTGGGCAGGTTCTAGTATTTTAGCTTCTTCAAGTTAGAAACCCAAAACAAAAGAATTTAAATATAACTTCATTGCAATCCCAACTTGTATATGTCATAGCTTTTGCTTCTCTGTCACTAAGATGTGCAACACTTAAGGAACAGGTGACCTTCTGACCATCTATATTCCATAGTAAGTGCTTGGGAATGTCCATATTTTGTGGGTTCCAAAGCTATGGGGCCGGGATAAAAAACTGTGAATAAAATTAGCTTATAAATGTATATTTATTTAAAATGGAAATAATAAGTAAAAAATAAAAGTGATATGGATAACACAACACATGGAACTACATTATATAAAAGTGCAAATCACAAATCCATGAAAATAATTTACTAACCATTAGCTTGAATTATTGTAATATTTTCATATACTTTGGGTGCATATATTTAATCACTGTTTCAAGTAAATATATGGGGCTGGAGTAATGGCTTGATGTTTAGGAGCCCTTTCAGTGCTTTTTACAAAGACACGGGTGCAGCTTAGAGTACTCCATGGTACTTCACAAGTTCTTTAAAATCCAGTTCTAGAGAATTTGACAGCCTCTTATGTAGTACACATGCATACATGCAGGCAAACACTCATACACACAAAATATAAGTAAATTTAAAAGGTGAAATTCTCTGTAATTATCAGTTTCTAAAGTGATTGTGTCTTCTCCACTAGGGTTGGTTCCAGATTTGCCTTTTTAGTCCTGGCAGTTCAGAACATTCGAGTTTCATCTTTTGGTACTCTTGAAAATATGGCAGTCCTTTGTCCAGTTTGGAGAAAGCCTGGTCAAGGTTCTTTCATCTATGAGCTGTTCTTCTTGGGGATGAAGTAGCCTTTCTTTCATAGTGACTAATCTTAAATACGCTGAGAGTTGAGAGCATTGCTTAGTCACTGGCCGAATCTTCCGATGCAATAAGAGACACAGTGGCCCTGCAGTCTTGTGGTCCAGTACCAGGTGAGTCAGTACAGATACTGGTATGATTATTCCTGGAAAACTGTCTTGCCCAAAGTGGCTGACAATACCTGTGAATTCTGTGGCAGTACCTGTGTATAGCATAATCCCAAAGAAGTGGGCTCTAATACCAAAGGAATAAAGTTTTTACTGAGAGCAAAGGAAAGCAGGCAAAGAGAGAGAGACGGCTTCCTATTTCCAGGTTTTTTATATAAACTGTAACCTTGCCACCTCAAAAGACCTGGTTTAAAGGTGAGTCTTCCTATTTAATAATTTATTCAAGAAAAACCACTTATAGCTATAGCCAGCTGCTTATGTTTTAGTAAATTCCAGATGTAGCCAAAGTTGACAACCAAGATTATCCATAAATTTTACTTTGTTTATTCCAATGAGGAACTGAAATCACTCAGTTTCAACCACATTGATGTTTGGTTACCTAGATTCTCCCCTTTATTTTGCTCAAAATTCCCACCTATTCTTTCTTCTTAAGCTCTGCATATGTAAACTATAATCAAAAATTTAAGTTATGCGCAAGGACACACACATACACATATCCTTCAAATCTGCTGTCAATGGTGTGGAACTGCATAATATTTATTAGCCACTACAAGGCACAAAGATATCTTTATTATAGGTCATTTTATTATCAATAAATGCAGGTTACAGGATATGAATTTAGGTGTTTAAAGCAAAGTAACAGAAACATCTAGGGATATAGAGCAGATTAATCTAACAATGTAGCCAATGGTCTGAAGGTATAAACCTGCTGCAGCCAGTTTATGTCTTGGTGACACTGTGTATTCACTAATTTTTAGCATGGGTATGAGAATGTGGTCTGATGATTGGTTTTCATTTTTTAAAAAATAGCACTAAGCATGGCTTCTTAGGTTTCCACTGGAGGATGCAGAAGTCTTGCATTATTTTATACCCTTTTATGGTATATGGAAGAGTGTGAAAATTCAAGTTACATTTGAGTGCTTAACAAGATCACACACACACATACACACACACACACACAAAACCAGGAAATTATCTCCAAGATTGTTCTAGAATATTCCAGACACAGAAACACTTCAAAATCTTACCACAAGGAGTCACTGTCTTTATCTATAACACAAACAAATTAATTTCTAAGTAGTTGCTGTCTCTCTCTCTTTCATGGACTACCTGTATGTATAAACAGTTAAAAAAAAAGATAGTGCAGCCTGGTGGTGGTGGTGCACACCTGACTCCAGCACTTGGGAGTCAGACACAAGCAAATTTCTGAGTTCAAGGCCAGCCTGGACTACAGAGTGAATTCCAGGACAACCAGGGCTACACCGAGAAACCCTTTCTCAAACAAAACAAAAACAAAACAAAACAAAACAAAAAAACCAAACAACAACAACAACAAAACAAACAAACAAAAAAACAAAAACAAAAACAAACAAAAAAAAGATAGTGCTAAATCATATGGACTCATTTTTCTTTTTTTCTTTTTCTTTCTTTTTTTTTTTTTATGATTTTCTCTATTCTTTGTTTGCATTCCAAATGATTTTCCCTTTCTTGTTCCCCCTTCCCACTAAGTCCCATGAGCCCTCTTCTCACTGCCAGTTCCCCAATCAACCCCCTTCCCTTCTCTGTCCTGGCAATCCCCTACAATGCTGCATCAAGCCTTTCCAGGACCAGGGCCCTCTCCTTCCTTCTTGGGAATGATTTGATATGGGAGTTGTGTCTTGGGTATTCAGAGCTTCTGGGCTAATATCAACTTATCAGTGACTGCATTCCATGCTTGTTCTTTTGTGAATGAGTTACCACACTTAGGATGATATTTTTCAGTTCCAACAATGTACTTAAAAATTTCATGAATTCATTGTTTTTAATTGCTGAATAATACTCCATTTTGTATATATACCACATTTTCTGTATCCATTCCTCCATTGAGGGACATCTGGGTTTTTTCAAGCTTCTGGCTGTTATAAATAGGGCTGCTATGAACATAGTGGAGCATGTGTCCTTATTACATCCTGGGAGAATCCTCTGGGTATACGCCCACGAGTGGTATGACAGGGTTCTCCAGAAGTGTCATGCCCAGTTTTCTGAGGAACCGCCAGACTGATTTTCAAAGTCAGTCATCTTATAGCCCCACCAGCAGTGGAGAAGTGTTCCTCTTTCACCACATCCTTACCAACACCTGTTGTTTCCAGAGTTTTTAATCTTAGCCATTATGACTGGTGTGTGGTGAAATCTCAGGGTTGTTTTGATTTGCATTTCCCTAATGACTAATGATGTTGAACATTTCTTAAGGTGCTTCTCAGCCTTCTGAAGTTCTTCAGGTGAAAATTCTTTGTTTAGATCTGTATGCCTTTTTTTAATAGGGGTATTTGCTTCTCTGGGATCTAACTTCTTGAGTTCTTTGTATATATTGGATATTAGCCCTCTGTCGGATATAGAGTTGGTGAAGATCTTTTCCCGATTTGTTGGTTGCCATTTTCTCCTTTTGACAGTGTCCTTTGCCTTACAGAAACTTTGTAATTTTATGAGGTCCCATTTGTCAATTCTTGATCTTAGAGCATAAGCTATTGGTGTTCTGTTCAGGAACGTTTCTCCTGTACCCATGTGCTCAATGTTCTTCCCCAATTTCTTTTCTATTAGTTTCAGTGTTTCTGGATTTCTGTGGAGGTTCTTGATCCACTTGGAGTTGAGCTTAGTACAAGGAGATAAGAATGGATCAATTCGCATTCTTCTGCATGCTGACCTCCAATTGAACCAGCACCATTTGTTGAAAAGGCTGTTTTCCACTGGATGTTTTCAGCTCCTTTGTTGAAGATCAAGTGACCATAGGTGTGTGGGTTCATTTCTGGCTTTTCAGTTCTATTCCATTGATCCACCTGCCTGTCACTGTACCATACCATGCAGGTTTTAATATTACTGCTCTGTAGTATTGCTAGAGATCTGGAATACTGATTCCCCCAGAAGTTCTTTTACTGTTGAGAATAGTTTTAGCTATCCTGGGTTTTTTTTTTTTTTTTTTTTTTTTTTTTTTTTTTTTTTTTTTTTTTTTTTTTGTTATTCCAGATGAAATTGAGAATTGCTCTTTCTAACTCTATGAAGAACTGAGTTGGGATTTTGATGGGGATTTCATTGAATCTGTATATTGCTTTTGGCAAGATGGCCATTTTAACTATATTAATCATGCCAATCCAAGAACATGGAAGATTTTTCCATTTTCTGAAGTCTTCTTCAATTTCCTTCTTCAGAGACCTGAGGTTCTTCTCATACAGATCTTTTATTTGTTTGGTTAGAGTCACACCAAGATATTCATATAGTTTGTGGCTATTGTGCAGGGTGTCATTTCCCTAATTTCTTTCTCAGCCTGGTTATCCTTTGAGTATAGGAAAGCTACTGATTTACTTGAGCTGATTTTATAACCAGCCACTTTGCTGAAGTTGTTTATCATCTGTAGGAGTTCTCTGGTAGAGTTTTTTGGGGTCACTTAAGTATATTATCATATCATCTGCAAATAGTGATAATTTGAATTCTTCCTTTCCAATTTTTATCCCTTTGACCTCCTTGTGTTGTCTGATTGCTCTAGCTAGAACTTCAAGTACTATATCAAAAAGATATTGAGAGAGGGTAAAGCCTTGTCTAGTCCCTGATTTTAGTGGGATTGCTTCAAGTTTCTCTCCATTTAGTTGATGTTGCCTACCGCTTTGCTATGTATTGCTTTTACTATGTTTAGATATGGGCCTTGTATTCCTGTTCTTTCCAAAACTTTTAGCATGAAAGGATGCTGAATTTTTGTCAAATGCTTTTTCAGCATCCAATGAAATGACCATGTGTTTTTTTTTTCTTTGAGTTTGTTTATGTAGTGGATTGCATTGATGGATTTCCATATATTGAACCATCCCGCTGATAATGGCTGGATGTATAGGTATGTGACAAATTCAGAGAGAAAATCTCTCAGTGTAGAATGCTTTACTATACTGACATGATCTGAAGCTTCTAGACCTTATCTTCTAATCCTGGTAGTAAATATTCTATGTAGTCATGCAATCTACTTTAGACATTTTATTTTTTGCAACCTTTCTATAATTATTATATGCTTTTTAAAGGAATATTTCTGTCATGTTATTTCTGTGTTTTCCTTTGCTATTTTTCCTTTTGGTTAGATAATTTACACTTTCTATTTATGGTCTTGAATCCTGCAATCTTTGTTTGGATGAAATGTGGTACTTCTGTAGAGATTTGGGTTTGCAGGAAATGATAGGCCATGGGTGAGTAGGAATCTAAACTAGACCCTAGTTGGACAGCTGCTGGGTAAAGTGAAACAGAAGAGCTATTCAGACACTGCAGTCAGTTTTCCCATTTCTAAATGCTTAGCAGAACATCATAACTGAGAAATTAAACTCACTCCTATGTGGGGTCATTACACCTATCTTAAATTAAAAGCTGTTCTAGAATTCAATTCTCATCCTAATTTCTGTTGCCATTCATAGGCTAGGTAGGTGATGTGGATAGTTCTTCTCCAGTGTCATAGAAGGCCAGATAAATGGAAGTCCTTGCCCTAGACAATCAAGGTTGATAAAAATCATTCTGACAGTCCTAATGCCAACAAATAAATACCCACATGAAGAAGGCACTTCCTTACTTAAGGTGTGTATCCTTTTACTAGGTCGAAAAAGAGCTGAGACAACTGAGAAACTAAGAAATCAGACCATTAGAAGTGGCAGAGATGAGGATACAGGCCGAGGAAGTAGACCAGAGAGAAGGAATCAGAGTGAAGAAGCTTCAGATCGTAAAGCTCAGAAACTATTACTAGTCTCAACTAGAAGTGAGTGAAAGTAGGAGCAACCCACATGAGGGCCAGAGATTGACAGACAAGGGAGATAGAGAGGACACATTATAATCAAGCTGAATTCATGAGCGTTGTTTTTCAAACCAGAGCAGAAGGCCAAGGACAGCCTATAGAAATGCTGTAAGATTTTGACATGGATGTGAGTGCTGACAGACATATCTCCAAACCCAGGCTTCATGGAGACTTTTTAAAGTATAGCTTTTGTCTCCTTCATTTCCCCTTATTCTCTACAAATTAATGAATGCTGTGAGGCAAGCAATGTCTCCTTACCTTATCATTATTATCATCTATCATAAAGTCTACCAACCTATAATAGGAACTAATAACTATCTGTTGAATGATGAATTGTGAAACTGAGTGTGAGCTGACTCCAGACCACATGGGGCTAAGTCCTTACCTTTCAAAGGCTTAAATGATATACAAGGTATGTCAGTTAAGACTGACGTGTGTTTACTTCTTATCAAGACTTGATTCATTCACTCCCTGTTGTTCCTTTTTCCTCTTTTTGTCACCCTATATATACATTTAAATATGTGACTATTGGATTAGATGTTCATAAATAGTGTTGGGTATCGTTTTATTTAAAATACTGCTGATATGAGTAAATGTATCAGGTTTTGACGACAGAACTTTTCTGCATATCTGCACTACAATTTCCTGACTATGTGTTGCATGATCAAAGCAGCAGGATGAGATGATTTAGGAGGGATTTCCTCTCTGTAAAATACAGTTGCTTGGTGAAGGACAACAACAAAAAGATGACACTTGCAGTTGCAAGCTCATCCTCCCTATTAGATTTCTGTTAGTGTAGATACAATCTTCTCTGATAATGGTTATACACAAAGACAAGTTTCAATAATGACTGAAAGCAATGTTCTTGGGGATAGATAGATATTCCTTATAATAAAGATGCTAGAGGACAGTTATTCCTTGTACTAAAGAACATCAAAATGGGTTTAATTGAGGACAGCATCATTGATGAAAACCCTGGGAAAAGCTCTGGATTTCCTGGTTTTATTAGTAGGTAGTGCTTGATCAACCCTTCAAAGTCAACCAACCATCTTTCACACATTCTTTGTATGTTTACTATGCAAATAAATTTTATCAAATAGCAACTAGAGTTGAGGGGAAAAAAAGAAATTGTGATTCATAAAAGTCCTGACACTTAAAATCTCAGAATCCCCTTGTAAGACTTGGCCCAATGATTGTCTTTTCTATCTTTTTATTGGCAAGTCTGCCTTTTTTGGAAAATGGCTACAAAGGGTAGATGCTGAGGACAGGAGATTGGGAAGTGATCATTCCCTGGATTATGATTTGTATTTGGTTTCAGAATGTCTGCAACAAATGGAAATTTAATCTCATTATCAGGTACTAAGGGGTAAAACCTTAATCTAATTATAGTGGGAACTTTAGGAAGTGATTAAGACTGTATGCAGTCATTAGGGTTGTGTCCATATAATTAATTTCTAGTGGTTTTATACATTTGTAGCAATAGGGGAAGAAACTAGAGCAGACACAACATGCTGCTTGTCCTTTCCTGTACATGTATGTACCTGGTTGGCAATGCAATTATAGAAGTGAGAATACAACTATTTGGCCATGAACCTGCATATCTGTAAGCCAAAATAAAACAATTTTAAAAATAACTGTCCTGGTCTATGTTATTGCATTATTTTTTAAACAGGAAATGTACTAAGAGAACCAGTGAGCTGACACACAAGTCTTTAATCTGCCTCACATTGTCATCATGGACTGAGTGGAACAGTCATATTATAAGAGAGACATCTTCAAAACCAAATAATAAACATTATCACAATGAGGATTAAGAGGGGCCTACAAGAGCCCAAAGGAAGCCACTCATGATAAGTTCAGTGGAGACTGCCATGTGGACAAGGTAAAAGCTCATGATTTTATTGCCTACATATCAATATTGGCTTAGAATTCAATCACTTGGCTCTTTCTCTTTTTAGTGCGACTCAGTTGAAAATGCTCACACCTCTTACTAGTCATCCTTCTCTTGGATCTGCAGTTGGGCTTACCAGTCCAGTCTTTGCTAATCATGTTTGTAGTTTTTACTCCCATTTTTTCCAGAAAATAGGCTCAGTATGCCCACCATTGGCACTCTGCTTCCTGTCATAATGCAACTTTCTCTGGGGATACAGAACTTCCTTGACCTTCTTTTACTGTGCAACTTTGTGAGCATTTACTTCTTACTTTGTGTGTCTTGTTACATTTCTTGTAGAATATCCAGTGGATCTTAGGACCATTTAACATGTTTTCTGCAGTGATATTGGCACAGAAAGAGCACATGGACACTTTAAAACCCAAATAGAAATTCTTTATTGCTAGCCAGTAGCCACACATGAAATTTGTCCATATCATGCATCCCTGTGCCTTAAAGTTCTTAGCCTTTAATGCACCAAAATGATATTTTGGATGGCACACTTTAGTTAGCAAGATTTGGAACTATAGAAGCAAAAGGTAAGAAAGTTATTAGCACATTTAGGGACTTTACACTTCAGAGTTTTTTAAGCCACATTGAGGAGAAAGTTACTTAGACTTTTGTTCCTGTTTTGACAGACCAGCTAGGTCTTTATTCCTTTTCCTTTTTCAGATATTGTTGCTGATGTGCTGGGTTTCAAGGACTGATTGGTGTTTCTGTCTTAATGTAAGTTGTGCTACAATCTGGGGGCCTATTAAAGGCAAATCCAATCAGGAAACATCAGTAAAACCAACATGGTATAAGAAGGCCTATTGTGTACAGTGATAGGACCTACCATGTCCACTACAAGATTCTTGAGTCCATTGTGAAAGATCAGAAATGGAGGTCCAGAGGAGGTGAAGTGCTTTCCCAGGATCTGAACTCTCGTTTCTTTTTATTTTAAGTCCTGAAGTCTGCCTACAATAACAAATTTTGGCCACAAAACTTCACTGAGCAAACATTCTCCCTATGCCCTTTAAACTGATGTCAGGCATCTGATTTGTATCATAGATGGTTTCAAGTTTTTTGTGGTATACACTATTTAACTTCTTCCAACGATGAGTTGAATGCTCTGCTCCTGCTTTACAAATGAGAAAACTGGGACACACAGAAGCTATTCACAAATTTAGTAATTATAAAAGCTAGCATTTTCAATCTTGTTTTCTTCTAGCAGTCTGTGTTCTGTGTTGTGTATCTATTACCAGTTGTCCTCTTTGGACCCTTATTTACTGAACTTTCCTGGAACTTGATTTTAACACAGAAGGAAGTTAACTGTAGAAAGACAAGGTTTGATATCAAGTAATATACAAGTAAGCAAGAAGGGGGTTGAAGCATATAGCTGCTTGAATTCTCATGCTAATAGGTTCCCCCCCCAAAAAAAATTGTTTGCAAAGTCGCTCAGGTAAGACTGAGGGACCCTGACCCCCAGTTGGTTTTGATTGGTAAATAAAGTGCTGGAGACAATGCCTGGGCAGGAAGACAGAGGTAGGACTTTTAGAACTCCCAGGCAAGGGACAGAGGAGAAGGAAGAGGAGGAAGGAGAGGCATGTACTACGCCTGGAGAAAGTGAAGGAGAAAGAAGACACTGTGCTCAAGAAGGCGTGGTATAGAGAGCATAGTCTCCCTGTAGGACTGGTGAAAAGCAGCCACAAGAGGGTCCCCCTGACTGGGTCTAGGGCAGCAAAGATGGAATATAGGATTAGTAATAACTTCGGAATATGAGAGGGGTGTCATCATGTGAAGGTTAGAAAGTATCCCAGCCATTGAATTGTTTAAGGTATATCAAAATATAAAGGCTGTGTGTGTGTGTGTGTGTGTGTGTGTGTGTGTGTGTACATGTGCATGCTTCAGGACCATATTGAGAAGCATTAACTGGGTACTGCTACAGAAGCCTAATATCCATACGTAGCAATATTATCAAATATATGAATGAATTTGTAGCAAAAAGAGGAGAAATTACAAAATAGTTATAATAGGCAAAAGATGAGAGTGATACTGTGGTTGTTTGAATATGCTTAGGCCAAGGAATGGCTCTATAATTTGGCTTTGTTGGAGGCAGAATGCCATTGTGGCGATGGTCTTTGAGACCATCCTAGGTACCTGGAAGAGAGTCTTCTCCTGGCTGTCTACATCAAGATGTAGCTCCCTTTCCAACACTATGTCTGCCTGGATACTGCCATGTTTCCCACCACAATAATGGACTAAACCTCCGAAACCGTAAGTCAGCCCAGGTTAAATGTTGTTCTTTAGAAGAGTTGCCTTGGTTATGATGTCTCTTCACAGCAAGAAAACTCTAACTAAGACTAATGCTAATGGTTAGGTGCTTTGTGTTTAAGATTCAAGTAGGATATTTATACTGAATCCATACCTTCCATGTGGATGTTAATATTTCAGCATAATCTAAAGGAAGAAATTAATTTTAAAATATGAACTATATGTATATACAAATATGCATGCAATAACAACTAATAAAAAAGAGGCCATAAATTTAAGAGTGTGAAAAATGATATATGGGATGGTTTAGAGAAAGAAGAGGGAAAGGAGAAATGTTGTAATTACACAACAACTTCAAAACTAAAATATAAAAAGAAAAAAGATACTGGAAGATATAGATGACAAATGCAAAAATATATGGTCAAGCAGAATAGAATTAAAAGCTAGAAAAGTTACCGCATTGAATATGATGGTACAGAAAATTAAAAACAAGATATCTACAAATTTTAACATTAATTTTTTCTTTTATTAGATATTTGCTTTATTTACATTTCAAATGGAATTGCCTTTCCTCATTAGCCCTCCAAAACCCCCTATCCCATGCCTCCTCCTCCCTCTGCTTACCAAACACCCTTCCTCCCACTTTCCTGACCTGGCATTCCCTACACTGGGGCATCAAGCCTTCACAGGACCAATGGCATCTCTGCTCATTGATGTCCAACAAGGCCATCCTCTGCTACATATGCAACTGGATCCATGGGTCCCTCCATGTATACTTTTTAGTTGGTGGTTTAGACCGTGGGAGCTCTGGGGGTACTGTTTGTTACATATTTTTGTTCCTCCTATGGGGCTGCAAACCTCTTAACCTCCTTGGGTCCTTTCTCTACTCCTCCAATGGGGACCCTATGCTCAGTCTACTGGGTATTTTGATCCTCCTTCTAACAAGGGTTGAAGAATCCACACTTTGGTCTTTCTTCTTCAGCTTAATGTGGTCTGTGAATTGTATCCTAGGTATTTAGAGCTTTTGGGCTAATATCCACTTATCAACATGCATACCATGTATGTTCTTTTGTGATTGGGTTGCCTCACTCAGGATATTTTCTAGTTCCATCCATTTGCCTAAGAATTCATGAATTCATTGTTTTTAATAGCTGAGTGGTATTCTATTATGTAAATGTACCACATTTTCTGTATCAATTCCTCTGTTGAGGAACATCTAGGTTCTTTCAAGCTCCTATTTATTATAAATAAGGCTGCTATGAACATAGTGGAACATGTGTCCTTATTACATGTTGGAGCATCTTCTGGGTATATGCGCAGAAGTGGGATACCTAGGTTCTCAGGTAGTGCTATGTCCAATTTTCTGAGGGATCGCCAAACAGATTTCCAGAATGATTTTACCAGTTTGCAGTCTCACCAGCAATGGAGGAGTGGTCCTCTTTTTCCACATCCTCTCCAGCAACTGCTGTCCAGTGAGGGTATTTTTTTCTGATATATTCTTTATTTACGTTTCAAGTGATTTTCCCTTTCCTGGATTCTCTCTTTCTGAAAGTCCCATAAGCCCTCTTCCCTCCCCCTGTTCCCCAATCCAACCCTTCCCACTTCCCTGTCCTGGTATTCCCCTACACTGCTGCACTGAGCCTTTCCAGGACCAGGGGCCACACCTTCCTTCTTCTTGGGCATCATTTGATATGGGAATTGTGTCTTGGGTATTCCAAGCTTCTAGGCTAATATCTGCTTACCAGTGAGTACATACTATGAGTGTTCTTTTGAGACTGGGTTACCTCACTTAGTATGATGTTCCCCAGTTCCATCCATTTATCTAAGAATTTCATGAATTCATAGTTTCTAATGGCTGAATAGTACTCCATTGTGAATATATACTACATTTCCTGTTTCTGTTCCTTCTTCAAGGGACATCTGGGTTCTTTCCAGCTTCTGGCTATTATTAATAGGGCTGCTATGAACATAGTGGAGCACATATCCTTATTACATGCTGGGGAATCTTCTGGGTATATGCCCAGTAGTAGTATAGCGGGGTCCTCAGGAAGTATCATTCCCAGTTTTCTGAGGAACTGCCAGACTGACTTCCAGAGTGGTAGTACCATCTTGCAACCCCACCAGCAGTGGAGGAGTGTTCTTCTTTCTCTACATCCTCGTCAGTACCTGTTTTCTCCTGAGTTTTTGATCTTAGCCATTCTGACTGGTGTGAGGTGAGATCTCAGGTTTGTTTTGATTTGCATTTCCCTGATGACTAAGGATGTTGAACATTTCTTTAGGTGCTTCTCATCCATTTGATATTCCTCAGATGAAAATTCTTTGCTTAGCTCTGTACCCCATTTTTTAAGGGGAATATTTGGCTCTCTGGAGTCTAACTTCTTGAGTTCTTTGTATTTCTTGGATAAAAGCCCTCTGTCAGATGTAGTGTTGGTAAAGACCTTTTCCCAATTTGTTGGTTGCCATTTTGTCCTTTTGACAGTGTCCTTTGCCTTACAGAAACTTTGTAGTTTTATGAGGTCCCATTTGTCAATTCTTGATCTTAGAGCATGAGCTATTGGTGTTCTGTTGAGGAAATTTTCCCCTGTGCCCATGTCCTCAAGGGTCTTCCCCAGTTTCTTTTCTATTAGTTTCAGTGTGTCTGGTTTTATGTGGAGGTTCTTGATCCACTTGGACTTGAGCTTAGTACAAGGAAATAAGAATGGATCAATTCAAATTCTTTTGCATGCTGACCTCCATTTGAACCAGCACCATTTGTTTTTTTTTCCACTGCATGGTTGTAGCTACTTTATCAAAGATCAAGTGGCCATAATTCTGTGGCTTCATTTCTGAGTCTTCAGTTCTATTCCATTGATCTACCTGCCTGTCACTGTACCAATACCATGCAGTTTTTAAAACAATTGCTCTGTAGTACTGCTTGAAGTCAGGGATACTGATTATCCCAGAAGTTCTTTTACTGTTGAGAATAGTTTTAACTATCCTGGGTTTTTTGTTATTCCAGATGAATTTGAGAATTGCTCTTTCTAAGTCTATGAAACATTGAGTTGGGATTTTGATGAGGATTGCATTGAATCTGTAGAATGCTTTTGGCAAGATGGCCATTTTTACTATATTAATCCTGCCAATCCAAGACATGGAAGATTTTTCCATCTTCTGAGGTCTTCTTCGATTTCTTTCTTCAAAGACTTAAAGTTCTTGTCATACAGATCTTTCACTTGTTTGGTTAGAGTTACACCAAGATACTTTATATTGTTTGTGGCTATTGTGAGGGGTGTCATTTCCCTAATTTCTTTCTCAGCCTGTTTATCCTTTGAGTATAGAAAGGCTACTGATTTGCTTGAGTTAATTTTATATCCAGCCACATTGATGAAGTTGTTTATCAGCTGTAGGAATTCTCTGGAGGAATTTTTTGGGTCACTTAAGTATACTATCATATCATCTGCAAATAGTGATAGTTTGACTTCTTCCTTTCCAATTTGTATCCCTTTGACCTCCTTGTGTTACATTGCTCTGGCTATAACTTCAAGTACTATACTGAATAAATATGAAGAGAGAGGGCAACCTTGTCTAGTCCCTGATTTTAGTGAGATTGCTTCAAGTTTCTCTCCATTTAGTTTGATGTTGGCTACAGGTTTGATGTATATTGCTTTTATTGTGTTTAGGTATGGGCCTTGAATTCCTGTTCTTTCCAAGACCTTTAAAATGAAAAGATGCTGAATTTTGTCAAATGCTTTTTGAGCATATAATGAAATGATCATTTTTTTTTCATTGAGTGTGTTTATGTAGTGGATTATATTGATGGATTTCTGTATATTGAACCATCCTTGCATCCCTGGGATGAAGCCTATTTGATCATGGTTTTGATGTGTTCTTCAATTTGGTTGGCAAGAATTTTATTGAATATTTTTGCATTGATATTCATAAGGGACATTGGTCTAAGGTTCTCTTTATTGGTTGGATCTTTGTGTGGTTTTGGTATCAGCAAAATTGTGGCTTCATAGAATGAGTTGGGTAATGTTCTTTCTGTTTCTATTTTGTGGAATAGTTTGAAGATTATTGACATTGGGTCTCCTTTGAATGTCTGATAGAATTCTGCACTAAAGCCATCTGGTCCTGTGCTTTTTTTGGTTGGGAGACTGTCAGTAACCACTTCTATTTCTTTAGGGGTTATGGGACTATTTATATGGTCTATCTAATCCTGTTTAAATTTTGGTATTTGGTATCTGTCTAGGAAATTGTCCATTTCATCCAGATTTTCCAGTTTTGTTGAGTTTAGGCTTTTGTAGTAGGATATGATAATTTTTTGGATATACTCAGTTTCTGTTGTTATATCACTCTTTTCATTCCTGATTTTGTTAATTTGGGTACTGTCTCTGTGCCCTCTGGTTAGTCTGGCTAAAGATTTATCTATCTTGTTGATTTTCTCAAAGAGAAAACTCCTACTTTTTTGATTCTTTGTATAGTTCTTTTTGTTTCAACTTGGTTGATTTCAGCCCTGAGTTTCATGATTTCCTGCCTTCTACTCCTCTTGGGTGTATTAGCTTCTTTTTGTTCTAAAGCTTTCCGGTGTTCTGTTAAACTGCTAGTGTATGCTCTCTCCAGATTCTTTTTGTAGGTACTCAGAGCTATGAGTTTTCCTCTTAGCACTGCTTTCATTGTGTCCCATAAATTTGGGTATGTTGTGCCTTCATTTTCATTAAATTCTAAAAAGTATTTTATCTCTTTCCTTATTTCTTCCTTGACCAAGGTATCATTGAGTAGAGAACTGTTCACCTTCCATGTGCATGTGGGCTTTTTTTTTTCTGCTATTGAAGACTATCCTTATTCCATAGTGATGTGATAGGAGGCATAGAATTTGTTCAGTCATCTGTTGAGGTCTGTTTTGTGACCAATGATATGGTCAGTTTTGGAGAAGGTACCATGAGGTGCTGAGAAGAAGGTATATTGTTTTGATTTAGGATGAAATGTTCTTTAGATATCTATTAAGTCCATGTGGTCCAAAACTTCTGTTAATTTCACTGTGATTGTTTAGTTTGTGTTTTCATGATCTGTCCATTGAAAAGAGTGGGGTGTTTAAGTCACCCACAATTATTATGTAGGGTGCAATGTGTGCTTGAAGCTTTAGTAAGCTTTCCTTTACGAATGTAGGTGCCCTTGTATTTGGGGCATAGATGTTCAAAATTGAGAATTCTTCCTGGTAGATTTTTCCTTTGATGAGTATAAAGTGGCCTTCTGCATCTTTTTTGATGACTTTTGGTTGAAAGTCTATTTTATCTGATATTAGAATGGCTACTCCAGCTTATTTCCTGGGACCATTTGCTTGGAGAACTGTTTTCCAGCCTTTTGCTCTTAGGTAGTGTTTATCTTTGACACTGAGATGTGTTTCCTGTAGGCAGCAAAATGTTGGGTCTTGTTTACAAATCCAGTCTTTTAGTCTGTGTCTTTTTATTGGGGAATTGAGTCCATTGATGTTAACAGATATTAAGGAATAGTGATTGTTGCTTCCTCCTGCTTTTGATGTAATTTTTATGTTTGTGTGGTTATCTTCTTTTGGGTTTGTTGAAAGATTACTTTCTTGCTTTTTCTTATGTGTAGTTTCCCTCCCTTTGTTGGTGTTTCCCATTCATTATCCTTTGAAGGGCTGGATTTGTGGAAAAATACTGTGTAAATTTGTTTTTGGCATGAAAAACCTTGGTTTCTCCATTTATGGTAATTGAGAGATTTGCTGGATATAGCAGTTTGGGTTGGCATTTGTGTTCCCTTAGGGTCTGCATGATGTCTGCCCAGGCTCTTCTGGCTTTCATAGTCTCTGGTGAGAAATTAGGTGTAATTCTGATAGGTCTACCTTTATATGTTACTTGACCATTTTCCCTTACTGCTTTTAATATTCTTTCTTTGTTTAGTACATTTGGTGTTTTAATTATTATGTGACAGGGTGAATTTCTTTTCTGGTCAAATCTATTTGGAGTTCTATAGGCTTCTTGTATGTTTATTGGCATCTCTTTCTTTAGGTTAGGGAAGTTTTCTTCTATAATTTTGTTGAAGACATTTCCTTTAAGTTGGAAATCTTCACTCTCTTCTATGCCTATAATCCTTAGGTTTGGTCTTCTCATTTTGTCCTGGATTTCCTGGATATTTTGGGCCAGGGGCTTTTTGCATTTTTAATTTTCTTTGACTATCGTATCAGTGCTTTCTATGGTATCTTCTGCATCTGAGATTCTATCTCTTGTATTCTGTTGTTGATGCTTGGATCCATGACTCCTGACTTCTTTCCTAGTTTTCTATGTCCTGAGTTGTCTCCCTTTGTGATTTCATTATTGTTTCTTCCTCCTTCTTTAGATCCTGGATGGCTTTGTTTGATTCCTTCACCTGTTTTGTTGTGTTTTCCCTTAGTTCTTTAAGGGCTTCTCACTGTTTACTTGTGCTCTCTTTTATTTCCTTAAGGGAGTTATATATGTCCTTCTTGAAGCCCTCCATGATACCCTCCATAAGCATCATGACCTGTGATTTTAAATCCAAATCTTGATTTCCTGGTGTGTTGGGGTATCCAGGACTTGCTATTGTGTGAGTATTGGGTTCAGATGGTGCCATATTGCATTGATTTCTGTTATCAATGTTCCCACGTTTGCCTTTTGCCATCTGGTTATCTCTGGTGTTAGTTGGGCCTGCTGTTACTGGCTGGAGCGTGCTCCTCCTGTAGGCCTATCTCAGCAACCCTGGGTGAGCTGCTTTCTCCTGGCACAGATTGCTGTGGTGCTGCAGTTCCTGGATACAGGTGGAGTCCTGGCGTAGTGTGTCTCAAGTGATCCTCTACACTGGTGAAACCTGCCTATGAATCTGTTGCATAGTCACAGAAGCAAAGATGGCAGCCGAGACCCACTCTCTTGTAGTTGTATTTGGGTACGGCCCGGATCAGCTCTGGATGCAGGTTGTGCTGGCTGTCTCTTCCTCACTGGCTGCTGGGTGTATAGCTGGCTTCCTGCACTGCTTGGAGATGGCGCACTGTGGCCGAGGCTGTTCCTGAGCCAGAGGCAGAGACTGGAAGGCTCTTGCCAGAGGTCTCTATACTGAATCCTCAACTCTGCAGGGCCGGACAGACTCAACCTGTGCAGGCTGCCTCTTCCTTGCTGGCTGCTGGATGTTTGTTTGTATGTTTGTTTACACTTTTGGGTTTTTTGTTTTTGTTTTTGTTTTTGAGACAGGGTTTCTCTGTGTAGCCCTGGTTGTCCTGGAACTCACTCTGTAGACCAGGCTGGCCTCAAACTCAGAAATCTGTCTGCCTCTGCCTCCCAAGTGCTGGGATTATAGGCTTGCACCACTACCTCCCCTTTTCTTGTTCTTATAGTACTTAATCCTGCTGTTAAAGTTTTTTGTTTGTTTGTTTGTTTGCTTTTAAAGCAGGAGTGTTGGGGGTGGTTTTACCACTACTATCTTTTCCCAGGGCTGGCCGAGCAACCAGTCCTTCCTGTCTTCCCTTTTGTCCTAACTGCCTTTGCTCTGAGAGGTGAGCAGCTCGCACCGAGACCCTTGAATCCGACCCTTGAATACAGCTTTTCTCACAGGTCCTTGGGGGATATTAGGTACCCCCTCCAAGCGTTAGTATTCAACAACTGAAGCACAAAGAATATCTCTGTAAAATGCAGCAAGATGCTGAGTGACTTGTTCTCTTCCTCTCAGGCCTGGAATGTTTTGAGTAGCACTCAGGCACATGCAGCTCATGGGGGGGCGGGGGGGGGGCGCGGGGACTCTGCGCCAAGGTCGAAGAACCAGGCAAGCATCTCCATGCTCGACCCCGTTGCCCTCTGGCCTGGCCCTGGAGCCCAGCGCTAGGCCCAAAAGTGTCCAGTGAGTTTTTGATCTTAGCCATTCTGACTAGTGTGAGGTAGAATCTCAGGGTTTTTCTGATTTGCATTTCCCTGATGATTAAGGATGCTGAATATTTCTTTAGGTGCTTCTCAACCATCTAGTATTCCACAGTTGAGAACTCTTTGTTTAGCTCTATACCCCATTTTTTAATACTGTTATTTGGTTCTCTGAAGTCTAACTTCTTTGTATATATTAGATATTACCCCTCAACTAGATTTAGGATTGATAAAAATCTTTTCTCAATCTGTTGGTTGCCATTTTGTCCTATTGACAGTGTCCTTTGCCTTACAGAAACTTTGTAATTTTATGAGGTCCCATTTGTCAATTCTTAGAGCATAAGCTATTGGTATTCTGTTCAGGAAATATTCCCCTGTGCAAATGTGCTCCAGGTTCTTCCCCACTTTCTCTTCTATTAGATTCAGGGTATCTGGTTTTGTGTGGAGGTCCTTGATTCACTTGGACTTGAGCTTTGTACAGGGAGATAAGAATGGATCGATTTGCATCCTTCTAGATTTTCCACTTTTGTTGAGTATAAGCTTTTGTAGTAGGATCTGATGACTTTTTGGATTTCCTCAGTATCTGTTGTTTTATCTCCCTTTTCATTTCTGATTTTGTTGATTTGGATACTGGCTCTGTGTCCTCTGGTTAGTTTGGCTAAGTATTTATCTATCTTGTTGTTTTTTTTAAAAAAGAACTACTTCCTGGTTTGGTTGATTCTATGTATAGTTCTTTTTGTTACTACTTGGTTGATGTCAGCCTTGAGTTTAATTATTTCCTGCTGTCTACTTCTCTTGAGTATATTTGCTTCTTTATGTTATAGAGCCTTCAGATATGCTAGCAAGCTGCTAGTGTATGCTCTTTCCATTTTTGTTTTGGAGGCACTCAGAGCTTTGAGTTTTCCTCTCAGCACTGCTTTCATTGTGTCCAATAAGTTTGGGTATGTTGTGTCTTCATTTTAACTAAATTCTAAAAAGTCTTTAATTTCTTTCTTTATTTCTTCTTTGACGATGTTATTATTGAGTAGAATGTAGAATGTTGCTCAGTTTCCATGTGTATGTGAGCTTTCTGTTTTGTTGTTGTTTGTTCCTTTTGTTTGTTTGTTATTGAAGACCAGACTTAGTCTGTGGTGATCTGAGATTATTTCAATCTTCTTGTATCTGTTGAGGTCAGTTTTGTGACTGTGTATATGGTCAGCTTTGGAGAAGGTACTGTGAGGTGCTGAGAAGAAGGTATATTCTTTTGATTTAGGATAAAATGTCTAGATATTTGTTAAATCCATTTGGTTCTTAACTTTTGTTAGTTTCACTGTGTCTCTATTTAGTTTCTGTTTCCATGATCTGTCCATTGATTAGAGTGGGGTGTGAAGTCTCCCACAATTATTGTGTGGGGTGCAATGTGTGTGCTTTGAACTTCAGTAAATTTACTTTTATGAATGTAGGTGGCCATGCATTTGGAGCATAGATGTTCAGAATTGAGAGTTCATCTTGGTAGATTTTTCCTTTGATGAATGTGAAATATCCTTCCTTATCTTTTTTGATTACTTTAGGTTGAAAGTTGATTTTATTTGATATTAGAATGGCTACACCAGCTTTTTTTCTTGGGACCATTTGCTTGGAAAATTGTTTTCAAATCTTTTACATTGAGATAGTGTCTGTCTTTGTGTCTAAGGTGAGTTTCCTGTATGCAGCAAAATGTCAGGTCTTATTTATATATCCAGTCTTTTAGTCTATGTCTTTTTATTAGAGAATTGAATCCATTGATATTAAGAGATATTAAGGAAAAGTGATTGTTGCTTCACATTATTTTTGTTATTAAAGGTGGAGTTATGTTTGTGTGGCTCTCTTCTTTTTGTTTTTTTTTTTTAAATAAAAACATTATTTTCTTGCTTTTTCTAGTGTGTAGTTTCCCTCCTTTTCTTAGTGTTTTCCATTTATTATCCTTTGAAAGGCTGGATTTGCAGAAAGATACTGTGTAAATTTGTTTTTGTCATGGAATACTTTGGTTTCTCCATCTATCATTATTGAGAGTTTTGCTGGGTATAGTAGCCTGGGTTGGCATTTGTGTTACTTTAGGGTCTGTATGGCATCTACCCAGGATCTTCTGGCTTTCATGGTCTCTGGTGAGAAGTCTGGTGTAATTCTGATAGGTCTGCCTTTATATGTTATTTGACTTCTTTGCCTTACTGTTTTTTTGTTTGTTTTTTTTTTTACTTTTTTTTATTCGATATAATTTATTTACATTTCAAATGATTTCCCCTTTTCTAGCCCCCCACTCTCCGAAAGTCCCGTAAGCCCCCTTCTCTTCCCCTGTCCTCCCACCCACCCTTACTGTTTTTAATATTCTTTTTTTATTTAGTGCATTTGGTGTTTTGATTATTATGTGACAGAAGGGAAGAATTTATTTTCTGGTCCAATCTATTTGGAGTTCTGTGGGCTTTTTGTATATTCATGGGCATCTCTTTCTTTAGGTTAGGGAAGTTTTCTTCTATAATTTTGTTGAAAATGTTTACTGGCTCTCTAAGCTGGAAATCTTTACTCTCTTCTACGCCTATAACCCTTAGGTTTTCTCATTGTATACTGGATTTCCTTGCTGGTTTGGGTTAGGAGGTTTTTGCATTTTGCATTTTTTTTTTTTTTTTTTTTTTGGCTGTTGTGTCAAGGTTTTCTATGGAATTTTATGCACCTGAGATTCTTCCTCCTCCTCCTCCTCCTCCTCCTCCTCCTCCTTCTTCTTCTAAATTCTTTGTTTACATTCCAAATGCTTTCCCCTTTTTCCAGTTCCCCCCTCCCCATATGTCCCATAAGCCCTCTTCTCTCTACCCATTTTTCAATCACCTCCATCCTTTTTCTCTTTCCTGGTACTCCCCTACAATGCTGGATCAAGCCTTTCTAGGATCAGGGCCCTCTCCTTACTTCTTCATGGGAGTCATTTGATATGCTAATTGTATCTTGGGTATTCAGAACTTCTGGGCTAATTAATATTCACTTATCAGTGATTGCATTCCATGTATATTCTTTTGTGATTGGGTTACCTGACTTAGGATGATATTTTCCAGTTTCAACCATTTGCCTAAAAATTTCATGAATTCATTGTTTTTAATTGCAGAGTAGTATTCCATTGTGTAAATATACTACATTTTCTGTATCCATTCCTCCATTGAGGGACATTTGGGTTCTTTTCAGCTTCTGGCTATTATAAATAACGCTGCTATGAACATAGTGCAGCATGTGTCCTTATTGCATGCTGGGGAATCCTCTGGGTATATGCCCAGGAGAGATATAGCAGGGTCCTCGGGAAGTGTCCTGTCCAGTTTTCTGGGGAAACACCAGACTGATTTCCAGAGTGGTTGCACCATGTTGCAATCCCACCAACAGTGGAGGAGTGTTCCTCTTTCTCCACATTCTAGCCAACACCTGCTGCCTCCTGAGTTTTTAACCTTAGCCATTCTGACTGGTGTGAGGTGAAATCTCAGGGTTGCTTTGACTTGCATTTCCCTAATGACTGATGATGTTGAGCATTTCTTAAGGTGCTTCTTGGTCATCCAAATTTCTTCAGGTGAAATTTCCTTGTTTAGATCTGTACCCCATTTTTAATAGGGTTATGTGGTTCCCTGGGGTCTAATTTCTTGAGTTCTTTGTATATATTGGATATTAGCCCTCTATAGGATGTGGGGTTGGTGAAGATCCTTTCCCAATTTGTTGGTTGCCATTTTGTCCTTTTGACAGTGTCCTTTGCCTTACATAAACTTTGTAATTTTATGAGGTCCCATTTGTCAATTCTTGATCTTAGAGCAGAAGCTATTGGTGTTCTGTTCAGGAACTTTTCCCTGTGCCCATGTCCTCAAGGATTTTCCCCAGTTTCTTTTCTATTAGTTTCAGTGTGTCTGGTTTTATGTGTAGGTCCTTGATCCACTTGGAGTTGAGGTTAGTACAAGGAGAAAAGAATGGATCAATTCGCATTCTTCTGCATGCTGACCTCCAGTTGAGCTAGCACCATCTGTTGAAAAGGCTACCTTTCTTCCATTGGATGGTTTCAGCTCCTTTGTGAAAGATCAAGTGACCATAGGTGTGTGACCCCAGAGATTCTTTCTTCTGTCTCTTGTATTCTATTGTTTATGCTTGCATCTATGACTCCCGACTTCTTTCCCAGGTTTTCTATCTCCAGAGTTGTTTCCCTTTATAATTTTTCTATTTTTTCTACTTACATTTTTAGATCTTTAATGGCTTTGTTCACTTAATTCACCTATATTGTTTTGTTTTTCCATATTTCTTTAAGGGAGTTATTTATGTTCTTCTTGAAGTCCTCTATCAGCATCATGAACTGTTGTTTTAAATTTAAATCTTGCTTTTCCAATGGATTGGGGTATCCAGGACTTACTGTTGTTAAGAACTGGGATCAGATGATTCCATATCCCCTGGGTTTCTTTTCATAATGTTCTTGATTTGCCTTTCAACATCTGGTTAACTCTGGTGTTAGTCCCTCTGTCACGGACTGGAGCTTGTCCTTCCTGTGGGACTGCAAGCTTGTCTCAGCACCCCTCGGAGACAATCTCTCCCCTGGCACAGAGTGCTGTGGCTCAGCTTAGCTCCTGGTTGCAGATGGAGCTCAGAAGAACCCTGTCCCAACTGCTCTGCCACTCCTGTGCTCCTTGTCCTCCTGGCCATACCTGCCTTGGACAGTCACCAGAGAGAAAATGTGGTCTCACCTCCAAACCTGGGAATCAAAACATTCCCTGGAGACCAGTTCTCTGCTGGCAGGACTGGTGCACAAACAGCTGTGGAGCAGCCCAGCTCCTGGGTACAGATGGAACCCCGGAAGGACCCTGTTCTGACTGCTCTTCTACTCCTGTGCTCCCAATATTAATTATAATAGTAAGAATTTTGATTGTCTACTACCTGCATGAACATGTGTTCAGAACGGCTAAAATACTTGTAAAATGTAAAATATGCAAATGAGATGCAATAAAAAATTAATAGCAGAATTTAGATGAAATAGTCATTGCCTTAGATTTTTCCTCTTGTTGCTATGTTAACATAATCTGAGGAAAACAACTTAAAGAAGAAAGTGTTTGTTTATATCACAGTTCTGAGTTATAGTACATCATGGCAGGGAGGCCACAGTTTTAGGAATTTTAGACTACTCCCTTTATGTCTTCAATCAAGACCAGAGAGCAATAAATGTAGGTATGCTAGTGCTTGCTCTTTCTACTTTATACAATCCAGGATGCCCTGCCCATGAAATGCTCTCATACCCCATTGATATATGTCTTCCATATCAGTACACAATCACTACAATCCCTTATAGACCTCATCAGAGGCTAAACTTAATCCAAACAACTTCTTATTGTGCCAAAGGTGTCAAGTTGGCAGTTGATGCTAACCACAACTTCTTATTGTGACACCTCCTAGGTGTCAAGTTGGCAGTTGATGCTAACCATCACAATAATTATTAGGAATTTGAAGAAAAAGTCATTCTAGGGACAAAAAAACCTTCACTCTAATGACACTGTACTAAATTTACCAAAGACGATGATAATTCTGAAAACAGATTTGAAACTCGTAACTTACAAAGACATTAATACATCAATTTTTTTGCTCTCTTCTCAGTGATCCATAGAGAAATAAACACCAAAGTAATGAACTTGCATATAGTTGGATAGCATAATATCAAACTCCATCTAGTCTATACATAACAAACTTTATACCCTAAAATTAGAAAATACATGTTATTATCAAGCAAAAGGAAATATCCATTCCAAAGGGGCAGATATGAAGTAATAAAATAAATCTGTGTGAGTAACAGGAAGGTGATATTATTTTAAAAAATTCATTGGTTTGTATTAAACTAGGAGGCAACATCTGTTGTAAAGTGGGTTATCAAATACCACTAAGTATTAAAGAATAGCAACATTATTCTAGGACAGAATGTGATGCTGCGACCCAGATGAACATTGGAATTATCCAGGTGGAACAGCAAAATTTTAAATGAAGAATAAAAGGAAATGATATTCTCCCAGTTCCACATCTGCTCAGATGTTCTTTGTATAAGGTTTATATTACTATCACCCTATGGCTTTCTAAACACCTGTTAGTGTGAAGCTTGGAAGCAGATTCATTAGGGCAATGTATAAAATCTGGATTCCATTCCATTCTCTGACATGCTACTGAACTGAGAAATTTCTGTACTATTTTTAAAACTTTAGTTACATTCAGCAATTCAATGAAAATTAATAAGTCTATACTTCACTGTCTATCCCTGCCAAAGGAAATGCTCTACTTGTGAAAATATTTGCAAAGAACTCCAGGCTAACATATTTCAATCTCTCCTTGAAATAGGATGGTAATTACCTTGCTTTCTGAGCCACTGGCTGTAAAAGAAAATCAATGTAGATTATATTTGGGGCTAGTAAGAACTTACTCCTACAGTAATTTCAAGTATATTGCTTTTTATTTATTCAATATGTTTTTTCAGCCCATGGAGCATTGCACAGTCATAATCAGATCACCACAAGTGATCAGAAGAATTATTCAGGAGAGAATACAATAGTCTGTAAATTGTTTCATTCTAAGAAATTTCCAGTTTCAATCATATTCTTAAAACCTTCAACGCTTTCACATTCATAGCCAAATTTAATAATGCAGCTTTCAAAATGTGAATGGTCTGTGCAGTTTAAGAACACAGACACACACACACACACACACACACACACACACACACACACACACAAAGGTTTGAAGTCTCATTCCAGAATGGAAGAAGGGGTTAAGTATAAAAAAAGCAAAGCAGTTATTGAGGATAACCCAAAATTGAGCTAAGATCTGACTTCTGCAAGATGTGGGTTTGAAGAATTATAAGGATATCTAATTCAAAATCCTTTCATACTCAGCAAAGTATAACTGTAAATTATCAAAGTAAATCAGCTAATTTGTGCCCAAGTGAATCAAGTTACACATTCCATCATTCTGTTGTCTAGGGAAGTATTTTTCCACCAGTGCTTTTTAATGTGTTCATCTCTACCAATTTATATTTTGTGAGAAGAGAATGAAGCCTTCAAATTAACATACTCCACTCAACAGATCTAAGTTAATCTGTTTCCCTATGCATATTTATAAAGTAAATCCTTGTGCCACCAAGAATCAACTGATGCCCTCCTAGGGAAAGCCCCTCACCTAGATATTAGCTCAATATTCTAAAGGTGTGTTTCCTCTATAATTTGGTCTATGGATATATTTTCCCTTACCTTTTCTCAGGCCAAGGTTGTTTAGACAAATAGAACCAGGATATGGATAATTTAACTTTTATAGCCCCAAATACATAATGGAGATGACTTAGAAAAGGAAAGACTTATTTTAACTCATGGGCTTTTATAGACTTTACCTGAACATTACAGCATTGAAAGCATGTGGAGGAGGACAGTTTTTAACTCATAAAATCAGAAACTAGAGTGAGAAAGGAGGCATGAGCAGATACAGCTTTATATGACCCATTTATGGATCCAGCTAGGTCCTATCTCCCAAAGTTTTCATCACCTTACAAAATAGAGTCACCATCTAGGATACAGAATGTAGAAGCTTATAAGCATTTCATAATATAAAACTAACCCTCTGTTGGAAATTCTGTAAATATTTGTAACATTATACAATATTCTAAGCCCAGGGTCACAAAATCAAATAGGGAATTATATATTGCTAAGAAATGAGAGCATAAAACATTTCCATTCTAAAATGGAAGAATGCAAGCTTAGAAAGGAAAGATAGGATCAAAGAAACATCAAAACTCAGCAAAGTAAACCCTGAGTACTTAGTTCCATATCTGGAAACAAGAATAAATGTTACCATGATTTAAGTTCATGCTTGGGAAGTCCCAGTATTAGAGCCAGGCCATTTCAAACCCACATAGATTTTCTCTTGAGCTGGTTTGTCTGATTGTCTCTGGCTTGTTTTTTTTTTTTTTTTTTTTTTTTTTTTAGCAGATGTCTTAGCATCTCCAGACTCCCAAGGTCTCCATCACAGTTTCGATCACCCACCTTCAAGGCTTCACAGATGGCTGTCTTTAGACTTTCTATAAGGATTATGACTCTGCCACGGATTGCACAGTCCCCAATGTTTTCCTTTGAGATCTAGATGGGAGGACCAGTGATTCTGTCATTGTATTTTATGTATCTGAAAAACTGGAATGCCAAATCTTCTTGCCTGCCTACTCTGTAGCTGGGTCCTTTTAGTTCAGGTCTGCAATAGTTTCTGTATACCTTGGAGGCTTGCCATGACAAAAAGTCTGGAGAAATAATTTGCTATAGATGACTTGTAGGATGAGAGTATCTGGATGGTGCTGCTCTTCACAAGGGAAAGCATTTTAAATAAACTAACTTTTATATACACTTGATCCTATGATGTATGAGACCTGATATACTCCTGGGGTAAGTTTAAGACATCTTTTCTCAGATGATATTAACCAAGGGCACACTTACAACTGAACTTTGTGATACTCTAACTGCATTTCAGATGACACTCTAGCCTTGTGAATTCCCCTAGACTCACCTAATTACTCTACTTTAACCAATGTAAAATTTCTCTAACCTAATTCATGAAATTGTTCAAATTCCTTCTACTAACCAGTTTCAGATTTCTTTTTTTTTTTTTGTCTTTTTTTTTATTTGATATAATTTATTTACATTTCAAATGATTTCCCCTTTTCTAGCCCCCCCCCACTCCCCGAAAGTCCCGTAAGCCCCCTTCTCTTCCCCTGTCCTCCCTCCCACCCCTTCCCAGTTCCCCGTTCTGGTTTTGCCAAATACTGTTTCACTGAGTCTTTCCAGAACCAGGGACCACTCCTGCTTTCTTCTTGTATCTCATTTGATGTGTGGATTATGTTTTGGGTATTCCAGTTTTCTAGGTTAATAACCACTTATTAGTGAGTGCATACCATGATTCACCTTTTGAGTCTGGGTTACCTCACTTAGTATGATGTTCTCTAGCTCCATCCATTTGCCTAAGAATTTCATGAATTCATTGTTTCTAATGGCTGAATAGTACTCCATTGTGTAGATATACCACATTTTTTGTATCCACTCTTCTGTTGAGGGATACCTGGGTTCTTTCCAGCATCTGGCAATTATAAATAGGGCTGCTATGAACATAGTAGAGCATGTATCCTTATTACATGGTGGGGAATCCTCTGGGTATATGCCCAGGAGTGGTATAGCAGGATCTTCTGGAAGTGAGGTGCCCAGTTTTCAGAGGAACCGCCAGACTGCTTTCCAGAGTGGTTGTACCAATTTGCAACCCCACCAGCAGTGGAGGAGTGTTCCTCTTTCTCCGCACCCTCTCCAACACCTGCTGTCTCCTGAATTTTTAATCTTAGCCATTCTGACTGGTGTAAGATGAAATCTTAGGGTTGTTTTGATTTGCATTTCCCTAATGACTAATGAAGTGGAGCATTTTTTAAGATGCTTCTCCGCCATCCGAAGTTCTTCAGGTGAGAATTCTTTGTTTAACTCTGTACCCCATTTTTTAATAGGGTTGTTGGTATTGGTACAGTGACAGGCAGGAGGATCAATGGAACAGGATTGAAGATCCAGAAATGAACCCACACACCTATGGCCACTTGATCCTCGACAAAGAGGCTGAAAACATCCAATGGAAAAAAGATAGCCTTTTCAACAAATGGTGCTGGTTCAACTGGAGGTCAGCATGCAGAAGAATGCGAATTGATCCATCCTTGTCTCCTTGTACTAAGCTCAAATCCAAATGGATCAAGGACCTCCACATAAAGCCAGACACTCTGAAGCTAATAGAAAAGAAACTGGGGAAGACCCTTGAGGACATCGGTACAGGGAGAAAGTTTCTGAACAGAACACCAATAGCGTATGCTCTAAGAGCAAGAATTGACAAATGGGACCTCATAAGGTTACAGAGTTTCTGTAAGGCAAAGGACACCATCAAGAGGACAGATCGGCAACCAACAAATTGGGAAAAGATCTTCACCAATCCTACATCAGATAGAGGGCTAATATCCAATATATATAAAGAACTCAAGAAGTTTCAGAGTTCTTAAGAAGCCTGTAGTGAGGCTTTTTCAATGTGGTGATACAACTTTATGGTTCTGATTTTCTTTGGTAGGTGTAGTTTATAGCTGCTGTGGCCTAGCACCCTAGAGAAACAACTTATATGAGAGAACATGCCTTCTGGATCATGACTTCAAAGGCATAGTTTATACAGATTTACTCTACTTGCTTAAATAAAACATCATGATGGTGGGAGGATGTAGAAAAGGTAATTGTTCATCTGATAGACAAGCAGAAAAGAGAGGAAGGAAGCAGAAACCTTAGATAACCTTCAAAATATACCCCTAGCAACCTTTTTCTAACTGAATCCACTTTGCAAAGTTTCCCCACCCCAAAATGAGTGATTTCAGCAAGGTATCATGAATGGAACACATGGGCTTACAGGAAGCAGTTCATCTTCAAATGATAAAATGATAACATATAAATAGATATAGATATATAGGAAGGAAGAGAGAAAGGAAAGAGACAGACAGACAGAGACAGATGTGTGTGTGTGTGAGAGAGAGAGAGATAGAGAGGGGATGACAGAGAGAGAGGGAGAGAGAGAGAGAGAGAGAGAGAGAAAATAATATGGGTGGGTATATACATTATGTGCTACAAGATAAGATTTCTTTCTTTCTTTCTTTCTTTCTTTTTTTTTTTTTTTTTTTTTTGAGACAGGGTTTCTCTGTATAGCCCTAGCTGTCCTGGAACTCACTCTGTAGACCAGGCTGGTCTCAAACTCAGAAATCCTCCTGCCTCTGCCTCCCAGAGTACTGGGATTACAGGCATGCGCCACCACTGCCTGGCTACGATAAGATTTCTTATTACAGTACTATGAAAGCTCATTACATCATTTGATCTGAGTCTTGATAATCAGGAGCTTATGTCTAAAGGTCAAGGAAAGATGGATGTCTCAGCTAAACAAGAGAGTAAAAGTACACTTTTCTTCCTTTATATTTTTGGACCAGCCCTCAACCTCAATGAGGGATCATCTTAACTCAGTCCACTGACTGAAATGCTAATGTCTTCCATGAACATCATCATAGATACTCATAAATAATGGTTTACTAGTCATCTGAATAATTTTAACCCAGTCAACTAAGTATACAATGTTCACCAACATGATGTACATTGTTCTAAAACATGGGTTTTGATATTTCTGATTATTGCTTTGGGTATCTTAGGTTCAATCCCATGAAATTCGGGGAAGACTTTTTCCTTCCAAAGTAAGATAGTGTTGAGAATTCAGTGGGCAATGTTAGTCTCATAATCCAAAAGGTATAACCACTTCAGTTGTTTTTGTTAAGTCCATATGTAGGGATCATTGATCAAAGTCATATCAAATATTTCACATGGCTGCAGAAGAACTATATGGTAGATATGATTGGGACAGCAATGGCATTACATACAGACATCAATATATTACAGTGTACACCAACCATAAACATTTTCATTCCATATACTGTATGGAGGATGAGTTTGGAAGTGGGTAGGTCATATTGCCAAAAACATAATATAATCTTCCTTCTCAGATTTAATTTGTAAGCAATCTGTGTCAACAAAGAATCCAAGCTGCACCCTGGGCACAGTTCTCCCCTTTCAAGTATATTTATGTGTCTCAAAGTTTATCATGACTGTGCCTTGCCTACTTCTACTTTATCCCAGAAGGAAAATAATCACAGAAAGATGGAAAGTCAAACTGTAGTTAATCTCATATGGTCTAGCAAAGACAAATGAATCAACATAAATACTTAAGGGCATAGGACTCAGATAAGGAGAAAGTATGTGACTAGGCCACATCAGGAAGGAAATTTGGATGATGTTAAAACAGCATCAGTATAAATGTTAACTCCTCTCTCTGTAGTACCTGCTGATGGGCTTGGAATTGCCAGCTTATAATACAAGCTCCTTGGAAACATGAAAAAAAATGTAGAACCACTTATTCTTTCTGATGCAGCTCAGAGTGTCAAGTACTTATTATACAGTTGATAGACAATTAATAAGTTAAATGGAGGCCATGACTGTCACATTAATTGCACAGTGAAGAGGTGAAGACTGGTATGTGATGTCTTGAGTGGTGACAGCAGAAAGGAGCAGAGTAGAGACACAGAAGTCTGATTAATTCATTCCTTCTCTGCATCATGGGAGGGCTCTCAGTTACACCTGTCTGCGTTCCTTGTCACCTATGCATTGTTAAGAGTTAGCAAGATTTGTACAGGCTATGTAGATCGATGTCAATCCAGCCTATTTTTTCTCATTGATTCTTTGAATCAGACAATCCTAGTCACAAACAACACAGGAGCTAAAATGCATGAGCATCCTCAGTGTGGACTTATAAGATCAATAAAGGAATAACAAAAGTGATTTACAGTGTCTCTGAGAGAAGGAGCAACCATGTTGTTGTAATGGCAGGTCTAAGCCAGAAATCCAAGTAGGACAGATACCTCATCTGCTTCAATCACTATTCTATAACCTGCCAGATTGGATAAAGTGTTCCACAAAAGAAGTTCCAT
Source organism: Apodemus sylvaticus (assembly GCF_947179515.1). Taxonomy (NCBI): domain Eukaryota; kingdom Metazoa; phylum Chordata; class Mammalia; order Rodentia; family Muridae; genus Apodemus; species Apodemus sylvaticus. Next base: position 33,879,359 of record NC_067488.1, read on the forward strand.
GGGAGGCTTTTTAATGTACATGTTAAAAATAAAATAAATGTTCAATGCCCCATAACTAAATGATGGATTAATACACAAGTTGCAATCTTTTCCTACTATAATACTATACACAAAAGGGAAACATATTTGCTAAACATACCTATTTGGCATGTGTGAACTCCAAGTTCTATCTGCCATGTGAGTTTTATATCTTCTAATGCTTTAACAGTTTATACCTCAGAATATAATCTGAGTGATTAGAAACACGAGTAAAGACAAATATACTTAAGTAATTTAGCACCTTAAAAGATCTCCTTCCTGCCTTTGGCTCTCTTCCTACTACAAAAACTGCCTGGTTGGGTCTCAGTAGAAGAGAATGTGTTAAGTCCTGCTGGGAACAGATGTCCCAGGGTAAGGTGAAACCCAAGGGGGGAATCTCAATCTCTAAGGACAAGGGAAGGAGCAGTTGGGGAAGGGCATTGGAAGGGTGGGACTGGAAAGAGAGGAGGGAGAGCAGTTGTGACCTGGATGTAAATTTGTTCTGGTTTGAATATGTTTGATTCAAGGGGTGACACTATTAAGAGGTGCAGCCTTCCTAGAGTAGATGTGAGCTTGTGGGAGAAAGGGTGTCACTCTGGGGGTGGCTTTGAGACCCTCATTTTAGCTTCATGGAAGAACATCTTCTCCTGCCTGCCTTCAGATCAAGATGTAAATTCCTGGCTCCTTCTTCAGCACCGTGTCTGCCAGGATGCTGCCATGCTTTCTGCCGTGGTGATAATGGACTGAACCTCTGAAACTATAAACTAGCTCCAATTAAATGTCTCTTCTAAGAGTTGCCTTGGTTAGGGTGTTTCTTCGTGGCAATGGAAATCTTAACTAAGTCAAAAGTGAACTAAAAAAATTAAATAAATTATTGAGGAAAAAAAAAACGTCTCTAAATGAAAATGAAAGGAAACAAGGCCACTATGAACATACTGGAACATGTGCCCCAGTGGCATGATGGGGCATTGTTTGGGTTTATGCCCAAGAGTGGTATAGCAAGATCTTCAGGTAGAACTATTTCTAATTTTCTGAGGAATCTTCAGATTGATTTCCAGAGTGGTTGTACCAGTTTGAAGGTGGAAACAACCCAGATATCCCACAACAGAAGAATGGATTCAGAAAATGTGCTTGATTTACACAACAGAATACTACTCAACTATCAAGGACCCAAGGAGCTGAAAAGGTTTGCAGCCCCATAGAAGGAACAATAATATGTACCAACCAGTACCTCTATAGCTCCCAGGGTCTAAACCACCAACCAAAGAGTACACATGGAGGGACCCATGGCTTCAGCTACATATGTAGCAAAGGATGGCCTTTTCAAATATCAATGATAGGAGAGGTTGTTGGTTCTAATAAGGCTCGATGCCCCAGTGTAGGGGAATGCCAGGACAGGGAAGCGGGAGAGGGGTTGGTAAGCAGGGGTAGAAGGGATGGGATAGGGAGCTTTTGGAGGGGAAACAAAGAAAGGGGATAATATTTGAAATTTAAATAAAGCAAATATCCAATAAAAAAGTGTATTCTTCTGATCCAAGGGGGGCAGGGGGAGAACAAAGACATCCTGAGTTTTGCAGGCAAATGTATGGAACTAGAAAATATCATCCCAAGTGAGGTAACTCAGAGCCAAAATGTCATTCATGGTATATACTCACTAATAAGTGGATATTAGCCAAAAAAAGTACAGAATACCCAGGATACAGTCCACAGAACTCAAAAAGTTTAACAAGCTAAAGGACAGAAGTGAGGATGCCTCAATCCCACTTAAGAAGGAGAAGAAAGCAATCACAGGGGCGGGGAAGGAGGGTCTTGGGTAGGATAGGGGACAGGGAGGGGAAGAAGGGAACATGATCAGGTATTGTGGGGAGGAAAATAGTGAAGCCCTGGGGGCCAGCAGAAAGAAAGGAACCAGGCAACCTCAGGAGGTAGAAGGTTCAGTGGACCCTCCAAAATGTACCAGAGACCTGAGAGATGAGAGACTTTCGGGACTCAGAGTGGGGGACCTTAGATGAAATGCTCTATAGTGGGGAAAGGGAACTTGTAGAACTCACCTCCAGCAGAAAGACAGGGCATCAAGTGGGGGATTGGGGTTGCCATTCCACAGTCAAAACTCTGACCCATAATTGTTCCTGTCTGAAAGAACTGCAGGGACAAAAATAGAGAAGAGCCCGAGTAAGAAGAGGTCCAGCAACGGGCACAAAGTGGGATCAAGCTCAAGGAGAGTCTCCAAGGCCTGACCCTATGACCTAGGCTATAGAGTGCTCAGAAAAGGGAGCCTATCATGCCTGCCCCCTGAAAGCCCCAACAAGCAGCTGAAAGAGTCAGATGCAGATATTTACACCCAGTCATTGGACAGAAGCTGCTCACTCCTGTAGTTAAAGTAGAGAAAAGTTGGAAGAAGCTGAGGAGGAGAGAGACCCTGTAGGAGGACCAGCAGTCTCAATTAATCTGTACCACTGAGATCTCTCAGACAGCGGACCACCAACCAGGCAGCATACACCAACTTATATGAGGCCCTCAACACATATATAGCAAAGGACTGCCTGGTGTGGGTTCAGTCAGAGAAAATGCCTCTGACCCTTAAGTGTCTGAAGGCCCCAGGGAGTGGGGATGACTGGTGGTGCAGGGGACATCCTCATGGAGACAGGGGTGGGGATGTGGAACAGTCAGAGGGTGGACTGGGAGGGGGATAAAATCTGGAGTGTAAAAAAAAAATATTACAATTAAAAAAAGAAAAGTCAGAAGGCTTGCTTGCAAAAGAATGGGTACCATGCCTCTGAGCACCTTTGGTATAGTTCTCTCATTCATTCCATATTTGAGTAATGTCAGAAGGTTTTTAATATACTGTCAAAACATAATTTTCTCTGAAACACTTTTGGTTTATCTCAATGGAAACTTCCCATTCATGATTCACTCAACTGGTATTCTCTAATCCCTCAGTATAAAATTTATAGGTTGTATACATGGAAGCATATTTATATGCAAAAGATTAAGGGGCTTTTAAGGTCAGAGGCAGTCAATTCTGTGAGGGGCTTGGACCTGCCCTTCCCAGCATGGGTCCTCTAAAAGGGCCTCTGCTTTCTGATCTCTGCAGTGCAATGGGTTCATTCTCCAGGTAGTTAGTGAACTAGTGAGTTGTTTCTAAGTAAAGCTCCATTAGAACAATAGAGAGGGAAATATGCAAGCAGAAGCTAGGCATGGTGTTACTTCCCTGCAATTTCAACATGTGTAAGGTGAAAGATGTGCAGATGATTATTTGCTTAATTGTATCAGTTCTAGGGTACTCTGGAGGGTAGATGAACACACACACACACATACACACACACACACTCACATACACACACACACAGACTGAGACAGAGACAGAGACAGACAGAGACAGAGACAGACAGAGACATACTGAGAGATAGAAAGAGACAGAGAAAGACAGAGACAAACAGAAGCAGCGACACAGAAAAAGACACAGACACAAGCAAAGGGAGACAGACACAGAGACAGAGAGACAGAGAGATATTAAAGAATTCATTAAGCAAAAGTGAAGAAAGTAAATTGGGAAAATTGATTTCACACTGATAACTGAAAACATCAATTGTGATGTGATGAATTGTGTGTGTTAACAGTAGCCTTTAAGGGAAAAATTCCAGAGATTTGCTTAGGGTTTTTTTTTTGGAATAAAAATCTCAATATTTTCACTAGTGTGAGAATTACAATGTAGGTAATTCTGGAAGTTTCACTGGAGGAGAGTTAAGGTAAGCTGTGTTTGAGGTTAGAATGAAGAGGGGGAGGGGTCTGGCTAGAAGACAGATGTGAGAGTATCAGAGTTTGCAGCTTATCTGCATAATTTATATATTAACTGTGTAGACACTGGGCACAATGCTAGACTGTAAGTGTCTAAACAATGCCTAATTAATTCATTGTAGATAAGTGGTTACTGTCATAGCATCATTAGCACCAGCAGTATTATAAACCCGATGGCACACTTCTTATTCTTTAGGTTATTATCATCATCATTATCATATACCATCATCATCATTGGTGTGTGTGTGTGTGTGAGAGAGAGAGAGAGAGAGAGAGAGAGAGAGAGAGAGAGAGAGAGAAGAGAGGAGAGGAGACAGGGGGAGGGAGAGAGAGACAGAGAGACAGAGAGAAAGAGAAAAAGAGAGAAAGAGAGACAGAGACGGATAGAGAGATAAAGAGAGGTGGGGTACATGACACCTGTAATCAGGAATCTGAGTGTTACCTGTGGGGGTCAGAAGAACACATAGCAGTCAGTCAATGTCCTTTCCCTCCTGCTTTTTTGAGACAGGGTGTCTTTTGTTGTTTCTGCCATGCTGCTCCTAGATTCTATATTTCCAGACAATTCTCCTATCTGTGCCTATCTCAACACAGAAGTGCTGAGATTACAGATGGTTCTGGCAGTGGAACTCAGGTTGTCAGCTTTTGAATAGCAACTGCTTTTATCCCATGAGCCATCTCTCTCACCTCAAAGGAAGATTATTTAGCTCACTGTTTTGGAAGTTTTAGGGCAAAGGCAAAAGGGCTGACGTCAGCTCAGCTCTGGCTATAGTTTCATTGCAGATATCATCGCAGATGGTGGGATCACTCTTCTATTTTTTAACAAAGTGGTTATTTTATTTATTTACTTTTTGTGTCTTTTCTTTTATTGGATATTTTATTTATTTACATTTCAAATATTATCTGCTTTCCAGGTTTCCTCCCCTACCCTGGAAATCCCCTATTCTATCCCTCTTCCACTGCTTCTATGAGGGTGCTCCCCCACCCACCCACTCCAGTGTCCCAACCATAGCATTCCTCTACACTGGTGCACTGAGACTTCACAGGGCCAAGGACCTCTCCTCCCAATAATGCCAACAAGGCCACCCTCTGTTCCATATGTGGCTAAAACCATGGTTCTCTCCATGTATAATCTTTCATTAGTTTAGTCCCTAGGAGCTCTGGGGCCTCTGGTTGGTTGATATTGTTGTCCTTTCTATGCGTTCCAAACCCCTTTAGCTCCTTCAGTCTTTCTCTAACTCCCCTATGTGGACTTCATGCTTGGTCTAATGGTTGCCTGTGAACATCTGCCTCTGCATAAGTCAGGTTCTGGTAGAGCCTCTCAGAAGGCAGCTATGTCAAGACTCCTGTCAGCAAGCAATTCTTGTCACCTTCCAAAGTCACCTGAGTTTGGTGACTGTATGGGGATACATCCCCAGGGGGGATCTGGATGGGCTTTCTTTCAGTCTCTGCTCCTCACTTTGTCTCCATATTTCCTCCCATGAGTATTTTGTTCCCCCTTCTTAGAAGGACTGAAGCATCCACACTTTGGTCTTCCTTCTTCTTGAACTTCATGTGGTCTGTGAATTATATCTTGGGTATTAGGAGCTTTGGGGCTAATATCCACTTATCAGCAAGTGCATACCATGTATGTTCTTTTGTGATTGGGTTACCTCACTCAGAATGATATCTTCAATTCCATCCATTTTGCCTAAGAATTTCATGAAGTCATTGTTTTTAATAGCTGTGAAATACTCCATTGTGTAAAGTATCACATTTTCTGTATCCATTCCTCTGTTGAAGGACATCTGCATTTTTCCAGCTCCTGGCTATTATAAATAAGACTGCTAGGAACATAGTGGAGCATGGAGATCATTCTTTTATTTTGGAGTGAGAGAGATCTGAATTATACCTTGATGATCTGTGAGTAACAAATATGGATCTGCACCTTCTTCTTGGCAGAGGTCTGAGAAAATAGCAATCTACTTAGTGTTATTTCCTGCTAATGAGGAGACACATTCCATCCCTCCCCAGAAAAGGATGTCCCTCCATGTCCAAAGATATCAACATCTAATTAAGGACTCATTTGAGCCATGGCGTTGTTTAATGTTACATTTATTCTCATAACAGACCTGTCATTTGCCATACAATATTGACATGTCATACTGAAAAGAATAACATTTAACAGGATCACAACACAAGGAGGTAATCTTTTTCCATGTCACTTCTGCCCATTTTTGATGTGGGCTGGCAGCCAAGCATTGTACATTTCCAGCTGCTGCTAGGCATGATGAAGAACACAATGCAAGAAGGCCTGAGGGAAGATGATGTATTCTTCTACTGTGACCCTCAGAGAATGCTTTCTTTCCTGGCAGTATCTGCACTTGGGAAGCTGGGTAGAAACATAGAACTACAGAACTTATCTCAGCTTTTGGATCAGAATCTTAATTTCAACAAGCTTGCTGAGTACTAGGATTGCACATTCTGGCTTAAGATTCCAAGCTCTGTGTCAGGTTTAGATTCCAGATATAGTCAGATAATTAGAAAATGTTTATGCTTGTTAACTAATTAATATTTTGAAAAAGAAATTTTAGAAACTTGTGCAAGGTTTTTATTCGAAGAATTAGAAGCCTTCCCATACACTTTTTGTCTATTTTTATTATACTTTACTTTTGAAATTATAATATAATTACATCAGTCCCTCTTTCCCTCTCTTCCCTTCAAGCCATCCCATATATCCTTCATTCTTTCAATTTCATCTGTCCCATAATTTTAAAATGTTAGAAGGCAGCAGCCCGGAAACCACAACATTTTACTGACTGTTCCCTTTGAACAAGCAAATCCTGCATTCACATCAACATCTTCAGACTTTAGATTCATTGTTCTTGTTAAAATTTGGGGGATAGAAGGTATAGCTCTGGCTTACTTATTACTTGCTGGCTGACCTAAGAGATGCCTTTTTGCCTTTTCCTATCTTTACTTTTCCTACTTACATAACAGGAAGACTGGTTGTTTTGCATTGACCTACCAAGAATGATTCATTCCATCTTGTCATACTTGGATATTCTCATGCATGTGTTAAAGGGAGTGGTTGTGACCACACCAGTCCCTAGTATCAACTTCTTAGTTGCTTTTCTATTGCTATGAAGAAAGAACATGATCAAGACATTTAATTGGTGGCTTACAGTTTCAGAGGATTAATTCATGATCATTATATCAGGAAGCAGACAGGCATGGCAATAGGGCAGCACCTGAGAGCTTTACATCCTGATCCCTGGACAGCAGGCAGAAAGAGAGGTAGAGAAGATTAGGCCTGGCATGGACTTTTGAAACCTCAAAGCTAGTTCCCGGAGCACACCTCCTCCAAGGTGGTGCCTACTGCTGCAAGGCCACACCTCCTGATGCTTCCCAAAAGTTCCACTAACAAAGAAGGAAGAATTCAAACCCTGTGAGGGTGATTCTCATTTAAACTACCACCCTGTGATGTTTGCATACATTAAGGAGATTATAATGTATGTTTAGCTTAAGGTGGTGATGATAATACAAATGTAAATTAAGTTTGCCTTAATACCTGCTTCCAATTAGCATGACTCACATGCTTACTTACTTAATTATTTCAATCATTGTTTTCACCATTTAAAGGGCAAATGTCTCTCAGAGGATGACTTTCCATTAATTCATGGTTTTTGCTTGGCTGTCAAATTAATTGCAGCTCTTTTTATTGCCTATGAGAAGGGTAAAATACTTTGGATTGAGGCAGATGCTGTTTGGAAATTTGTCTGTTTTTCCTGTCCTGACTACAGTTGAATTTTAATAGCCTTGAATCAGCCTCGTCATAAGAATCATATTGAAAATTTACATTTTGTAGTGTTTTATAAGAGCACTTTCAAGGGAATTATATGCATTATTATCATATTGATCTTCTGTAGCAGGTAGGGAAAAGGGGAAGACAGTTTGCATCAAATCTAAGCTTAACCTCACTGATTGAGCAATTGATGTCCATTCTTACCTTGCAGGGAATAGAGATTTAGAGTCAAATATAACTTACTTATTGTGGGTCTTTTGAGCTTTTGTCCAGACACTATCTTGCTTGCTCTTTTTTATCAGACCTGGCAGGGGTTGTCTCTTTTTTCTGTTTTTCAGGTGAAAAGGAAGGAAAAGGACCACAAAAGTGAAATCTATTGGGCAAGGTACACAAAACACAATACTGAAGAATCAGATCTCAATTTGGACGTAGTACTACCTGACAACCCAGTTATACCACTCCTGGGCATATACCCAGAAGATGCTCCAACACGTATTAAAGACACATGCTCCACTATGTTCATAGCAGCCTTATTTATAACAGCCAGCATCTGGAAAGAACGCAGATGTCCTTCAACAGAGGAATGGATACAGAAATTGTGGTATATCTACATAATGGAGTATAATCCAGATATTAAAAAACAATGAATTCATGAAATTCTTAGGCAAATAGATGGAACTAGAAAGTGTCATCCTAAGAGAGATAAGCCAATCACAAAACAACAAGCATGGCATGCACTCACTGATAAGTGAACATTAGTCCAAAAGCTCAAAATAAACATTTTACAATTCACAGACAACAGGAAAGTCAAGAAGAAGGAAGACCAAAGTGGTGGTACTTTGGTTCCTCTGAGAAAGGGAACAAAATATTCACAGGAACAACTATGGAGACAATGTTTGGAGTGGAGACTGAAGGAAAGGCCACCCAGAGACTGTCCAACCTGGAGATTCAGCCTATAAAGAGTCACCAAGCCCCAAAACTACTCTGGATGACAAGAAGTGTGTACCAAAAGGAGCCTGTGATGGTTGTCTTTTGGAGGAGCCCTACCAGAACCTTACAGATACAGAGGTGAATACTAGCAGCCAACCATTGGACTGAGGGCAGGGTTCACAATGGAGGAGTTGGAGGACAGACTGGAGGTGCGGGGGGTGGGGGGGTGTTGTACGGAAGAATGACTCTGTCAGCCATCCAGATGCCCTAGGACTCCAAGGGACTAAGCCATCAAGCAAGGGATACACATGGTTCCAGCCAAAAGAGTGGCAGAGGAATGCCTTGTCAGGCATCAGTGGGAGGAGAGGTCCTTGGTCCTCTAAAGTCTCAATAGAGGCCCCAGTGTGGGGAAATCAAGTGCAGGTCATGGGAGCGGGTTAGGTGGAGGAGCATATTCTTGGTGGCAGGGTCTGGGAGGATGGGTTGGGGGTTTGGGGGAAAGGAGGAAACCAGGAAGGGGTATAACCTTTAATATGTAAATGAAGAATATATTCAATAATTTAAAAAAAAGAATGTCATATATGTTAAAAAAAAAAAAAGAATCAGATCTCAGGGTCTTGAGTCCAAAGCAGTATCTTCTCTCATTTTTACAGGGAAGGAAACATACAGTTGTCTGAGTTTACATGGATATTGGCAGAAGAGTGAGGTGCTGGTGGAAGGTATGGTCTCATAATGCCTCTGCTGTCTGATTGTTGAAACTAGAGTAACTGCATCAATCATAGATCTCCTTAGAGCAATGCTTTTGTGAGTGTTTTTATTTACATTATTTGGCAAGATAACATTAAATATTCTAACCCTTTAAAACTGTTAAGTTAAAACAGTCAAAGAAAACACCTCAGAAGTAGTAACAACTGCACTGAATCTTGAGAAGTGAACATTGTTTTGCCAAAAATAGAGCAGAAGGAAGGAATAGTAGACAACTGAAAAGAGGGACTAAGGCCTAGTAGCTTAAATCACTGTTTGTTCTACATGCATTGTGTAGAATCTGGCCAAGAATGCAGAGATCAACTTGTAATGGATTTTGTGTGTGTATTTGACTTCTTGTTGCAATATGGTATCATTAAAGGATTTTAAGCTAAGCAAGAGATAAGAGCATAGGCTTTTTTGTTTTTGGTTTTGGTTTTTTTGGGGGGGGGGCAGGGTAGGGTGGTGGGTATCAAAGAATTGTGTTATAAAAGGAGGAGATAAAATGTGGTATAAAAGGAGGAGATACCATGATGTTTTTCATCAATAGAGTAGTGTTTGGTTATAAATGTAATGATGGACACTCATTTATGTCTCACATTCAATCTCATGAGCATATACCACAACATATATATTATTGGACAAAGATTCATTTTCTAAAATTGGACTGATGTAACAGGTTCGGTGATAAAAGGGCAGACTCTCTCTATCACTCTTGCATGCTAAGTTTCTCACAGCCTCAGAAACCTAAGGACTGATACCTGCAAGAAAGTAGATCTCAATTTATAATTTTTAATCTCTACTACTGGGACAAAGTAGAAGTCTTTCCATTGTACAAACTGTCTCCCTCTTATAGAGACAAATAAAAACTCAGCATCCCAAGGGTGTTGCTTTAGAAAAGAAAAGAAAAAATAACAATAGAGTTAGCTAGTTACAGAAGAGGGTTTGAGACAAAATGTCCACTACTAGTTTTGATAAGTATCAAATGCATCTTCTGGTTCTTACAGAGGTACATAAAATGGTGTACTAAAGAGAACTCAGGAAGGGATTCTATATAAAATTTCATCCTTAGAATGAAGAAAGAACATATATGGTAAAACTAACATACAAAGTGTAAGAGATGATAAAAGTGACACGTGGTCTGGGAAGGTCATTTTCTCATCTAAAGCATCCTAGCCCATAGAAGAGCAGTTGAGAAACCTTTGTCTCAGGAACTCCTCCCATTAAGAGTACTCCAGTTCAGATGCCTGAAATGTTCCTTAGTCCTATCAGGAAGAAGGACAGAGACATTAGCTGGACAGAGATCCCACATGGCAGACACATTCCAACTCTGGGCTACAACCACATGAAGAACAAGGTTGGGTTTTCTAAAGGCCCAGCTCTTTTGTATAGGATCTGCTTCTTACTGGCCAGGAGGAATGCTCAAGAATGTACCTTGTTGGCAGCCACACTGCACAAAGATGGATGGGACAGGTGACCCCAGGTACCGAGATATCCTGAGTCTAAGATCTCTGGGGACGCAGACCACTGAGATGCAGGCTGCTGCCAGCGCCCAGGACCTGGGCAAATCGGTGGTTCTTCTGTGTGTCAGCCAGGAGTGGGTCCTGTGCCCTGAGGGGTGCCTGTGGGATCCATCTTCCCTCCCTGGCAGAGCAGAAGGGCAGCACCAATTCTGGTTCACAGAGACAACACAAGTATAACATTTTTGGGTCAGGACACGCCAGGGCTCCAACAGCACCCAAGAGGAGGGTAACATATCAGCAATCTGGGCCAGGGGAGACCCAGTCATCCAGTGGTGCAGAAATAGGCTTATGAGCTCACAGGAGGTTCAAGCATCAGCCAGTGACAACAGGACCAACTAACACCAGAGATAACCAGATGGCAAAAGGCAAATGTAGGAGCGTTACCAACAGAAATCAAGGCAATATGGCAGCATCTGAAACCAATTCTCCAACAACAGCAAGTCTAGGATACACCAATACACCAGAAAAACAAGATTTGGATTTAAAAATCACTGGTCATGATGCTGTTAGAGGAACATAAGAAGGACATAAATAAAGCTCTTAAAGAAATACAGGAGAAAATGGGTCAAACGTTAGAAGCCCTTACAAGGAAAACACAAAAAACATTTAAAGAAATTTAGGAGAATATGAGTAAGAAGATAAAAGCCAATAAGGAGGAAATGCAAAAATCACTTAAAGAAATACCGTAGAACTTAGGTCAACAGGCAGAAGTCATGAAAGAGGAAACACAAAAATCTCTTAAGAATTACAGGAAAACAAACAAGCAAGTGAAGGAACTGAGCAAAACCATCCAGGATCTAAAAACAGAAGTAGAAACAACTAAGAAATTACAAAGGGAGACAACTTTGGAAGTAGAAAAACTTGGGAAGACATCAGGGGCCATAGATGCAAATAGCAACAACAGAATACAAGAGATAGAAGAATCTCAGATGCCGAAGATACCATAGAAATCATGGATTCAACAGTCAAAGAAAATGCAAAATGTAAAAAGCTTGTAACCCAAAACATCCAGGAAATCCAGGACACAATGAGAAGACCAAACCTAAGGATTATAGGCATAGATGACAGTAAAGATTTACAACTTGAAGGGTCAGCAAATATCTTTAACAAAATTATGGAAGAAAACTTCCCTAACATAAAAAGAGAGACGCCAATGAATATACAAGAAGCCTACAGAACTCCAAACAGACTGGACCAGAACAGAAATACCTCCTGTCACATAATAATCAAAACCCCAAATGTACTAAACAAAGAGAGAATATTAAAGGCAGTAAGAGAAAAAGGGCAAGTAACATATAAAGGAAGACTTATCACAATTACACCAGACTTCTCACCAGAGACCATGAAAGCTAGAAGATCCTGGGCAGATCTCAAGCAGACTCTAAGAGAACACAAATGCCAGCCAAAACTACTATACCCAGCAAAACTCTCAATCACAATAGATGGAGAAACCAAGATATTCCATGACAAAACCAAATTTACACAATATCTTTCCACAAACCCAGCTCTATTAAGGATAATAAGGGGAAAACATTAATACAAGGAGGGAAACTACACACTGCAAAAAGCAAGATAGTAACCTTCTTTCCTCAAATGCAAAAGAAGATAACCAATCAAATATAAAAAAATAACATCAAAAAAGACAGGAAGTTATAATCACTATTCCTTAATATCTCTTAACATCAATGGACTCAATTCCCCAATAAAAAGACATAGACTAACAGACTGGGTATGTAAATAAAACCCTACATTTTGCTGCATACAGGAAATACATTTCAGTGTCAAAGACAGACACTACCTTAGAGTAAAAGGCTGGAAGACAATTTTACACGCAAATGGTCTCAGGAAACAAACTGGAGTAGCCACTCTAATATCAGATAAAATTGACCTTCAACCTAAAGTCATAAATAGAGACACAGAAGGAAACTTCTTGCTGGTCAAAGGAAAAATACACCAAGAAGGACTCTCAATCCTGAACATTTATGCTCCAAATGCAAGGGCACCCTCATTTGTAAAAGAAATTTTACTAAAGCTCAAAGCACACATTGCACCTAACACAATGATTGTGGGTGACTTCCACACTCCACTTTCCTCAATGGACCAATCAGGAAAACAGAAACTAAACAGAGACACAGTGAAACTAACTGAAACTTTGGACCAATTAGATTTAACAGATATATATAGAACATTTCACCCTAAAGCAAAAGAATATACCTTTTTCTCAGCACCTCATGGTACCTTCTCCAAAATTCATCATATAATTTGTCACAAGACAGACCTCAACAAATATAAGAAGATCAAACTAATCCCATGCCTCCTATCAGATCACTATGGAGTAAAAGTGGTCTTCAATAGCAACAAAAATAATCGAAAGCCCACATACACATGGAAACCAAACAATAACCTACTCAATGATACCTTGGTCAAGGAAGAAATAAAGAAAGAAATCAAATACTTTTTAGAATTTAATGAAAACAAAGACACAACATACCGAAATTTATGGGACACAATGAAAGCAGTGCTAAGAGGAAAATTCATACCCCCAAGTGCCTCTAAAAAGAGAATGGAGAGAGCATACACTAGCAGCTTAATGACACACCTGAAAGTCCTGGAAAAAAAGGAGCTAATTCACCCAGGAAAAGTAGAAGACAGGAAACCATCAAACTCAGGCCTGAAATCAATCAAATAGAAACAAAGAGAACCATACAAAGAATCAACAAAATCAGGAGCTGGTTCTTTGAGAAACTCAGCAAGATAGATAAACCCTTAGCCAGACTAACCAAAGAGCACAGAGACAGTATCCAAATTAACAAAGTTAGAAATGGAAAGGGAGATATAACAACAGAACCTGAGGAAATTCAACAAATCATCAGATCCTACTACAAAAGCCTATACTCAACACAACTGGAGAATCTGGAGGAAATGGACAATTTCCTAGACAGATACCAAACACCAAAATTAAATCAGGATCAAATAGATCATCTAAACAGTCCCATAACCCCTAAAGAAGTAAAAGGGGTCATAGAAAGTCTCCCAACCAAAAAAAGCACAAGACCAGATGGCTTTAGTGCAGAATTCTATCAGACCTTCAAAGAAGACATAACACCAATACTCTTCAAACTATTCCACAAAATAGAAACAGAAGGAACACTACCCAACTTGTTCTAAGAAGCCACAATTACACTGATACTAAAACCACACAAAGATCCAACAAAGAAACACAAGTTCAAGCCAATTTCCCTTATTAATATCGATGGAAAAATACTGAATACAATTCTTGCCAACCGAATCCAAGAACACATCAAAATGATCATCCACCATTATCAAGTAGACTTCATCCCAGGGATGCAGGGATGGTTCAATATAAGGAAATCCATCAGTACAATTCACTACAAAAACAAACTCAAAGAAAAAAAACCACATGATCTTTTCATTAGGTACTGAAAAAGCATTTAACAAAATTCAGCATTCTTTCATGTTAAAAGTGTTGGAAAGAACAGAAATTCAAGGCCCATACCTAAACATAGTTAAATCAATATACAGCAAACCTGTAGCCAACATCTAAATAAATGGAGAGAAACTAGAAGCAATCCCACTAAAATCAGGGACAAGACAAGGCTGTCCTCTCTCTCCATATCTTTTCAATATAGTACTTGAAATTCTAGCTAGAGCAATTAGACAACATAAGGAGGTCAAAATGATACAAACTGGAAAGGAAAAAGTCAATCTATCACTATTTGCAGATGATACGATAGTATACTTAAGTGACCCAAAAAACTCCACCAAAGAACTCCTGTAGCTGATAACCAACTTCAGCAAAGTGGCTGGTTATAAATCAATTCAAGCAAATCAGTAGCCTTCCTATACTCAAAGGAGAAGCAGACTAAGAAAGAGGTTACCTCTTCACAATAGCCACAAACAATATAAAGTATCTTGGTGTGAGTCTAACCAAACAAATAAAATATCTGTATGAGAAGAACTTCAGGTCTCTGATGAAGGAAATTGAAGAAGACCTCAGAAAATGAAAAAAAAAATCTTCCATTCTCGTGGATTGGCAGGATTAATATAGTTAAAGTGGCCATCTTGCTAAAAGCAATATGCAGATTCATTGCAATCCCCATCAAAATCCCAACTCAGTTCTTCATAGAGTTACAAAAAGCAATTATCAAATTCATCTGGAATAACAAATCCCAGGATAGCTAAAACTATTCTCAACAGTAAAAGAACTTCTGGGAAAATCAGTATCCCAGACCTCAAGCAATTCTACAGAGCAATAGTGTTAAAAACTGCATGGTATTGGTGCAGTGACAGGCTAATGGACCATTGGAGTAGGATTGAAGACCCAGAAATGCGCACACCTATGGTCACTTGATCTTCGACAAAGGAGCAGAAAACATCCAGTGGAAAAAAATAGCCTTTTCAACAAATGGTGCTGGTTCAATTGGAGGTCAGCATGCAGAAGAATGCTAATTGATCCATTCTTATCTCCTTGTACTAAGCTCAACTCCAAGTGGATCAAGGACCTCCACATAAAACCTGACACACTGAAACTAAGAAAAGAAACTGGGGAAGAACTTTGAGCACATGGGCAAACGGGAAACATTCCTGAACAGAATACCAATAGCTTATGCTCTAACATAAAGAATTGACAAATGGGACCTCATAAAATTACAAAGATTCTGTAAGGCAAAGGACACTGTCAAAAAGACAAAATGGCAATCAACAAACTGGGAAAAGATCTTCGCCAACCCTTCATCTGAAAGAGGGCTAATATCCAATATATACAAAGAACTCAAAAAGTTAGACCGAAAGGAACCAAATAACTCTATTAAAAAATTGGGTACAGAGCTAAACAAGGAATTTTCACCTGAAGAAATTTGGATGGCAGAGAAGCACCTTAAGAAATGCTCAACATCATTAGTCATTAGGGAAATGCAATTCAAAACAACTCTGAGATTTCACCTTACACCAGTAAGAATGGCTAAGGTTTAAAAACTCAGGAGACAGGAGGTGCTGGGGAGGATGTGGAGAAAGAGGAACACTCCTCCACTGCTGGTGGAATTGTAAGATGTTACAACAACTCTGGAAATCAGTCTGGTGTTTCTTCAGAAAACTGGGCATGACACTTCAGGAGGACCTGGCTATTCCACTCCTGGGCATATACCCAGAGGATTCCCCTCTATGCAATAAGGACACATGCTCCACTATGTTCATAGCAGCCTTATCTATAATAGACAGAAGCTGGAAAAAACCCAGATGTCCCTCAATGGAGGAATGGATACAGAAAATGTGGTATATTTACACAATGGAATACTACTCAGCAATTAAAAACAATGAATTCATGAAATTTTTAGACAAATGGTTGCAACTGGAAAATATCATCCTAAGTGAGGTAACCCAATCACAAAAGAATACACATGGAATGCAATCATTGATAAGTGGATATTAATTAGCCCAGAAGTTCTGAATACTGAAGACACAATTAGCATAACAAATGATTCCCATGAAGAAGGAAGGAGAGGGCCTTGATCCTGGAAAGGCTTGATCTAGCATTGTATATTGGAGTACCAGGACAGAGAAAAGGGAAGGAGGTGATTGGAGAATGAATGGGTTGGGAGAAGAGGACTTATGGGACATATGGGAAGGGGGGCACTGGGAAAGGGGAGAGGATTTGGAATGTAAACAAAGAATATAGCAAAAAGAAAATAGTAGCTTTATAGGAGATAAATGATATGGATGGAATTCTAGAAAACATGGAATTAAAGTTCCACATGAAATACTGATCTATTGGTATCTTTAAATCTGACTTTACTCCAGTAGTAGAAAATTAAGTGCCGAAAAGAAAACAAAAAAAGATTTGTCTATTCTTGCTAGATGCCAGATCATAGCTGTAGAACTCAATCTTCTCTGTTTACCCTAAATCCGGATACAGGATTCTGACTTTCTTCTGTGCTTTCCAAGACATAATCTAAAGTATGTGCTGGGCAACTGTGTTGCAATTGGTCTGTCTTGAGAAAGTTCTGGGAAAGTGCTGATGTGTTAACATTTAGTATATGCTTACCAATGTTTACTTACAGGTTTCTCTGACCATGCTTATCTGAACTTAAACCACCTTTCTTGGGTCATTACTTTCTTTGTCATATTTGTGTATAAAAGCACATTGAAACTGAAGTAAGGTTGCCTACAGAATTAAACTGTAGTCTGCCCTCTTTCTTTCAGATTCTCATATCTCAGGTCCAGCAGAGAAGATCTGCACAGGTTAGCCAAAAGTTTACAAGAATATATGTATACAGCGTCTATCTAGGACAAGGAGGATCAAAATCCATAGGTGTGCTCTGTATTATAGAGACTCTTCATTTGTTCAAGATACAGTCACCATATTCCATTATTTCTTAGTTTCTGCAAAGTCTTCCTTCATCATCAGGGGCATTTTATGACCAGAGAACACATGTCCAAGAGTAAATGTGGGCAGCACAAATTGGACTTGATGGGTCCAAATCAAACAGAACTGACAAAATTAAATGCAGTTGAATGAATAAAAATGGGCCAAGAATCTGGGAGGAGGTAGAGGAAAGGGTTGCCAATGATTACAAATCTGTTACACAACATTCTCAAATAATTAATAAAATATATTTAAAAACAAAAAAAAGAATGTACCTTGTTTGTGAAAGGAATCAATTCTTCCTTTCTCCGCTGAAGACCTTCTAGGCAGAGCAAACCCTTCTTGTTCTGGTTCCTATTGGCCCTTTCCTTTCTCATGCTATTATTTTACATTAGGAAATGGGAGATTGACAGTTAACAGCCTTTAACCTATTTCCTCTTAAAAAAAAGGGCAGGCATAATTTATTTTGCTGCAGCAATTAATACTTTGTTACTCACAGTGACAAATTTAATAATTCAAAATTGTTCCTGCACCTGAGGCATGTTGACTATTACAAGGATATATTTCAAGTTGTGAGGCAATTTAAATAAAATATGTTCATGCAGTAAATTTTGAACTCTCAAGTTTAGTGGGCTCTGTTTTTTAAACAGTTAAAAAAAAAAAAGGAAAGAAGCAACTAGATGAAATAGATAAGCCTGGTCTTCTATTTTGTCTCTAATTCCAAGTGAGTTTGCAAAAATTCATCACTGTCATTATCACCATCATCTCTTCATCTTAATTATTCTTGGAGAAATAATCAAAGAAGTGTTAGGGAAGTAAAGCATTATATACCTGAGAGAATAAAGAGTCCGACCTTGAAGTCTGTAATTCTCTAATGTTACGGTCATGTGTGGACTCACATCTTTATATGTGAACTCATATCTTCATGCATTTCTTTTTAAAAAACATAAAGTTTTGATTTTCTGAATTTGAGTGTTTTGCTTGCAAGTTTGTGTGCATAGCCTGTGTTTGCCTGGCACACAGGGAATTGAAGGAGGGCTGGAACTACAGCTATGTTACCAATGGACATGAGCTGCCATGTGGGTTCCGGGAACAGAAAATCAGTCCTCTGCAAGAGCAGCAAGTGTTTTTCACCCTGGAGATATTTCTTCAGTCCTACCATGATGAGATTTAAAGGGCTTTTTGAAAGCTATGCCTGAAGATGTGGCACATTGGTTAACAACATGTGGTAGTTTGAATAAGAATGGTCCCCAGGAGCTCATATATTTGGATATTTAGTTGTCAGGAGAGTGGCACTACTTGAGAAAGATTAGGTGTGTGGCCTTGTTGGAATTTTGAGTTTGCTCTGATGTTTTTTTTCTATATTCTTTGTATACATTCCAAATGATTTTTCCCTTTCCTGGTTCCCCCATCCCGCTAAGTCCCATAAGCCCTCTCCCCTCTGCCAGTTCCCCAATCAACCCCCTCCCACTCCTCTGTCCTGGTAATCCCCTACAATGCTGCATCAAGCCTTTCCAGGACCCAGGCCCTCTCCTTCCTTTTTCTTGGGAATGATTTGATATGTGGGTTGTGTTTTGGGTATTCTGAGCTTCTGGGCTAATATCCACTTATCAGTGACTGTATTCCATGTGTGTTCTTTTGTGAATGAGTTACCTCACTTAATATGATATTTTCCAGCTCCAACCACTTGCCAAAGAATTTTACAAATTCATTCTTTTTAATTGCTGAGTAGTATTCCATTATGTAAATATACCACATTTTCTGTATCCATTCCTCCACTGAGCTTCTTTCAAGCTTCTGACTGGTATAAATAAGGCTGCTATGAACATAGTGGAGCATGTGTACTTATTGTATGCAGGGAAATCCCCTGGGTATATGCCCAGGAGTGGTATAGCAAGGTCCTCCAGAAGTGTTGTGCTCAGTTTTCTGAGGAACTGCCAGACTGATTTCCAGAGTGGTTGTACTAGCTTGCAATCTCACCAGCAGTGGAGGAGTGTTCCTCTTTCTCCACATCCTAGCCAACATCTGCTGTCTCCTGAGTTTTTAATCTTAGCCATTCTGACTGGTGTGGGGTGAAATCTCAGGGTTGTTTTGATGGTTTTAATTCTTGCTTTGGTCTAGTCTTTCTTCACTATGGTCCATTTTCCCTTTTAAAATGGTAATTGCTATTGCTGCCATGAAATACCATGAACAAAATAGCTGTTGGAGAAGGAAAGGTTTATTTGGCTTATACTTCTAAATTATTGTTCATTATCAAAGGAAGTCAAGATAGCAACTCAAACAATGTAAAAGAAATGTGGAGGCGGAAGCAGATGCAGAGACTGGGTAGCGATGCTCCACACTTGCTAGCTGTCCATGGCTTGCTCAGCATTTTTTCTTATAGAACCCAGTATTGGACCACACTATTAAGTTTTTAGTGTACCATGTCTGGACAGTATGTTGGCACAAAACGGAAACTCCCTTTTTTTGTGGGGCTTCCTCTTCTCTGCCTGATCTGGGAAGCCGAACCCCCACCACATCTTCTATCTGAGAAGTGTCACGTAGTGCTTGGCAAAATTACAGGTTCAACTTCCCATCTCCAGATAAGAACCTACTTATCAAGCACTAGGAATTCCTGGACCATGCAAATGATTTAAGTTCACCCTGAAAGCTGCTTCCCACTCTCCAGAGTTCATATGTAGATAATGTATGCATGCACTGAGTACCGCCTAAGAGAGCTGTTTCACTGAATATTGCCTAAGACAGCTGTAACAGTAAAATCCTCAGAGACCAATCACTTTCTCCCCTCCCCACACCCCCCAACACCTCAGAACTCCCAGTGGGACTGAATTCCCACACATTCTGAGCTCTGATTCATCTTCCCAGTCCAGTGTGCATTGGTTCCTGGATACCCCAAGGGAGGAAGTAGAACTTGGAAAAACAACCCAGCACCATAAATGTAGGGATAGTGCCACCCAAAATGGGCTGTGTCCTCCCCTCCCCCAACAGTCACTAAGTAAAAAAATGCTTCACTGTCCTATCTTCAAGCCCATCTTATGAGGCATTTTTTTTACTTGAGGTTCCATCCTCTCAAATGATTTTAGCTTGTGTTGACTTGCCATAAAACTAACACAGTCATATATATTCTGTGCCATTTTATGTTGGAAGTAGGTAATCTGCTTTTTTTTTTTCCGATTGTACAGGGTATTACAGTTAAGAAATTGCCATAAGCATCAGAAGAGACTTTGAACTTTGGACTTTTAAACAGAAATTGAAACCAGTATAGAGAATGAGGTCTTATGAAGCTAGACTGCATGCATTTTTGCATTATGATATAGCTCTAAGCCTACAGGGGTCAGGGAATGGAATAGGTGATTTGAATAAGTGATCCGTCCAGCAGGTCCAGTTATTCCCGGGTCCCGAAGGGGCACTACCTGAGGGTCAAAAATGGGGGGAGAGAGAAAAGGGAAGCCAAGTACACTAACAAAATCAGAGTCAGTCTGGGTTGTGTCAAGGCTTCATTCAATGTCGGGGAGGTAAGTGGGTTTTAAGGCTTACAGAGAAGGAATTGACCTTCACACCAGACAAAGGAGGGAAGGGCAGAGACACCCCTAGGGATGGAAGCAGGAAGTGAGGAGGTCATCCAGGTGGGGACACCCGGAGTTAACGCCGGCAAGAACATTCTTTGGTTAGGGCAGGAACATCTTGTGGTATTCTCAGGAATCTTCTCACACCGATAGCTCATGGGGAAGGCTCTAGTTAATTGTTCTTCCTTCTCGGCAGCCACCACCTTAGGGCTGTGAATAAGTCCGAATAGCTTGGGACGGTTCCCCACAAATACGAATGACTCCCATGGGCTCATATATTTGAATACTGAGTCATCAGGAAGTGACACTATTTGAGATGGATTAAGAAGCATAGCATTGTTGGAGTAAGCGTGACCTTGTTAGAGGAGATGTTTTGCTGGGGGTGGGGTGGCCTTTGTGGTTTCAAAAGCCAGGGCCAGACCCAGTGTCAATCATCTCTTTCTGTCTCTGTCTCCCTGTCTCGCCTCTGTCTCCATCTTGTCTCTTTCTGTCTCTCTGTCTCTCTCTGTCTCTGTCTCTCTCTTTCTCTCTTGCCTACACATCAGAATGTAGCTCTCAGTCAGTCACTGTTTCTATACCTGACATGACACCATGCTCCCTACCATGATGAAAATGGAATATACCTTTAAAACTCTAAGCAATCCCTCAATTAAATGAGTTCTTTTACAAGGGTTGCCTTGGTGATGGTATCTCTTTCTTTCTCTCTCTCTCCCTCTCTCTACCTTTTTAACTTCCTACATTCTTTGTTTACATGCCAAATGATTTCCCCTTTCCGGTTCCCCTCTCCCCATAAGTCCCATTGAAATGATAGAAAATAATACAGCCTAACTCTAATGACCCCAAGAAGTCAGAAGTTTAAAATGCTATCTTGCTTTGTTAGAAACTAGGCAAAAGGTCACATTCTAGAGCCCGCCCTTTGTTTAGAGCTAGTAGAAAGGCCTTGAATAGGTGATCCTGGCCCCATAAGGTAACTGGAAATGGGCTAAGCTTATTTTGCTTCTGTAAACTGCTTACACCATTACCCCTATGCAGGAGTTCACGCAGTTATGGACATTCAAGAAAATAGGAAACTAATTGGTCCACTGAGCTCCAATAATTTAAACTGATTGGCCTAAAAACTATGGAGTGGTACAAATCGATTGGCTTGCATTTCACGGGCTCTCCATGCTAAGAAATGATTGGTTTGTGATTCACGGGCTTTGCCATAAACTTATAAAAGCTGTCACAATTTGGCACTTGAGGTCCACAGTCCTCTAACCCTGTGTGGTGTACGGCTGTGGAACCCAGAATTCTGGAATAAAGAAATCCTCATGTTATTGCATCGAGACCAATTCTCCAGAGTGATTTGGGTGTCGCCTTGAGGGGCGTGGGATGCTGGGGCACCCTTGGTTTTTGGGGGTCTTACACCATAAGCCCTCTTCCCTCTGCCCATTCCCCAATCAACCGCCTCCCACTTCTCTGTCCTGGTAATCCCCTACATTGCTGCATCAAGCCTTTACAGGTGATAGTATCTCTTAACAGCAATAAATCAGTGACTAAGACAAGGCACGTGTTAGTCTTTGAGAAGATCTGAGTTCAATTACCAGCAACTACATGGTAGCTCATAACCATCTGCAACTCTAGGTTCAGGGGGACCAATGCCCTCTTCTGTCCTTGTATGCATTGTGTACATAAGGTGCACCAACACAAATTTAGGAAAATACTCATGTACATAAAACCATAAAATAATAAAAAACAAATAAATAAATAAGCAAATCTTTAAATTATTTTTGTTAAATGATCTTTAAATGATGATTGTGTTTTTATTGGAGAAGAACTAGGAGTTGAATGTTTCCGGCATCTCCAACAGTGTACTGACAGTTATAAGGTAGAATTGTGACCCTCAGAACAATGTCAGACATAGCTTGAATGGTTTGTACTACCTTGCTCTCTAAGAGAATAGTTTCTAATCAAACATTGAACTAAACTAATCTTTACTAGTATTTTGTCAACATTTGTTCTTCCAACCAAGAGACCGTTTTCACCTCTTACTCTAGAAATCATTTTGCAGTTCACCTCAACTTAACCTCTTCATGCATGGAGAAGAGCAATTCAGGAGAAAAAAATGTCTTTGTCCTGGGAGATGTTACTACATACACCCACCATTCACCTCACTTTCCAGTATACCAGAGACACTGTTAAAGTTGCAGTTGGATTTAGCGAGAAGTCTTAAAACTTTTTATGTTCAAAATAGTTCAAGATTTTAAATGTAACTAACTTGGGCTATAACTGTGCATGATGTTTTAATAATTGGAATTAAAAGCAATATATTTGATCAAAACTCATTGAGTATATGTATGTGCTGGGTGTAGATATTCTGTGGTCATGACTGCTGGCTTCATTCCCATCCATTTCATTTTATCCAGTTGCAGAGTTGTGCGCTGGGCTGAGTATATTTTGAATATACTTTCTCCTTTGAAACCAATGAAGATGAAGGTTGCTGCCAGGTCCTCTGAAAATTGACTGTAAGGAGCTCTGAGCAAATATCAGCATCTTGGGTCAAATAATGCAGTCATATAAAGAGAAAGAAAGGGGGCAGACATGGAATGATTGTAGTGGCTAGCAGAGAAGAAGGAAAGTACTGTGGACCCAACCAAAGATACTGTGGACCTGGCCACTGTGCCACAGTTCCATCTAATTTCTCTGTAGCAGATTTCTAAGCATGTTTACTCCCTTAGTGACAAGTCAGCTGCCACAGCTGCCATGCTACTTCTGGGATACATACTTTATACCTATCAAACCTTTCCTGTTTACCCAAGCACTGAATCCCCCCTAACTGAAGATTATCCATATCTTGTTAGCATCCCACTTTTGCCTTAAACCTTCATTCATCCTGTACTTCACAAGCCAGCCCAAATTTAGGTAAATAAACATTTAACTTCTCATATTTCCTCTAAAATACTAATTCTTTTTCTTCTCATTTAATGACAAATTTTTTATATAAAGGTCCCATCTTTTATTGGTCAAATCACCATTACTGCCAAACTCAGAAAAGCCTGCG
Source organism: Apodemus sylvaticus (assembly GCF_947179515.1). Taxonomy (NCBI): domain Eukaryota; kingdom Metazoa; phylum Chordata; class Mammalia; order Rodentia; family Muridae; genus Apodemus; species Apodemus sylvaticus. The sequence goes on from NC_067488.1 coordinate 33,903,141, forward strand.
GATTTAATCCACCTAGACTAATTATGAACTTAATGAGGCTGGAAAGTATTCAGAGCTCTTTTGAAGTTCATGTCATTTCTCATCAAAAGATCATGGTGATAGAGCCTGCCTCACAATTTTGCTGTAAAGATTCACACTAGAAAATGAAAGGAGAAGCACAAGTGTCCACCACCACATCCAGTGCCCACGTATTGCCAAGAAATATTTACTAAACGAGTGACTAACAGGAAGTAGTAGGTGCAGAGGTTACACATTAAAGGTGCCAAACAAAGCCCTTCCACTACTCATGCATGGTCTGTTGGTGCTCCTTTTATCACCACTCACTGAAAGAAGGCACTTACAAAGTAGATGTGTAAGGCTGAAGGTCCCTTCTGTGTGCCTGTCAATGATAGAAAGGGGACATTTAGGGCAACTGAGGACAAAAGACTTCAGTGAAGATGCCTCTAAACTTAGTGTGGTTTAGGCAGCAGCCCCTCAGTGGCTTCTCTATAGGACATGGGCATATCATTTCCCACCCATGTGTCACTCTCACCTACACTGACACTTATACTGCCAATGCTAGGCATTACTGCACCATTTTTAGATATAAAATTTACTTGTTTTAGTTCAAATAAGCAAAAAGTTTAAGGAAATGAAATGAGCCAAACTCACCAACCCTACCCTGTTCTTTAATTTGCTGTCAATAGAAATCGGTCACTTTACCTACCAGTTACTCTGTCTTGGAAGAAAAAAAGGCACCTGTCCATTCATGTTTTCATTTTGCTATAGTGGCTCAGTGTTAGAGGCAAGCATATTTCCATAAATAAACAAAATAGTTGTTACTCACCCATTTAGAAGGGCTGTGCTCCAAAATGCTAAATATTTATGCTCGACAAGGAGAATGTGAATCTGTTCATGCCTCCCTTGACAAACTGGTTTTCTCATGTAGAAGAATTGCTGCTTTTACTCACCACACTTGAGTTCTCCTCTCTGCATTCATGAGTCATAGCTTAGTTAATGCCTGATTTCAGCCAGCAATAGCCTATTTATGGAAGAAAATAAAAGACTGCAAGGTTTTAAACTGAACCATCATTTATTAGGTTGTTGTTGTTTTTTTGAACTTTGAAGGCATACCATTGGAGATTTTTCTTTGAAACCAGGAGCTGAGTTCATTGAAATGCAGTAAGTGGTTGTGCATTTCTCTTCTATAGCTTCCCCATTCAAGGATATGTTGCAGAAGAGTTTGCCTATACATTAAGATTGTATATTAATTTCCTGGAAAAAAGAGACTTTGCATCTTTTCAAAGCTTCTTGCTCATGTCAGAAGCACTGAGAGTTACTTTCTTTCAAGAGAAAGTGATGTAATATCTGACTGTGTTTATGGTGGTTAGCTGATTAATATTAATTTGCTTCATTGAGAAGCTGTTCCCAATTTCTTCCTTAGTACAGTGAAGATAGTAAACATTTTTCCCAAGCAAGTAAATGCAAGATAGTCATAGAACACAAAGAGAGAGGAGATTGTGAAAGTGAGTGAAAAATATTACAGCAGAAATAGAAATAAAAGAAGGGAGACACCTGAAGGCACTATATTCCTGCCTTAGAAATGGAGACAAGAGCCATTTGTCATTTACTGAGCAGAGCAATGAGAAGCTGGAAAGACAGTAAACTGAGCCTCCTTTAGGTCCTGCAGGCACCAATAGCCTTTCAACACCCTAATACAACTCTAGTAAGATTGCTTTGAGGCTGCTGACCCCTGGAAGTGCAAGAAAAAACATTTGTGGTATTCCTGTTGTTGTTGTTGTTGGTGGTGGTGGTGGTAGTAGTGATGGTGGTGGTGTGTGTCCATCTGTATGTCTGACTGTTTGTCTCTGTGTGTGTGTCTGTTTATTCATATGTAGATGCTCAGGCATGTGTGTCAGTGCTTGTGGGGGCCATAGGTTGATGCTGGCTGATTTCCTCAATCATTCTTGTTGTTATTTTTTGAGGCAAGATCCTGGAGTTCATCAAATTCGTTAGACAAGATGGGCAGCAAGCTCTGGAAATCTGCCTGTTTCTGCCTCTCTGATGCTGGGATTGTAGATGTGCAACACTGGCCCAGCTTTTTATCTGGATTCTGGGAATCCAAACACAGCCATCATGCTTTCCTAGCAGACACTTTACAGGCTGGGCTATCTTCCCAGCCCCTGCAATTTAAAATAATGAAAACAATGGTAAATTGTTAAGCAGCAACAGGAAACTATCTTTTAAATTTTAATTTATTTATTCACTTTACAATGCAATATTAGCCTTTCCTCTCCTTCCAGTACTTCCTCACTCAAGTCCTTCCCCCACATTCCACCTTTCCCTTCTCTTTTGAGAAGGGGAAGTCACCCTCTGGGTATCATCCTCCATGAAGCTCCCCACTTCTCCTACTCCCCAACCTACCTCCCACCTTCTCTACCCCTTCGATCCAGCACATCAAGTTGCAGCAGGACTAGGCACATCCACTGAAGCCAGGAAACATGGTCCATTCAAGGCAGGCAGGCAGGCATGTGGGCAGGGAGGGAGGCAGGCAGGGAGGTAGGCAGGCAGCAGGCAAGCAATAGGCTCAGGGACAGCTGCTCCTCCAGTTTTTGTGGGGCTCACATGAAGACCATGGTGCTCATCTACATCTGTAGGAGGCCTAGGTCCAGCCTGTGATCATGATTTGGTTGGTGATTTAGTCTCTGGGAGCCCCCAAGGGTTCAGGTTAGTTGACTCTGTTGGTCTTCCTGAAGAGTCCCTGTCCTCCATGGGTCCCTCAATTCTTCTCCAAACTCTTCTGAAAGACTTCCCAAGCTCCATCTAATCTTTGGGTATGAATTTCTGCATCTCTTTCCATTGTCCACTGGGTAGACTTGCTCAGAGGACAGTTTTGTTAGGTTCCTGTCTACAAGTATAGCTTAGTATCATCAATAATGTTAGGAATTGGTTCTTACCCATGGCGTAAGTCTCAATTTGGGGCAGTCATTGGTTGACCATTCCCTCTGTCTCTGCTCTATCTTTGTTCCTGCACATCCTGCAGACAGGACACTTTTGGGTCAAATCCATTGTGGGTGGGTGGCTGTCCTCATTCCTCCACAGGTAACTCTATCTGGCTACAGGAAATGGCCACTTCAGGGTCTATATCCCTCTCAGCTAGTACTTGCCCCCTAGACACTCTTGGGCCTCTCCCCATCCCAGGTCTCTGGCATGTCCTAGAGATTACCCCCCCCCCCATAAACATCAATTGCCCCTCCCATGTTTTTCCTACATATGATCTTCCCTCCCCCACCCCTCTTCCTTCCTATCCCCTCTTCTGCCCAGTTCTCTCCTTCTATCGACCTCTGATATCTAATTTGTTTCCCCTTCTGAGAAAGTTTCAACCATCATCCCCTGGGCCTTCCTTGTTACTTGGACACTTAATTTTTGAAAAAAAGAAAAAAGTCAAAACTGTACAATGGAGAGGGAGAACATCTTCAACAAATGGTGCAGATAAAACTGTGTGTAAAGCTTCTTCATGTAGAAGATTGGAAATAGATCCATATTTGTCATCCTCCACAAAAATCTAGTACAAATGGATCAAAGACATCAATGTAAAACCAGATATACTAAATCTAATAGAACAGAAAGTAGGGAATAGACGTGACCTTTTTGAAGTACAGGAGACAACTTCCTGCACAGAATACCAATGATCAAGACTTAATAAATGGGAGACGGGTCCAGGGTGGCGGCGGCGGCAGCGGCGGCAGCAGTGGCTGGTCCAGCTGAAGGGCCATCAGCGGTGGAACAAAGGCGACACAGGGTCCAGTTAGGCCCTGCGCCCACGACCACTGACCGCTGACCAGCTGGGCGGCAAGCAGCTGCGCTTCTGCTGAGCCTTTCGCTGCACGGAAGCCACTTCAGAACTCGGCTTCCCGCCAGTCAGGAGAGACTCACCTCCATCTTGATTTCGGACTCCAGAGATTGGACAGACTGAGGTACACAAACATAATCCGAGGCCCAACACCGCAGGGGTCTGAGCCTGACGGGCGTTGGCCTGCACCCAGGCCCTGGGCTGTTCGGGTGGCCATCGGGGTGCCAACCCAGCCAGGAGGTTTTTTTGCCCTGGCCGGCACACAAGCCGCCATTTTGCCTACAGGACCCAGAGTGCTCGGGAGGGCAGAGACGGCTAACAAGCATAGCCTGAGGCTAACAAAACGGGGGTCTAGGCCCCAAAAGGCACAGGACTGACCCCAAGAACTGGGCGGCTTGGTGGGCCATCTGTGTGTCAACCCGCCCAGGAGGTTGTTAGCACAACAGACTCTCCCGGTGCTTTCAGGGAGCGCGGACGCAGGTCACCTGGCGGACCCAATTAACAGTCATAGCCCTAGGGGAACTTTGCTCAGACCTTGGCCTCCCAGGCTTTTGCCGGGAATCAGGGCCTGGGCGACAAGGCTAACCTTGTGTGCGCCAGCCCAGTTGGGGAATCGGCTGCCCAGCGGAGTGAGCGGAACACAGGGGAGGTCACAGCAGCATACACCTTCGGAGCTCCCTGGGGGTGCACACGGGCTCCATCTGGTCCACAGACACAATCTGGGGCAAGGCCTCAGGCAGAAGCCCTCAGTTCAACTCTCTCCGCTTCAGATCAGCCTGGGCAGCCACACCACATCTCCAGGTCCCACAAGAGGCTAGCGGGGGCTTCTGGGAGGCCAGCTGCGAGAAGTCGGTGTGCTGCGGTAAATCCTGCGGGCCCCAGCGGGAGCCTTCAGGTGCCTGCTTCGGGATCTGAACAGCCTGGACAGCAGCACCCTGTCTACAGGCAGTGCAGGGTGTAAGCTGTGCACCAGAGGCCAACGGGGAAGGGGCAGCTTGCACTGGTGAGTCCAGCACTGACAAGACCAAGTAACACCAGTGAGAGCTAGATGGCAAAAGGCAAACGCAGGAACGTCACTAACAGAAATCAAGGCAATATGGCAACATCTGAACCCAATTCTCCTCTACCAGCATGTCCTGGATACCCCATCACACCAGTAAAACAAGATTTGGATTTAAAATCACTGGTCATGATGCTGGTACAGGAACACATGAAGGACATCCTTAAAGAAATTCAGGAGAAAATGGATCAAAAGTTAGAAGCCCTTGCAAGGGAAACACAAAAATCATTGAAAGAAATCCAGGAGAATACAAAAGCCAACAAGGAGGAAATGCAAAAAACACTTAAAGAAATACAGGAGAACTTTGGTCAACAGGCTGAGGTCATGAAAGACGAAACACAAAAATCTCTTAAAGAAATACAGGAGAACTTTGGTCAACAGGCTGAGTTCATGAAAGAGAAAACACAAAAATCTCTTAAAGAATTACAGGAAAGCACAAACAAGCAAGTGAAGGAGCTAAGCAAAACCATCCAGGATCTAAAATCAGAAGTAGAAACAACTAAGAAAACTCAAAAGGAGACAACTTTGGAGATAGAAAGCCTTGGGAAGAAATCAGGGGACAGAGATGCAAATATCAGCAACAGAATACAAGAAACAGAAGAAAGAATCTCAGATGCTGAAGATTCCATAGAAACCATGGACTCAACAGTTAAAGAAAATGCAAAATGCAAAAAGTTTGTAACCCAAAATATCCAGGAAATCCAGGACACAATGAGAAGACCAAACCTAAGGATTATAGGCATAGATGAGAGTGAAGATTTGCAACTTAAAGGGCCAGCAAATATCTTCAATAAAATTATGGAAGAAAACTTCCCTAACCTAAAGAGAGAGATGCCCATGAATATACAAGAAGCCTACAGAACTCCAAACAGACTGGACCAGAACAGAAATACTTCCTGTCACATAATAATCAAAACACCAAATGTTCTAAACAAAGAAAGAATATTAAAGGCAGTAAGAGAAAAAGGCCAAGTAACACATAAAGGAAGACCTATCAGAATCACAGCAGACTTTTCACCTGAGACTATGAAGGCTAGAAGGTCCTGGGCAGATCTCATGCAGACTCTAAGAGAACACAAATGCCAACCCAAACTACTATATCCAGCAAAACTCTCAATCACCATAGATGGAGAAACTAAGATATTTCACGACAAAACCAAGTTTACCCAATATCTATCCACAAACCCAGCCCTAAAAAGGATAATAGGAGGACAACACCAATACAAGGAGGGAAACTTCACCCTGAAAAAGGCAAGATAGTAACCTTTCATCAAACCCAAAAGAAGTTAAGCAATCAAATTTAAAAAATAACGTCAAAAATGATAGGAAGTAACAATCACTATTCCTTAATATCTCTTAACATCAATGGACTTAATGCCCCAATAAAAAGACACAGACTAACTGACTGGATACATAAACAGGACCCTACATTTTGCTGCTTACAGGAAACACACCTCGGGGTCAAAGACAAACACTACCTTAGAGTAAAAGGCTGGAAGACAATTTTACAAGCAAATGGTCTCAGGAAACAAGCTGGAGTAGCCATTTTAATATCAGATAAAATTGACTTTCAACCCAAAGTCATCAAAAGAGACTCTGAGGGACACTTCTTGCTGGTCAAAGGAAAAATAAAACAAGAAGAACTCTCAATCCTGAACATCTATGCTCCAAATGCAAGGGCACCCTCTTTCATAAAAGAAACTTTATTAAAACTCAAAGCACACATTGCACCTAACACAATAATTGTGGGTGACTTCAACACTGCACTTTCCTCAATGGACCGATCAGGAAAACAGAAACTAAACAAGGACACAATGAAACTAATTGAAGCTTTGGACCAATTAGATTTAACTGATATATATAGAACATTCTATCCTAAAACAAAAGAATATACCTTTTTTTCAGCACCTCATGGTACCTTCTCCAAAATCGACCATATAATTGGTCACAAGACAAACCTCAACAAATATAAGAAGATCGAACTAATCCCATGCCTCCTATCTGATCACTATGGAGGAAAAGGGGTCTTCAATAGCAACAGAAACAATAGAAAACCCACATACACGTGGAAATTGAACAATACTCTACTCAATGATAACTTGGTCAAGGAAGAAATAAAGAATGAAATTAAAGACTTTTTAGAACACAATGAAAATGAAAACACAACATACCCAAAACTATGGGACACAATGAAAGCAGTGCTAAGAGGAAAACTCATAGCCCTGAGTGCCTCCAAAAAGAAAATGGAGAGAGCATACATTACCAACTTAATGACACACCTGAAAGCCCTAGAATAAAAAGAAGCTATTTCACCCAGGAGGAGTAGAAGGCAGGAAATCATCAAACTCAGGGCCGAAATCAATCAAGTAGAAACAAAGAGAACCATACAAAAATTCAACAAAACCAGGAGCTGGTTCTTTGAGAAAATCAACAAGATAGATAAACCCTTAGCCAGACTGACCAAAGGGCACGGAGAAAGTATCCAAATTAACAAACTTAGAACTGAAAAGGGAGATATAACAACGGAAACTGAGGAAATCCAAAAAATCATCAGATCCTACTATAAGAGCCTGTACTCAACACAACTGGTGAATCTGGAGGAAATGGACAATTTCCTTGACAGATACCAAATACCAAAATTAAATCAGGACCAACTAGACCATCTAAACAGTCCCATAAAGCCTAAAGAAATAGCAGGAGTCATAGAAATTCTTCCAACCAAAAAAAAAAAAAAGCACAGGACCAGATGGTTTCAGTGCAGAATTCTACCAGACCTTCAAAGAAGAGTTAACACCAATACTCTTCAAACTATTCCACAAAATAGAAACAGAAGGAACACTACCCAATTCCTTCTACGAAGCCACAATTATGCTGATACCAAAGCCACACAAAGATCCAACAAAGAAAGAGAACTTCAGACCAATTTCCCTTATGAACATCGATGCAAAAATACTCAATAAAATTCTTGCCAACCGAATCCAAGAACACATCAAAACGATCATCCACCATGAACAAGTAGGCTTTATCCCGGGAATGCAGGGTTGGTTCAATATACGGAAATCCATCAATACAATCCACTACATAAACAAACTCAAAGAAAAAAACCACATGGTCATCCACTGGATGCTGAAAAAGCATTTGACAAAATTCAACATCCTTTCATGCTTAAAGTCTTGGAGAGAACAGGAATTCAAGGCCCATACCTAAACATAGTAAAAGCAATATACAGCAAACCGGTAGCCAGCATCAAACTAAATGGAGAGAAACTTGAAGCAATCCCACTGAAATCAGGGACCAGACAAGGCTGCCCCCTTTCTCCTTATCTTTTCAATATTGTACTTGAGGTACTAGCTCGGGCAATTCGACAACATAAGGAGGTCAAAGGGATACAAATTGGAAAGGAGGAAGGCAAACTATCATTATTTGCAGACGACATGATAGTCTACCTAAGTGACCCAAAAAACTCCACTAGAGAGCTCCTACAGCTGATAAACAACTTCAGCAAAGTGGCAGGTTATAAAATCAACTCAAGCAAATCAGTGGCCTTCCTATACTCAAAGGATAAGCAGGCTGAGAAAGAAATTAGGGAAATGACCCCCTTCACAATAGCCACAAACAGTATAAAGTATCTTGGAGTGACTCTTACCAAACATGTGAAAGATCTGTATGACAAGAACTTCAAGACTCTGAAGAAGGAAATGGAAGAAGACCTCAAAAAATGGGAAAACCTCCCATGCTCATGGATCTGTAGAATCAATATAGTTAAAATGGCCATTTTGCCAAAAGCAATATACAGATTCAATGCAATACCCATCAAAATCCCAACTCAATTCTTCACAGAGTTAGAAAGAGCAATTATCAAATTCATCTGGAACAACAAAAAACCCAGGATAGCTAAAACTATTCTCAGCAACAAAAGAAAATCTGGGGGAATCAGTAACCCTGACCTCAAGCAATACTACAGAGCAATAGTGTTAAAAACTGCATGGTATTGGTACAGTGACAGGCAGGAGGATCAATGGAACAGGATTGAAGATCCAGAAATGAACCCACACACCTATGGCCACTTGATCCTCGACAAAGAGGCTGAAAACATCCAATGGAAAAAAGATAGCCTTTTCAACAAATGGTGCTGGTTCAACTGGAGGTCAGAATGCAGAAGAATGCGAATTGATTCATCCTTGTCTCCTTGTACTAAGCTCAAATCCAAATGGATCAAGGACCTCCACATAAAGCCAGACACTCTGAAGATAATAGAAAAGAAACTGGGGAAGACCCTTGAGGACATCGGTACAGGGAGAAAGTTTCTGAACAGAACACCAATAGCGTATGCTCTAAGAGCAAGAATTGACAAATGGGACCTCATAAGGTTACAGAGTTTCTGTAAGGCAAAGGACACCATCAAGAGGACAGATCGGCAACCAACAAATTGGGAAAAGATCTTCACCAATCCTACATCAGATAGAGGGCTAATATCCAATATATATAAAGAACTCAAGAAGTTAGACTCCAGAAAACCAAACAACCCTATTAAAAATGGGGTACAGAGTTAAACAAAGAATTCTCACCTGAAGAACTTCGCATGGCGGAGAAGCATCTTAAAAAATGCTCAACTTCATTAGTCATTAGGGAAATTCAAATCAAAACAACCCTAAGATTTCATCTTACAGGAGTCAGAATGGCTAAGATTAAAAATTCAGGAGAAAGCAGGTGTTAGAGAGGGTGTGGAGAAAGAGGAACACTCCTCCACTGCTGGTGGGGTTGCAAATTGGTACAACCACTCTGGAAATCAGTCTGGCGGTTCCTCCGAAAACTGGGCACCTCACTTCCAGAAGATCCTGCTATACCACTCCTGGGCATATACCCAGAGGATTCCCCACCATGTAATAAGGATACATGTTCTACTATGTTAATAGCAGCCCTATTTATAATTGCCAGATGCTGGAAAGAACACAGGTATCCCTCAACAGAAGAGTGGATGCAAAAAATGTGGTATATCTACACAATGAAGTACTATTCAGCCATTAGAAACAATGAATTCGTGAAATTCTTAGGCAAATGGATGGAGCTAGAGAACATCATACTAAGTGAGGTAACCCAGACTCAAAAGGTGAATCATGGTATACACTCACTAATAAGTGGTTGTTAACCTAGAAAACTGGAATACCCAAAACATAATCCACACATCAAATGAGATACAAGAAGAAAGGAGGAATGGTCCCTGGTTCTGGAAAGACTCAGTGAAACAGTATTCGGCAAAACCAGAACGGGGAACTGGGAAGGGGTGTGAGGGAGGACAGGGGAAGAGAAGGGGGCTTACGGGACTTTCGGGGAGTGGGGGGGGGGGCTAGAAAAGGGGAAATCATTTGAAATGTAAATAAATTATATCGAATAAAAAAATTAAGAAAAAAGACGTAATAAATGGAACTTCATGAAACTGAAAAGCTTCTGTAGGTTAAAGGGCATTGTCATTAGGACAAAACAACAGTGTGAAGATTTGGAAAAGATCTTCATGAACCCTACATCTTACAGAAAGTCAATATCCAAAATATGTAAAGAATTCAAGAAGGTATACACAAGCAATCAAAATCAACCGATTTAAAAATGGGGTACAAAGTTAAACAGGGAATTCTCCACAGAGAACTATTGAATGGCCAAGAAGCACATAAAGAAATGTTCAAGATCCCTAGTCATCAGGGAAATGCAAATCAAAATGACTCTGAGATTCTACTTTATACCCATCAGAATGACTAATATAAAAAAAAAACTCAAAGGTCAGCACATGCTAGCAAGGTTGTGGAGCAAGATGAACACTCCTCCACTACTAGTGGGATTGTAAAAATGTACTACTCTGGAAATCAATTTGGTAGTTTCTCAGAAGATTGGAAATAGTTCTACCTGAAGACCCAGCTAAACTGCTCCTGGACATATGCTCAAAGGGTACTCCATCATTCTACAAGGACACTTGCTCAACTGTGTTCATAGAAGCTTTACTCATAATAGCTAGAAACTGGAAAAAAAACGTAAATGCCCCTTGACTGAAGAATGTATAAAGAAAATGTGGTTCATTTACACAGTGGAAAACTATGGACCCTGCTATACCTCTCCTGGGAATATACCCAAAGGATTCCCCGGCATGCAATAAAGATACATGCTCCATTATGTTCATAGCAGCCCTATTTATAATAGCCAGAAGCTGGAAAGAATCCAGATGCCCCTGAAAGGAGTAATGGATACAGAAAATGTGGTATATTTACACAATGGAATACTACTCAGCAATTAGAAACAATGAATTCTCAAAATTTTTAGGCAAATGGTTTGATCTGGAAAATATCATCCTAAGTGAGGTAACCCAGTCACAAAAGAATACACATGGAATGCAATCTCTGATAAGTGGATATTAATTAGCCCAGAAGCTCTGAATACCCAAGGCACAAATCACATAACAAATAACTCCCATGAAGAAGTATGCAGAAGGTCCTGATCCTGGAAAGGATTGATCTAGCATTGGAGGGGAATATAAGGACAGAGAAAAAAAGGAGGGAGGTGATTGGAGAATGGATGGAGAGAAGAAGGTTTATGGGACATATGGGGAGGGGGGGTCTGGAAAAGGGAAAATCATTTGGAATGTAAACAAAGAATATAGAAAATAAAAATATTTTAAAAAAAGTAAGGACAACATGAATTTCACAGGCAAATTGATAGAACTAGAAAATATTAGCCTGAGAGAGGCAACCCAGACCTCCAAAGACATTCATGGTATATACTCACTAATAAATAAATGTTAGCCATAAAACAAAATAACCATGCTATAATAAACAGATAAGAAAACTATTCTTACAATGAAAGCCATTGTCAATAGCTACTAAGGTATGAAGGCTTGGGAGCCCCTCCCCTCTCCATGTCAGAATGTAGACTAGTTCTTTGCCCAGATTCTCCACAACCTCTGGCTTTTAAAACATTTCAACTCCTCTTTTTAAATTGTCTCTGTACCTTGTGTGTGTGTGTGTAAGATGTGTATATGTTATAGGTATTTGATTTATACCTGGATATACTATAGACACTTAACTCTCTGCACTATATATATTTGAGATAATATAATTGCATCATTTCCTCCTTTTCCTTTCCTCTTCAATTGCTGTTGTTGTGTATGCATGGGCATGTGTATTGTTTAATATAAATACAACCTGTTCAGTCTGTATCATGCATGTGTTTTCTTCTATGGAACAAATCTTAATACCAATTAGATAATGATTGGTTATACAATAACATTGGTAACTTGTTGCATATTCACAGGGTTCACAACTTGGAAAGACTGCTGAAGACTTTTCCCCCTTAGCATCCTACATAGCATCTTCTAATACTGTGAAAACAATTCAACAGGGAGTAAGCTTCATGGTCAGTACCATCTCAATTTCTTCATGTGCTGTGACCAAAGCATTTGACATCTTCAGAAATAAAATCTTTGCTTCATGTTCTGGTGTGCTATCAAGAGAAGTGGTAATAACTTGTGTTGTCTGAGAGTTCTGAGACTCCCCTGACTAGGAACTGAGGGGAAAGTATCCCACATCTGGCACTGAGTTTTATTTGGCAACCTAAGACTTCTGAGAGAAACACTATTTTCTTTTATGATAATCCCAATTAAAGTCTTTGATGTGAACATATATCTCTGTGTGTATATTGTATATGTATATACTACAAAATAGTAGTTTTGTACATGGCTATTTTCTTTTCAAAGATTTAATGGTATACTGGCGTGTGTGTGTGAATCATATTTCTGTTTACCGCAATTTCATCAATTGTTCATTTTTTTGATAGGCCTATAGGCACAGTGGTTTCTATGACATGGCTACTACCAATGGCACTACAACAAACATTGGACTAAAAAAATCATCTTAGAGATGTGGCTTTTGTTTCCTTTAGATGTATAGCCAGATGAAGGAAATCTGTATCATGTAATACTCTATTTTTAATTTTACATTACCTCTGAAGGATCCCCACAGTGTCTGTACATTTTATATTTTGACAATAGAATGGAAGGGATCCCTTCTATTATTCTAGATATACTTTTGGATTCCTATTTCTACCACCATTCTTTCAACACTTCTAACACTTCCACACACACCCAACACTAGGTAGGAGAGAAAGAAAGCTAGAGGGGAAACAGGTTATTGATCTCGTTAGCCTGTTTCCTGCTGATTAGGGGTAATTTTGCACTTCAATGATCTTCATCATCAGGATATCTTCAACCAGCAATCCAGCAAAACATCAGCCAGCAAGCAGCAAGCAGCAAGCAGCAAGCAGCAAGCAGCAAGCAGCAAGCAGCAAGCAGCAAGCAGCAAGCAGCAAGCAGCAACCAGCAACCAGCAACCAGCAACCAGCAACCAGCAACCAGCAACTAGCAACCAATCAGCAATGGCAGTTACGGCAGCCATAACCTCTCTAGGGGTTTTGGAATTTTTATACCCTATGAAGAGTCCCCAGAATTCCAAATGTAAACTGTCTTCAACTGGCAAAATCATACCACTGCCTGAGCATGAGACAAATCATAGATAGTTGCTGTGGGCAATCTGAAACAGCCTCATATACCACACCTTGGGTTAAAAGAAAAACATATTCACATAACATTTTTGTGGTTTTGAAGAAACTAAAATTCCTACTACATATTCTCATTCACTTTTTTGTCTTATTAGCAGGATCCACCTCAACAAGTACAAAGTGACACTATATTATGCTTTTAATTTGTTTCTGATGATTAGTATATTGAGCAACTTTTCATAAATTTGTTGATCATTTAAAAATGTTTTGTTGTTTTGTCATATTATTATATTGTATGAGTTTTTATTCTGCCAATCAACCCTCCATGCGGAAAATAGTTTGGAAATATATTATAACCTATATCTTCCCTTTTCATTTTTTTCTTGTTTGCTGTATAGTATTTTGAGGAGGAGAAGAATTGGAGTGAATCATGCTAAACAATGACCCTAAAATTTTAGTGGTTTGCCATGATGCATAATTGTTTCTTGCTTCCTGACATGTTCCTCTAAATGCCTGGTGGCAGTCCTCCAGGAAAGCAGTGGCTCGGAATTCAGATTAAATCAGTTTGTTTAGCTTCAAGATAAAGTGAAAGAAAAGCAAGATCCTGTGCTATATTACTCTGAGCTTAAATCTCTGGGAAAACACAAATTTTCCTGATGGGCATCCTGATGTAACCATAAAGATAGGTTATGTGCACACAGCTGCTCTTTATTACATAAGTTAATATGTTATTGCATGTTCCTGTTGAAAAGGGCTTACTTCAGCATTTATCACATAGCAGTATGCCCATTTTCAAGATTGTTATTTTACATGGCAAATACATTCTTGATATATAGAGCAGCATGAGGGCATGTAAGGGAGCATTTGTAAACAAAGTATAAACAAATTAGTGAGTAAGATGTATAAAACAAAAACAGCATAGCAGGAGTCAAAACTCATGTTTGTAATAGATGGATTGATAACACTATAACACAAGCTTAATAAAATGACAATCAAGTTCATGGGCTTGTGTGAGAAAGTTTCCATGGCTGAAATGAAAAAACAAAAAAGTGCAGAGTTGAAAGATTGAAAGTAAGTGTAATGTACCAAGATAGAGCTGTGGTTGGATGGAACATGGGGAAACCTCTGAAAGTATCCAGCCCTCTAATTTTTATCCTGAATATATAGGATAAATTATATCACCAATGCTTTCTCAGAATCAAGTGAGTTTTGTTTGAACATGAACTCAATTCTACAGTAATTTCATTCAATTTATTTGTAGGATTTGGAGTCAACTCTAAGTGAAAAGAAAGACATAGGTATAAATAATTCTTTGTCTTCAAATCTTACCTTTGCATTTATTTTTTAGGATGATATATTACTGTCTGTCTTCATTCCAAGTACTCCTGGTTCCCTGATCTTGATTGAGATTGTATCTGTTTCATTTTTTGGTCACCATCTTATTCATAGCACTTAGCAGAACGATGACCATTCTATAAATTCTCAAGAATCATTCTGAATGAAAAACTTTTTAGTTAACCCATTTTGTATTTTGCAATGTTTCTTATCATTTTATTTCATTACAGATCTCATTTATGTCTGGGGTGGCCTAGAGATCAAGCAAACAGCCTTGCAGCAATAATGTCTGGGATATGATTCTTGCTTGGACAATTCTTAGCCACTGAGATGTCATTGAATCTCTTATACCTGCATTCTTTTCTGTACGATCAGTCACAAACTCACCATATGAGTATGCTATGTGTACTTTTTATTAAGTAGGGTAGATTTTATCATGAAAAAAACACACTTCTACAAATTATGCTTGGGCCATTTTACCTTAATGGAATTGATAATTTTCTTAGCACTTACCTTTTTTCTTTATTGCAAGTAGATTTTTCCCTTTCAAAATAACATAGTTATAATTTTCCCTCCTTTCACTTTCAGTTCCTCTCCATCTTCCCTCCCATCTAGATTCACACTCTTTCTGTTTCTTATTAGGAAAGACTAGGCTTGCAGATAACAACCAAACATAAAATGAAGCAAATTTTGACATATTAAAGTTGCATATGGCAACCCAGCAGGAGGAAAGGAGTTCCAAGAGTAGTCAAAAGAAATAGAGGCTCACTTGTTTTCATGGGAACAGTCTCACAAAAGTACTAAGCTGATAGCTACAATGTATAGGCAGAGGACCTGGTATAGACCCATATAAGCCCTGTGTTTGTTGTTTCAATTTCTGTGTGTTCATATGCATGTTGCTTAGTTGATTCAGAGAACCTTGTTCTCCTGGTGTCCTCCATCCCCTCTACCTCTTACAATCTTTCTACTTCCTCTTCAGTGGGATTCCATGAGCTTAGACAGGAGGGTTTTGAGAGAGATCCCCTCCCACCTAAAAAAGTCTCTTATCATAATGTCTGGTTATAGGTCTCTGTATCTTTCCCCATTTATTACTGGAGGAAATCTCTCTGATAATGACTGGGGGAGGCAATGATTTGAGAGTATAGAAGAATATTATTGGGAATCATTTTATTGATATTTTGAGACAAATGGTTTTGATTTTATCCTAGTTCTTTGAGCTATCTAAGTTCTAGTTCTTGGTTTATCAAGGAGCATCAGGTGTGGGTTCTGTTTCATGGAGTGAATATGAGGTCAAATCAGACATTTGTTGGCTACTCTCACAAGGTCTATGCTACAATTTCCCTAGCATATATTTTCCTCCATGATAGGTTGTAGATCAAAAGTTTGTGGTTGTGTTGGTGTACACTTTTCTCTTTCTAGCCTGCACAGTACCTTCTCACATAAGACTAGAATATAAGGATAAGAGCTCCATATAGTCACCAGCACCACTTCTCCATGTTTAATGACTCATATGAGCATTGCCCAGCAATGAGGCCTGGCTCTCAGTGTAGAGAGAGCAACCCTTTGTCTTAGTACCAGCTTACATTGTTTGGTGACTTCCATGGGGCCTAATTGAACAACTCAATTGGATGTAACCCAGTCCCTCCACTAGAAGCCTTACCTGCCCATGGTAGGTGGCCAGTTGAAACTCTATATATTCAATACTATGAGCCTTCATTAGGATCACCTCCATTGAGTCCAGGAAGTTTCTACTTGTTACTAGGGTTCTACTGCCCAATCCCCACACTTCTCAATTCCAGCAATCTCTCCATTCAGACTTTTCCCATCACTTTACCACCCACATGATACTCCTGTTTTCATCTAACCTGCTCCAAGCAGACCATAAAAGTCGCTTCATTTCTCCTTCCCATGGAGATACACACACACACACACTCCCTTAAGCCCCTCATCTTTACATAACCTCTCTGAGTCTATGGATTGTGCATGCCATATTTATCTTTCTAACTTGAGTTACCTAATTTGGGATAATTTTTTTTCTAGTTTCATCTATTTTACTGTAAAGTTCATGATGTCAGTTTTTTAAACAGTTGAGTAATACTTCATTATACAAATATTCCACATTTTCTATTCATTCTTTTGGAGGGAACATCTATGATCTTTCCAGTATGAAAAAAAAAAACCACAATGAGCATAGTTGTTGATTTGTACCCCATTTTAAAATTTTTTAATTAAATTGTTCGGATATCCCCAAGTTGAACTTCTTTTGGGTTACATATATCTGATTTTTTGCTGAAATCTTTGATCCACTTAGACTTGAATTTTATAGTTCTACCAGCACCATTTGTTGAAGATGCTAATTTTTTGCAGTGTGAATTCTTGATTCTTTATCAAATTTCAGGTGTCTATATGTGTATGGATTTTTATCTGGGTCTTCAAATCAATTATATTGATCAACTCATTTGATTTTATTCTAATACCATGTTGGTTTTATTACTATAGATCTGTAGCACAACTTGAAATTGGGAATGAGGGGACTAACCCAAGATTGTTTGAGCTATTCTGTATATTTGTTTTTCTATATGAAGTTTCTCATTGCACTTTCAAGGTTTGTAAATACTTGCATTGGAATTTTGATGGGTATTTTATTGAATTTGTAGAATGATTTTGGTAGGATGTCATTTTTACTATCTTAATCCCACCTGTATGATTATGGCATATCTCTCCATCTTTTAACATCTTCAATTTTTTTATTTTACTGACCTGAAGTTTTGATAATATAAATTTTTCACTGGCTAAGAGTTATCCCAATATATTTTATATTATGCTGCCAATAGGACTGCTTTAATCCAAATTTGTTATGCTAATGTACATCCCTCATATCCCTTATCTCTCCAAAAGTTTTTAAATGAAGGGGTGCTGGATGATGTCAAAGGACACTTTTGCATTTAATGAGATGATCCTGTGTGTGTGTATGTGTGTGTGTGTGTGTGTGTATGTGTGTACGTGCGCGCATGCGTGCATGCGTGCATGTGTTTTATTTATTTATTTTTTGTGTGCATGTGTTTTAATATGGTATAATACATTTACTGATTTATATATAATGAACAATCCATGCATCTTTGTTATGAAGCCTATTTGATCATGGTAGATGATCTTTTTTGGTGTGATCTTAGATTCATTTTAGAACCATTTTATTGAATATTTCTGAGTCTTTGTTCATAAGGGAGGTTGGTCTGTAATTCTCTTTCTTTGTTGAGTTTTCATATGGTTTTGCTATCAGGGTAACTGTGACCTCATAAAATAAATTGAACAATGTTCCTTCTGTTTCTATTTTGTGAAATAATTTAGAGAATATTGGTATTAGCTGTTCTTTGAAAGTGTGCTAAAATCATTTGGTCCTGGCCTTTTTTGGGGAGTAGGGGAGAAATTTAATTGTAAGGGTTCATAATTTGCCAAAGAATGAGACCCTAGTCTCAAATAGTATGCAAACACAAAGAGTGTTTTATTCTGCAGAAGTCCAGCATGCTGGGGTCTCCCATTACCAAAATAGACAGACAAGCAGGTGAACTCACAGACCAGATTTAAAGAACATTGGAATTCTTTGGTAGGTGAGCTTTATCTTACTGTTATCTCTAGGCATTCTGGTACCATTATCCAGTATGAAGGCTGGAAACTGTTGCTGAGGAATTCTTCCAGGGTAGATGAGTTTTATGTTACTCTATTTCTAGGCACTCAGGAACCATTATCAGTGCATAAAGGCTTGGGGTTTTTAATATTAGTAATTGACTTACCTGGGCTTGCCTGGACTTGCACAGTTCTTAGGCCAAGACTCCTTAACTGCCAATTTGAAGTCTGTTATGGAATTAACCTAACCTTCTCATTCCCTACTTTCAGTAATGGGGCATCTTGAATTCGTGAGATGTTTCTGAGGCCCCTACACTAGTAGCTCCAGCTGGCCCTGTTGAGGAGAAAACCTACTAACACAGCAGAAATGATCGTTCTTTTAACCTAATTTTTTTGGAGGTGTTAGCTGGTTGAAGACATTCTCCCCAGAGTAATAAATCACTCTGAGTACAAGCTGCAACAGAACATAAAAATCCTCAGTCCTGTTTATTACAAGGCCGTCAATACATGGAGTAAGCTCTAAAGTACAAGCTTGCCATGCATTCTCTGGAGGCAGCATGTATCCTGCGACAGTAAGGGTTACAGTGGAAGATTTTTACTAACTCCACATTGGATAGAGGACTAATATCCAACATATATAAATAACTCCAAAAAAAAAAACCCTGGATATCAAAAAACCAAACAATCCAATTAAAAACAATTAAAAATGTGGTACAAATCTAAACAGAATTTTCAGAGGAATCTCAAATGACTGACAAACACTTAAAGAAATATTCAATAACCTTAGCCATCAGGGAAGTGCAAATCAAAGCTACTTTGAAATTTCATCTTATAGCTGCCAGAATGGTCATGATGAAAATAATAAGCGACAGCTCAAGCTGGTGAGACTGCTGAGCAGGGGGAGCACTTCTTTG
Source organism: Apodemus sylvaticus (assembly GCF_947179515.1). Lineage (NCBI taxonomy): Eukaryota > Metazoa > Chordata > Mammalia > Rodentia > Muridae > Apodemus > Apodemus sylvaticus. The sequence goes on from NC_067488.1 coordinate 33,922,444, forward strand.
TTATTGGGAGAATAAACTTGTAGAATCTCTATGAAAGTCAAAATAGTGGATCCTCAGAATGTTAGTATCAATCTGCCTCATGATCTACCAATACCACTCTTTTTTTAAAATTTTCTATATTCTTTGTTTACACTCCGAATGCTTTCCCCTTTCCCAGTTATCCCCTCCCCATATGTCCCAAAAGTCCTCTTCTCTCCACCCATTCTCCAATCACACCCCTACCTTTCCTCTGCCCTGGTATTCCCCTACAATGCTGGATTAAGCCTTTCCAGGGTCAGAGCCCTCTCCTTCCTTCTTCATGGGAATCATATGTTATGCTAGTTGTGTTTTCACTATTCAGAGCTTCTGGGCTAATTAATATCCACTTATCAGTGATTGCATTCCATGTGTATTCTTTTGTGATTGGGTTACCTCACTTAGGATGATATTTCCAGTTCCAATCATTTGCCTAAAAATTTCATGAATTCATTATTTTTAATTGCTGAGTAGTATTCCATTGTATAAATATACCACATTTTTTGTATCCATTCCTCCATGGAGGGACATCTGGCTTCTTTCCAGCTTCTGACTATTATAAATAAGGCTGCTATGAACATAGTGGAGCATGTGTCTTTATTGCATGTTGGGGAATCCTCTGGGTATATGCCTAGGAGTGTATAACCGTGTCCTTCAGAAGTGTCATGCCTAATATTCTGAGGAACTTCCAGACTGATTTCCATAGTGGTTGTACCATCTTACAATCCTACCAGCAGTGGAGAAGTGTTCCTCTTTCTCCACATCCTCCCCAATACCTCCTGTCTCCTGAGTTTTCAACCTTGGCCATTCTGACTGGTGTGAGGTGAAATCTCAGGGTTGTTTTGAACTGCATTTCCCCAATGACTAATGATGTTGAACATTTCTTAAGGTGGTTCTCGGCCATCTGAATTTCTTCATGTAAAAATCTCTTGTTTAGCTCTGTACCCCATTTTTAATAGGGTTATTTGGTTCCTTGCGGTTTAACTTCTTGAGTTCTTTGTATATATTGGATATTAGACCCCTGTTGGATGAAGGGTTGGTAAAGATCTTTTTCCAGTTTGTTGGTTTTGTCCTTTTGACTTGTCCTTTGTCTTACACAAACTTTGTAATTTTATGAGGTCCCATTTGTTAATCCTTGATCTTAGAGCATAACCTATTGGTGTTCTGTTCAGGAACTTTCCCCCAGTGCTCCTGTCTTCCCCAGTTTCTTTTCTGTTAGTTTCAGTGTGCCTGTTTTTACATGGAGGTCCTTTATCCACTTGGAGTTGAGATTAGTACAAGGAGATAAGAATGGATCAATTCGCATTCTTCTGCATGCTGACCTCCAATTGAAAAAGCACCATTTGTTGAAAAGGCTCTCTTTCTTCCACTGAATGTTTTCAGCTCCTTTGTTAAAGATCAAATGACCATAGGTGTGTGGGTTCATTTCTGGGTCTTCAATCCTATTCCATTGGTCCACTTGCCTGTCACTGTGCCAACACCATGCAGTTTTTAGCACTATTGCTCTGTAGTATTACTTGAGGTCTGAGATACTGATACCCCCAGAATTTCTTTTACTGTTAAGAATAGTTTTAACTATCCTGGGTTTTTTGTTATTCCAGATGAATTTGAGAATTGCTTTTTCTAACTCTGTGAAGAACTGAGTTGGGATTTTGATGGGATTGCACTGAATCTGTATATTGCTTTTGGCAAGATGCCCATTTTAACTATATTAATCCTTCCAATCCACAAGCATGGAAGATTTTTCCATTTTCTGATGTCTTAGATTTCCTTCTTCAGAGATGTGAAGTTCTTCTGATACAGATCTTTTATTTGTTTGGTTAGAGTCATACTAAGATACTTTAATTTGTTTGTGAAGGGTGTCATTTCCCTAACTTCTTTCTCAGCCTGCTTATTCTTTGAGTATAGAAAGGCTACTGATTTGCTTGAGTTGATTTTATAACCAGTCACTTTGTTGAAGTTGTTTATCAGCCATAGGAGTTCTCTGCTGGAGTTTTTGGGGTCACTTTATTATACTATTATATCATCTGCAAATAGTGATAGTTTGACTTCTTCCTTTCCAATTTGTATCCCTTTGACCTCCTTATGTTGTCTAATTGCTTTAGCTAGAACTTCAAGTACTATATTGAAAAAATATGGAGAGAGAGGGCAGCCTTGTGTAGTCCCTGATTTTAGTGGGATTGCTTCATTCCTCTCCATTTAGTTTGAAGCTGGCTACCGGTTTGCTGTTTATTGCTTTTACTATGTTTAGGCATGGGCCTTGAATTCCTGTTCTTTCCAATACTTTTAGCAGGAAAGGATGCTGAATTTTTTCAAATGCCTTTTCAGCATCTAATTAAATGATCATGTGGTTTTTGCTTTGAGATTGGTCATGTAATAAATTGCATTGATGGATTTCATTATATTGAACCAGCCCTGCATCCCTGGGATAAAGCTTACTTGATCATGGAGGATTATCATTTTGATTTGTTCTTAGATTCAGTTGGCAAGAATATCATTTAGTATTTTTGCATAGATATTCATAAGGGAAATTAGTCTGAAGTTCTCTTTCTTTGTTGGATCTTTTTGTGGTTTTGGTATCAGCGTAATTGTGGCTTTGTAGAATGAGTTGGATAGTTTTCCTTCTGTTTGCATTTTGTGGAATAGTTTGAACAGTATTGCTGTTAGGTCTTCTTTGAAGGTCTGATAGAATTCTGCATTAAAGCCGTCTAGTCCTGTGCTATTTTTTTTGGTGTGGGGGGGGGGTAGACTTTCTATGATCCCTTTTACTTCTTTAGGGGTTATGGGACTGTTTAGATGATCTATTTGATCCTGATTTAATTTTGGTATTTGGTATCTGTCTAGGAAATTGTTCATTTCCTCCAGATTCTCCAGTTGTGTTGAGTATAGGCTTTTGTAGTAGGATCTGATGATTTGCTGAATTTCCTCATTTTCTGTTGTTATATCTCCCTTTCATTTCTAATTTTGTTAATTTGGATACTGTCTCTGTCCTTTGGTTAGTCTGGCTAAGGGTTTATCTATCTTGTTGATTTTCTCAAAGAACCAGCTCCTGGTTTTGTTGATTCTTTGTATGGTTCTCTTTGTTTCTATTTGATTGATTTCCGCCCTGAGTTTGATGATTTCCTGTCTTCTACTCCTCCTGGGTGAATTAGCTTCTTTTTGTTCCAGGGCTTTCAGGTGTGTCATTAAGCTGCTAGTGTATGCTCTCTCCATTTTCTTTTTGGAGGCACTCAGGGCTATGAAATTTTCTCCTAGCACTGCTTTCATTGTGACCCATAGATTTGGGTAGGTTGTGTCTTCTTTTTCTTTAAATTCTAAAATTTTTTTTGATTTCTTTCTTTATTTCTTCCTTGACCAATTTATCATTGAGTAGAGTATTGTTCAGTTTCCATGTTTATGTAGGCCTTCTGTTATTTTTATTGCTATTGAAGACCTCTTTTACTCCATAGTGATCTGATAGTAGACATGGGATTAGTTTAATCTTCTTATATTTGTTGAGGTCTGTCTTGTGGCCAATTATATGATCAGTTTTGGAGAAGGTACCATGAGGTGCTGAGAAAAAGGTATATTCTTTTGCTTTAGGATGAAATGTTTATTTATGTGTGTGTGTGTGTGTGTGTGTGTGTGTGTGTGTGTGTGTGTGTATGTATATCTGCTAAATCTAATTGGTCCAAAGCTTCAATTAGGTTCACTGTCTCCCTGTTTAGTTTCTGTTTTCTTGATCGGTCCATTGAGGAGAGTGAAGTGTTGACGTCACCCACAATCATTGTGTTAGGTGCAATGTGTGCTTTGAGCTTTAATAAAGTTTCTTTTAGGAATGAGGGTGCCCTTGCATTTGGAGCATAGCTGTTCAGGATTGAGAGTTCTTCTTGGTGTATTTTTCCTTTGACCACTAAGAAGTTTCCTTGCATGTCTCTTTTAATGACTTTATGTTGAAAGTCAGTTTTATCTGGTATTAGAGTGGCTACACTAGCTTGTTTCCTGAGACCATTTCTTTATAAAATTGTCTTCCAGCCTTTTACTCTAAGGTAGTGTCTGTCTTTGATACTGAGGTGTATTTCCTGTATTCAACAAAATGTAAGGCCTTGTTTACCTATTCAGTCTGTTAGTCTATATCTTTTTATTGGGGAATTGAGTCCATCGATGTTAAGAGATATTAAGGAATAGTGATTATTACTTCCTGTCATTTTTGATGTTATTTTATATATTTGATTGGTTATCTTCTTTTGGGTTTGATGAAAGTAGGTTACTATCTTGCTTTTTCCAGGGTGTAGTTTCCCTCCTTGTATTGATATTTTCCCCCTATTATTCTTTGTAGGGCTGGGTTTGTGGAAAGATATTGGGTAAATTTAGTATTATCATTGAATATCTTAGTTTCTCCATCTACTGTGATTGAGAGTTTTGGCTGGCATTTGTGTTCTCTTAGAGTCTGCATGAGCTCTGCCCAGGATCTTCTAGCTTTCATGGTCTCTGGTAATAAGTCTGGTGTAATTCTGATAAGTCTTCCTTTATATGTTACTTGCCCTTTTTCTCTTACTGCCTTTAATATTCTTTCTCTGTTTAGTACATTTGGGGTTTTGATTATTATGTGACAGGAGGTGGGGGGTGTATTTCTGTTCTGGTCCAGTCTGTTTGGAGTTCTGTAGGTTTCTTGTATATTCATGGGTATCTCTCTCTTTATGTTAGGGAAGTTTTCTTCCATAATTTTGTTGAAGATATTTGCTGGCCCTTTAAGTTGTAAATCTTCACTGTCATGTATGCCTATAATCCTTAGGTTTAGCCTTCTCATTGTGTCCTGGATTTCCTGGATGTTTTGAGTTACAAGCTTTTTACATTTTGCATTTTCTTTGACTGTTGAGTCCATGGTTTCTATGGTATCTTCAGAATCTGAGATTCTTTCTTCTATCTCTTGTATTCTGTTGTTGCTATTTGCATCTATGGCCCCTGATTTCTTCCCAAGTTTTTCTACCTCCAAAGTTGTTTCCCTTTGTGATTTCTCAGTTGTTTCTACTTCTGTTTTTAGATGCTGGATGGTTTTGCTTAGTTCTGTCACTTGCTTGTTTGTGTTTTCCTGTAATTCTTTAAGAGATTTTTGTGTTTCATATTTCATGACTTCTGCCTGTTGACCTAAGTTCTCCTGCATTTCTTTAAGTGATTTTTGCATTTCCTCCTTATTAGCTTCTGTCTTTTGATTTATATTCTCCTGAATTTCTTTAAATAACTTTTGTGTTTCCCTTGTAAGGCCTTCTAACTTTTGATCCATTTTCTCCTGTATTTCTTTAAGAGCTTTATTTATGTCCTTCTGTTCCTCTAACAACATGATGACCAGTGATTTTAAATCCATATCTTGTTTTTCTGGTGTGTTATGGTTTCCAGGACTTGCTCTTGTTGGAGAATTGGTTTCAAATGCCACCATATTGCCTTGATTTCTGTTGGTAACGTTCCTATATTTGCCTTTTGCCATCTGGTTATCTCTGGCGTTAGCTGGTCCTGTTGTCACTGGCTGATGCTTGAACCTCCTGTGAGCTCATAAGGCTATTTCTGCACCACTAGATGACTGGGTTTCCCCTGGCCCAGATTACTGATGTGCTACCCTCCTCTTGGGTGCTGTTGGAGCCCTGGTGTGTCCTTCCCCAAGCAATGTTATACTTGGGTTGTCTCTGTGAACTGAACCTGGTGCTACCCATCTGCTCTGCCAGGGAGCAAAAATGAATCCTGCAGGCACCCCACAGGGCACAGGACCCACGCCTGGCTGGCACACAGACGAACTGTCAATCTGCCCAGGTCCTGGGCGCTGGCAGCAGCCTGCAGCTCTGTGGTCTGCGTTCCCAGGGATCTTAGATGCAGGATGTCTCAGTACCTGGTGTCGCCTGTCCTCTTGGAGTGAAGATAGCAGCTCCTGACTTCCCCACAGGGCACAGTTCCCATGCCTGGCACACGGATGACCGCCAATCTGCCTAGGTTCTGGGTGCAGGTGGTAGCCCGCAGCTTGTGCGGTCTGCATCCCCTGAGAACTTAGACTCGGATATCTCAGTGCCTGGGGTTACCTGTCCTATCTGCCTGGGAATGAAGATGGCGGCTGCCGACCTTTACAACATTTTCATGTTGTGATTTCAGAGCTTTCCTGAGGTCCCCTCACAACAGCCAACAGCAGAGTTCAGAGCAGGTCACGGAGAACCATTCAAGCTGCATAGCAATGATGAATTTCCCCAACCGCAGGGAAGGCAGGAAGTCTTCCAGCATGAGGTAGCTTCTCCCTGTTGCCAATACCACTCTTGTATATATATATATATATATATATATATATATATATATATATATATATATCCTAAAGTTGCTCCATGTAACCACAAGAACACTTGCACCACATGCTCATTGTGACTTTATTCATAATGGCTAGAAAGATCATAGATGTGCCCTGCAGAAGAATGGATGAAAAATGCGGAATATTTAAATAATGGAGTATTGCTTACTTGTTTAAAAAACTGACATCATGAAGTTTGCAGTCAAATAGATGGAACTAGAAAAAAAATCATCCTGAATTGGGTAACTCAATCCATAAAGATAAATATGGCATGCATTTAGTTATAAGTGGATACTAGCCCTTAAGTTAGTGATAATAAAGCCACAATCCATAGACTCACGGAGGTTATGTAAAGATGAGGGGCTGAAAGGGGTGTGCATAGATCTCCAAGGGAAGGAGAAATGAAGGGATTTTTATGGTCAGCCTGGGGTAGGTTGGATGTGCTATAATGATGTGGAGTGGTGAAGTGGAGGGTGATGACTTCATGGGGAGATGGCTGGAATTGTGAAGTCAGGGTGCGGGGAGGTAGGGAATGGAAACCTTATAACAAATAGAAATTTCATGGACTCTATGGAGGTCATCTAATGAAGGCTCATAATAATGGGAGGTACGGAGTCTCAACTGGCCAACTACCACAGACAGTTGTGGCTTCTCCAGTGGAGGACTGGGATACACTCAAATGAGTTGTATGCCAAGAGGGTTCCATGGAAATCACCAAACAAGGCAAGCTGCTAGTAAGACAGAGAGTTGTTCTTTGCACACTGAAAGCCAGGACTCCTTGCTGAGATAATGTTCATATAAGTCATTAAACATGGAGAATTGGTACTGGTGCCTATATGGAGCCCTCTCCTCTATATTCTAGTCTTGTATGAGAAGATACTGTGCAGGCTACTGAAAAAGAAAAGCATGCACCAATCCAGCCACAAAACCTTTGATCTACAACCTCTGTCATGCAGGAAAATATGCTAGGGCAATATTGGCAAAGGCTTTGTGGCAGTAGCCAACCAATATCTGATTTGACCTAATATCTACTCCATGATATAGAACCAACACCTGACACTGCTTGAGAGACCAAGAACCAGCACTATAGAGAAGAAGGTATTTTTGTGTGTGTGTGTGTGTTTGGGTGAAATATCTGTTGTTTCATCTGGTTTATATCATTTATTTTGTCTGCTATTTCTCAGTTTAACTTTGTTTGGGTGGCCTGTCATTTGTAAGATGGAGTATTGAAGTCTCTCAGCATCAATGTGGGAGAGTCAGTATGTGATTTAAGCTGTAGTAATATTTGTTTTACAAACTTGGGTTCTGAATATCATCTTGGAGGATTTTTTTCTTTGATGAGTATGTAGTGTCCTTTCCTATCTCTTCTGGTAAGTTTTGGTTTGAAGTCTATTTTGTTATATTTTAAAAGGGATAAAACCAGTTTGCTACTCAGGTCCCTTTGCTTGAAATAAAATTTTATAATCATTTTCTCTGGGATAATGTCTATCTTTGATATTGAATTATTTTTTGGATGCAACAGGAGGGATCCCAATGTATAATCCATAATGTTTGCCTATGTCTTATTATTGGATTTGAAAACATTGTTGTTTATAATATAAACATATTCATAATAATATGAATGTATATGAATGACCAATAATTATTGCTGCTTGTCATTTTACTGTTGTTGTTGTTGTGGTGGTGGTGGTTGTGAGTGGTTGTAATGGTGATTTTGTGTGTGAGTTTTCTTTCTTTGGTTTTGCTAGTGTGAAATTATTTATTTCCGGTGTTTTCATGGCTCTAGTCAACCTCCTTAAGTAGGGCCTTTTCTTCTGTAGGGTTGTTTTTGCAGATAGTGTTTAAATTTGACTTTATCATAAAATGTCTTATTTCTTTTTCATCTATTTTGATGGAAAGTTTTTCTGGGCATATTAATCTGATGTGCTGGCAGTACATCTGTCTGTGCAGGCTCTTCTGGCTTTTAGAGTCTCCATTGAGAAGTCACGTCTATTTCTAATAGGTCTGCCTTTATGTGTTACTTGGTCTTTTCCTCTTGCAGCTTGTAATGCTCATTCTTTCTTTTGTATGCTTAGTGTTTTGATTGTTATATTGCAAGGGGACATTTTTCTGGTCCAATCTATTTGTTTTTCTTTATGATTTTTGCCATGTAAGAAACATCTTCTTTAGCTTAGTAATATTTTCTTCTATGATTTTATTGAGAACATTTTCTAGATCACTGAGTTAGGTTTCTTCTCCCCTTATATATTTATTTTTAAGTTGGGTCTTTTCATAGTCTAGGATTTCCTGAATTTATTGTGTTGAGGAATGTTTTAGATTTAACATTTTCTTTGATAAATGTATCCATTTCTTTTATTGTATTTTCAGTGTGTTGAGCTTGTCTTTTCTACCTGTTGTATTGTTGGTGATGCTTGCCTATGTTGTTTCTGTTTAAATTCCTAATTTTTTTCATTTCCAAAATTCACTCAGTTTGGTTTTTCTTTATTGATTCTATTTCCATTTTTTCTTCCTTAACTATTTGTGCTTTCCTGGAGTTCTTTAAGTTTTTAATTTCCTCTGTGTGAAGGAATTCTATCATATTCATAAATGGTGTTTTAGTGTTTTTTCTTGTGCTTCAGCTATATTTAAATATTCCAGGCCTTCAGTGATAGGATATCTGGACTCCAGTGGAGACATATTGCTCTGGCTTTTGTTGACTGTATGGTTATGCCTGCATCATAGCATCTGGATTTGTGGTTATTATAGTTCTATGTACTGATTTTTGGGTTTGTCTTTGTTGGGTCAGTGTTTTGTTTCTTGGTTTCTGTCTCCTCTCCAGATTTTCAGAGAGTGTGATGGCTATGTGGTGCTCAATTTCCTGTGATTGGGTCATGGGGTAAAAGTAAAAATACAGACCACAGCAGGTATCCTGCTACAGAACTGGGATAATCCAGGGGTTGGGGTTTGTGGGGAATTGGATCTCAGAAGCATTTGGAGGGGTGTGGGTCTCAATTCAGCCTATTTGTTGCCGTGAGAGAAGTGGGGAAAGTGGCCTTTGGGTTAGGTAATGCCTGCAGGAGTTGGGGTCAGGGACAAAGCAACAATTTGGGAAAGGAGATTCGGAGGGATGGTATGTAGAATCCACAAGATATGTGGGTAAAGGGAAAGAAGGTTGTAGTTTATGCTCTGTTGTAGTTCTACAAATGAGACTAGGGGATTGGATGTGGCAAACAGAGCTGCTGTGTATATTAAAGGTCACTGTAAAATAATCATCACATAGAAAATGACATATGAACATTAAACTAATTCTGAGAAAGGATGCTTTGATGGGATCATATGTTTACTATTATGCCATTCTGGGAAAAGAACTAATAGAGTTACATCTTGGCTTAACCTTATATGACTTTAAAGGGCAGAGCTACATGACACAGAACATTACAAATTGTATGTGAATGAGTTTTAGAAAATAGGCTTTATGGAGAGGGCACATAGTGTATGCTCTGAATGTCACAATGAGTATGTCCAGAAGGCCTTGTGGTAAAAAGATTGAAACTGAATGAACAAAGCTATGTGCATACCACAGACATCACCCATACACAACGCATATACCCTGTATACATATGCTGACACACACATATACAACATGCACACATACCTCAGTGACACAGCCATGCTACAAATATAGTTCAACTAACTCTAAAAGTGATTTTTGTAGGACAGTCAAAAATCTTTATTGTGCTGCTACTATATATTATGCACACTACTCTAATTTCTTTATACAGACAGTATTTGATTAAATACATAGAGTATTCATGAATTTAAATGAGTGGCATAACTCACACACAACATGGAGTCTTTCTTATATCAACATTTTTTCCTTTATTTTCAGGGAAGCAAATAATACAACCTTATTTCTTGTCTGTAGTGGTTTTGTGGCTCCAAATTACCCAGACTAAAATAAGGCCATGACTTTGTGCCACAGAAGTGAATTTTGGACTCAAAATTTATTATAGCTTGTGGAAAGCATTTGAAGGTTGAAAAACTCTAATACTAAAATGTCCCCCCCCATACACATAGGCAGTTTGTCTGCCAGCCAGCCTGTCGTGGGGCCTGTGTCCTCATAGAGAGCAGCAGAGGTAGTGAATCCCTGTGGCTATCTTCGCTACCTGCTGGGGTCCAAAAAGTATCACTAGGTACTGTATTATCCTGAGCTTAAGATCTCTGGGGGGTGCAAACCGCCAGGGGTCTGCCTGTGCCCAGGACCTGAGCACATACATGGCTCATCTGCAAGTCAGCCAGTCTTGGGGACTGTGTCCTACATATAGTTGGTCACAAAACAGACCTCAAGAAATATAAAAAGATCAAAATAATCCAATGCCACCTATCAGATCACTATGAAGTAAAAGTGGTCTTTAATAGCAATAAAAACAACAGAAAGCCCACATATACATGGAAACTGAACAATACTCTACTCAATGATACTTTGGTCAAGGAAGAAATAAAGAAAGAAATCAAAGATTTTTTAGAATTTAATGAAAATGAAGGCACAACATACCCAAATCGATGGGACACAATGAAAGCAGTGCTAAGAGGAAAACTCATAGTTTTGAGTGTCTCAAAAATAAATTGGTGGGAGCATACACTAGAAGCTTAATGGAACGACTGAAACCCCTGGAACAAAAAGAAGCTAATTCACCCAGGAGGAGAACAAGACAGGAAATGATCAAACTCAGGATTGAAATCAATCAAGTAGAAACTAAGAGAACCATACAAAGAATCAACAAAACCAGGAGCTGGTTCGTTGAAAAACTCAACAAGATTGATAAACCCTTACCCACCCTAACCAAAGGGCACAGAGACAGTATCCAAATTAACAAAACTAGAAACGAAAAGGGAGATATAACAACAGAAACTGAGGAAATTCAAAAAATCATCAGATCCTATTACAAAAGCCTGTACTCAACACAACTGGAGAATCTGAAGGAAATGGAAAATTTCCTAGACAGATACCAAATACCAAAATTAAATCAAGATCAAATAGATCATCTAAACAGACCCATAACCTTTAAAGAAATAGGAGTCATAGAAAGCCTTCTGAACAAAAAAGCACAGGACCAGATGGTATTAGTGCAGAATTCTATCAGACCTTCAAAGAAGACTTAACACTCTTCAAACTATTCCACAAAATAGAAACAGAAGGAACACTACCCAATTCCTTCTACGAAGCCGCAATTACACTGATACCAAAACCACACAAAGAACCAACAAAGAAAGAGAATTTCAGGCCAATTTCCCTTATGAATATTGATGCAAAAATACTCAAAAATTCTTGCCCACCGAATCCAAGAACACATCAAAACAATCATCCACCATGATCAAGTGGGCTTCATCCTAGGGATGCAGGGATGGTTTAATATATGGATATCCATCAATGCTATCCACTAAATAATCAAACTCAAAGAAAAAACCACTTGATCATTTCATTGGATGCTGAAAAAGCATTTGACAAAATTCAGCACCCTTTCATGCTAAAAGTCTTGGAAAGGACAGGAATTCAAGGCCCATATCTAAACATAGTTAAATCAATATACAGCAAACCTGTAGCCAACATCAAACTAATTGGAGAGAAACTTGAAGCATTCCCACTAAAATCAGGGACTAGACAAGGCTGCCCTCTCTCTCCATATCTTTTCAATATAGTTCTTAAAGTCCTAGCTAGAGCAATTAGACAACATAAGGAGGTCAAAGGGATACAAAATGGAAAGGAAGAAGTCAAACTATCACTATTTGCAGATGATATGAAAGTATACTTAAGTGACCAAAAAAAAATTCCAGCAGAGAACTCCTTTGGCTGATAAACAACTTCAGCAAAGTGGCTGGTTATAAAATCAACTCAAGCAAATCAGTAGCCTTTCTAAACTCAAAGGATAAGCAGGCTGAGAAAGAAGTTAGGGAAATGACTCCCTTCATAATAGCCACAAACAGCATAACGTATCTTGGGGTGACTGTAACCAAACAAGTAAAAGACCTATATGACAAGAACTTCAGATCTCTGAAGAAGGAAAGCGAGAAAGAAGTTAGGGAAATGACACCATTCACAATAGCCACAAACAATATAAAGTATCTTGGTGTGACTCTAACCAAACAAGTGAAAGATCTGTATGACAAGAACTTCAAGTCTTTGAAGAAAGAAATCGAAGTAGACCTCAGAAGATGGAAAAATCTTCCATTGCTCTTGGATTGACAGGATTAATATACTTAAAATGAACATCTTGCCAAAAGCAATCTACAGATTCAATGCAATCCCCATCAAAATCCCAACTCAATTCTTCATAGACTAGAAAGAGCAATTCTCAAATTCATCTGGAATAACAAAAAACCCAGGATAGCTAAGACTATTCTCAACAGTAAAAGAACTTCTGGGGGAATCAGTATCCCAGACCTCAAACATTACTACAGAGCAATAGTGATAAAATCTGCATGGTATTGGGACAACATCAGGGAAGCAGATCAATGGAATAGGATTGAAGACCCAGAAATGAACCCACACACCTATGGTCACTTGATCTTCGACAAAGGAGCTGAAAGCATCCAGTGGAAAAAAGACAGCCTTTTCAACAAATGGTGCTGGTTCAACTGGAGGTCAGCATGTAGAAGAATGCAAACCGATCCATTCTTATCTCCTTGTACTAAGCTCATCTCCAAGTGGATCAAGGACCTCCATGTAAAACCTGACACACTAAAACTAATAGAAAAGAAACTGTGGAAGAGCCTTGAGGACTCAGGCACAGGGGGAAAGTTCCTGAACAGAACACCAATAGCTTATGCTCTAAGATCAAGAATTGACAAATGGGACCTCATAAAACTACAAAGTTTCCGTAAGGCAAAGGACACTGTCAAAAGGACAAAATGGCAACCAACCGATTGGGAAAAGATCTTCACCAACCCTAAATCTGACAGAGGGCTTATATCTAATATATACAAAGAGCTCAAGAAGGTAGAACCCAGAGAACCAAATAACCCTATTAAAAAGTGGGGTACAGAGCTAAACAAAGAATTTTCACATGAAGAACTTTGGATGGCTGAGAAGCAACTTAAGAAATGTTCAACATCATTAATCATTAGGGAAATGCAAATCAAAACAACCCTAAGATTTCACATCACACCAGTCAGAATGGCTAAGGTCAAAAACTCAGGAGATACCAGGTGTTGGCGAGGATGTGGAGAAAGAGGAACATTCCTCCACTGCTGGTGGGGTGGCAAAATGGTGTAACCACTTTGGAAATCAGTCTGGCGATTCCTCAGAAATCTGGGCATAACATTTCTGGAGGACCCTGCTATACCATTTCTGGGCATATACCCAGAGGATTCCCTGGCATGCAATAAGGACACATGCTTCACTATGTTCATAGCAGCCCTATTTGTAGTAGCCAGAACCTGGAAAGAACCCAGGTGTCCCTCACTGGAGGAATGGATACAAACAATGTGGTATATTTATACAATGGAGTACTATTCAGCAACTAGAACCAATAAAGTCATGAAATTCTTAGACAAATGGATGGAGCTGGAGAACAACATACTAAGTGAGGTAACCCAGTCTCAAAAGATCAATCATGGTATGCACTCACTGATAAGTGGATACTAGCCTATAAACTTTGAATACCCAAGACATAATCCACATATTAAATGATGTCCAAGAAGAATGGAGGAGTGGCTCCTGGCTCTGGAAAGACTTGGTGCAGCAGTATAGGGGAATACCAGAACAGGGAATTGGAAGGGGTAGATGGGGGAACAGGGGGAGGAAAGAGGACTTATGAGACTTTTGAGGAGTGGGGTGCCAGAAAAGGGGCTATCATTTGAAATGCAAATAAAGAATATATCAAATAAAAAAAAGAACACAATAATAAAAATAAAATGTCCCCAGCTGGGCATTGGTGGTGTACGCCTTTAATCCCAGAACTTGGGAGGCAGAGGCAGGCAGATTTCTGAGTTCAAGACTAGCCTAGTCTACAGAGTGAGTTCCTGGACAGCCAAGGCTGTACAGAGAAGCTCTGTCTCAAAAAAAATAAAAAAATAAAAATAAATAAAATATCCCCAAACTTTTGGCTTCCATAAACTGGGCTAAAATTAATATTCTTAGAATTTTAACTTGTATTCCAAATTTTCAAAGTATTTTTGAGACAGCATATGGAGCTTGTTGGTGGTGGTCTTTGGTTGTTCAATAAGTGGCTATGTTTGAAAACATCTTTAGTGACATCTATATATGCCTGGGGTTGAACATGATGAAGAGAATCTTAAGTTGTACTATTTCACTTAAAAGTATCACATAGCTTCTTATTGTGAATTAGTGTTTCCATATAGTTAACTCTCAGTTTGGAGCCAATTCCCTTGTCCAGCATTTATTGTGACATAATATATTCCAGGTATCATGCTAGCCATTAGAACATAAAGATGAGAAAGAAATATTCTATAATTTAAAAACTCAAAGTGTAGTGCAAATAGCTTTTCCTTTCATGGTCTTATAAATTATTGATAATACAGGGGAAAATATTTACTCCTTAGACTCTCTACTCCGTGACATTTACACTATAATTGCTGAGTATAAACTTTAATTTTACTGACATTTTAAGGTTTCAACTGAAAATTTAGGAGTTTTATTTTTCCCTCAAAGGTAGGAAAAGAGAATCTTTAATAGGAAATGGAGAAACTCTGAACCTAAAAATGGCTTAGATCCCAAAATTTAGTTCACAAAAATGCATGTTCCAATATCCTTTTGCTCACAGGTTTAAAGATGCACTGTCTGTCTCATACTAGACATAAAATAAGAATTTATTTAGGATGATGCCAATAACATACACTGGACAAAGAGAAGTCTTTTCAATGGGCAGTGATATGGAAAGTATATATCTGAATGTACAAAACTGAACTTGAAGGTATAGTCAAAGTATTATTATCGCATCATCAGTAAAAACCTGAAGCCCCAAAATGATTTTATTGAGAATGAAAATAAATGTAATCTTAGTTTTAATTTACATCATATACTTGATATAATTATACTGAATGGCTACTACGCATTGGTCCCTTAAGAATGTATTCAACTGTGAACAACAGGGAGAACTTCTTTTTTTTTTTTAATTTTTTTTATTCGATATAATTTATTTACATTTCAAATGATTTCCCCTTTTCTAGCCCCCCCCACTCCCCGAAAGTCCCGTAAGCCCCCTTCTCTTCCCCTGTCCTCCCACCCACCCCTTCCCACTTCCCCGTTCTGGTTTTGCTGAATACTGTTTCACTGAGTCTTTCCAGAACCAGGGGCCACTCCTCCTTTCTTCTTGTACCTCATTTGATGTGTGAATTATGTTTTGGGTATTCCAGTTTTCTAGGTTAATATCCACTTATTAGTGAGTGCATACCATGATTCACCTTTTGAGTCTGGGTTACCTCACTGAGTATGATATTCTCTAGCTCCATCCATTTGCCTAAGAATTTCATGAATTCGTTGTTTCTAATGGCTGAATAGTACTCCATTGTGTAGATATACCACATTTTTTGCATCCACTCTTCTGTTGAGGGATACCTGGGTTCTTTCCAACATCTGGCAATTACAAATAGGGCTGCTATGAACATAGTAGAACATGTATCCTTATTACATGGTGGGGAGTCTTCTGGGTATATGCCCAGGAGTGGTATAGCAGGATCTTCTGGAAGTGAGGTGCCCAGTTTTCAGAGGAACCGCCAGACTGATTTCCAAAGTGGTTGTACCAATTTGCAACCCCACCAGCAGTGGAGGAGTGTTCCTCTTTCTCCACACCCTCTCCAACACCTGCTGTCTCCTGAATTTTTAATCTTAGCCATTCTGACTGGTGTAAGATGAAATCTTAGTGTTGTTTTGATTTGCATTTCCCTAATGACTAATGAAGTTGAGCGTTTTTTAAGATGCTTCTCCGCCATGCGAAGTTCTTCAGGTGAGAATTCTTTGTTTAACTCTGTACCCCATTTTTTAATAGGGTTGTTTGGTTTTCTGGAGTCTAACTTCTTGAGTTCTTTATATATATTGGATATTAGCCCTCTATCTGATGTAGGATTGGTGAAGATCTTTTCCCAATTTGTTGGTTGCCGATCTGTCCTCTTGACGGTGTCCTTTGCCTTACAGAAACTCTGTAACCTTATGAGGTCCCATTTGTCAATTCTTGCTCTTAGAGCATACGCTATTGGTGTTCTGTTCAGAAACTTTCTCCCTGTACCGATGTCCTCAAGGGTCTTCCCCAGTTTCTTTTCTATTAGCTTCAGAGTGTCTGGCTTTATGTGGAGGTCCTTGATCCATTTGGATTTGAGCTTAGTACAAGGAGACAAGGATGGATCAATTCGCATTCTTCTGCATGCTGACCTCCAGTTGAACCAGCACCATTTGTTGAAAAGGCTATCTTTTTTCCATTGGATGTTTTCAGCCTCTTTGTCGAGGATCAAGTGGCCATAGGTGTGTGGGTTCATTTCTGGATCTTCAATCCTGTTCCATTGATCCTCCTGTCTGTCACTGTACCAATACCATGCAGTTTTTAACACTATTGCTCTGTAGTATTGCTTGAGGTCAGGGATAGTGATTCCCCCAGATTTTCTTTTGTTGCTGAGAATAGTTTTAGCTATCCTGGGTTTTTTGTTGTTCCAGATGAATTTGATAATTGCTCTTTCTAACTATGTGAAGAATTGAGTTGGGATTTTGATGGGTATTGCATTGAATCTGTATAGTGCTTTAGGCAAAATGGCCATTTTAACTATATTGATTCTACCGATCCATGAGCTTGGGAGGTTTTCCCATTTTTTGAGGTCTTCTTCCATTTCCTTCTTCAGAGTCTTGAAGTTCTTGTCATACAGATCTTTCACATGTTTGGTAAGAGTCACCCCAAGATACTTTATACTGTTTGAGGCTATTGTGAAGGGGGTCATTTCCCTAATTTCTTTCTCAGCCTGCTTATCCTTTGAGTATAGGAGGGCCACTGATTTGCTTGAGTTGATTTTATAACCTGCCACTTTGCTGAAGTTGTTTATCAGCTGTAGGAGCTCTCTAGTGGAGTTCTTTGGGTCACTTAGGTAGACGATCATGTCGTCTGCAAATAATGATAGTTTGACTTCTTCCTTTCCAATTTGTATCCCTTTGACCTCCTTATGTTGTCGAATTGCCCGAGCTAGTACCTCAAGTACAATATTGAAAAGATAAGGAGAAAGGGGGCAGCCTTGTCTGGTCCCTGATTTCAGTGGGATTGCTTCAAGTTTCTCTCCATTTAGTTTGATGCTGGCTACCGGTTTGCTGTATATTGCTTTTACTATGTTTAGGTATGGGCCTTGAATTCCTGTTCTCTCCAAGACTTTAAGCATGAAGGGATGCTGAATTTTGTCAAATGCTTTTTCAGCATCCAATGAAATGACCATGTGGTTTTGTTCTTTGAGTTTGTTTATGTAGTGGATTGTATTGATGGATTTCCGTATATTGAACCAACCCTGCATTCCCGGGATAAAGCCTACTTGATCATGGTGGATGATCGTTTTGATGTGTTCTTGGATTCGGTTGGCAAGAATTTTATTGAGTATTTTTGCATCGATGTTCATAAGGGAAATTGGTCTGAAGTTCTCTTTCTTTGTTGGATCTTTGTGTGGCTTTGGTATCAGCGTAATTGTGGCTTCATAGAAGGAATTGGGTAGTGTTCCTTCTGTTTCTATTTTGTGGAATAGTTTGAAGAGTATTGGTGTTAACTCTTCTTTGAAGGTCTGGTAGAATTCTGCACTGAAGCCATCTGGTCCTGTGCTTTTTTTGGTTGGAAGACTTTCTATGACTCCTTCTATTTCTTTAGGCATTATGGGACTGTTTAGATGGTCTAGTTGGTCCTGATTTAATTTTGGTATCTGGTATCTGTCAAGGAAATTGTCCATTTCCTCCAGATTCTCCAGTTGTGTTGAGTACAGGCTCTTGTAGTAGGATCTGATGATTTTTTGGATTTCCTCAGTTTCCGTTGTTATATCTCCCTTTTCATTTCTAAGTTTGTTAATTTGGATACTTTCTCTGTGCCCTTTGGTCAGTCTGGCTAAGGGTTTATCTATCTTGTTGATTTTCTCAAAGAACCAGCTCCTGGTTTTGTTGATTTTTTGTATGGTTCTCTTTGTTTCTACTTGATTGATTTCGGCCCTGAGTTTGATGATTTCCTGCCTTCTACTCCTCCTGGGCGAAGTAGCTTCTTTTTGTTCTAGGGCTTTCAGGTGTGTCATTAAGCTGGTAATGTATGCTCTCTCCATTTTCTTTTTGGAGGCACTCAGGGCTATGAGTTTTCCTCTTAGCACTGCTTTCATTGTGTCCCATAGATTTGGGTATGTTGTGTTTTCATTTTCATTGTGTTCTAAAAAGTCTTTAGTTTCTTTCTTTATTTCTTCCTTGACCAAGGTATCATTGAGTAGAGTATTGTTAAGTTTCCACGTGTATGTGGGTTTTCTGTTGTTTCTGTTGCTATTGAAGACCACTTTTACTCCATAGTGATCAGATAGGAGGCATGGGATTAGTTCTATCTTCTTATATTTGTTGAGGTCTGTCTTGTGACCAATTATATGGTCGATTTTGGAGAAGGTACCATGAGGTGCTGAGAAAAAGGTATATTCTTTTGTTTTAGGATAGAATGTTCTATATATATCTGTTAAATCTAATTGGTCCAAAGCTTCAATTAGTTTCATTGTGTCCCTGTTTAGTTTCTGTTTTCCTGATCGGTCCATTGAGGAAAGTGCAGTGTTGAAGTCACCCACAATTATTGTGTTAGGTGCAATGTGTGCTTTTAGTTTTAATAAAGTTTCTTTTATGAAAGAGGGTGCCCTTGCATTTGGGGCATAGATGTTCAGGATTGACAGTTCTTCTTTTTGTATTTTTCCTTTGACCAGCAAGAAGTGTCCCTCAGGGTCTCTTTTGATGACTTTGGGTTGAAAGTCAATTTTATCTGATATTAAAATGGCTACTCCAGCTTGTTTCCTGAGACCATTTGCTTGTAAAATTGTCTTCCAGCCTTTTACTCTAAGGTAGTGTTTGTCTTTGACCCTGAGGTGTGTTTCAGGGAGAACTTCTTTAGTCCTAGAATGTATAGTGAGTATGTCAAATGCTCATCTAATAAACTGGACTACCTATGAGTTCAAAGTTCACTCAGAATTGACCCATTAATCTTTCTCAATATCCTAATTAAGTTACAGAAATTATAACAATCCTTTGAACAATTCAGTACCCTAATCTAACTTAACTAGATTTTTTAATTATCCTCAAGAAAGTTCACATGTGACTTCTAGATGCAAATTCAGGATCTTATATTTATTATTTAATTATTCTTAATTAAATATCCTTTAATTATTATATTTATTATATAGTGTACTTTCTTCATTTTAGTCCCATATTATTCATTCTCATCTCTCTGCCATTGACCCTGCTTTTATTTCCAAACCCCCTACAACTTGGTTGAGTTTTCTGGTGACCTCTGTGTGTTCTGAGTGTGGATGAGGAGTTATTTGCTTTATTCTGATTGTAGAACAGCTCAGACAAAACTCTTTAATCTTATTTATATTGTTAGTATTATCTTATATCACACCTAAATTATTTTGTAAGCTTACAATGCTTCTATTGTTTTTTATTCATTCATTGAAAGTGTTTTTAGTTAGCACTTACTTAATTTACAATTCTCCAGACTCTACAGAAGATTCCTGATGGCATTCTCCTGAAACAGTCCTAATTCTCTCTGATCATTCCTACCATCTTTAAAAGTCTTTCTTTGTGAATATTTACACATTTTTGTACTTATGCAAATCATCACAGATTTGAAACATCTTCTATTTACATTTAACGACTTAATTAAATCTATAAAAATTCAATTCTTGAACACAACTTTATATACAACTACTGTAACAATTGATCTCCAATATTTTACCTGTAAATACACATATGTTGTGATTTATAATTAACAAATATTAACCAAATTTTTATATCATATATTGCAGGTTATAAACCTTCTTCCATTATTAAATAGGAATCTATTTTTGGCTTCATAAAATATGGTTATAAATCTACAATATATTAAGCTAATCAGCACTGAACCAGTTTTTTCTATGATAGATTATCCAAATCTACATGGTCAGCCCTAAATGCATATACATATGAGCAGCAATAGATGGATTAAATAAATTTAGGCAATTATATATAAACCATATAATTGGCAGCTGGAAAGGAACTCTTCCTGCCACCATTTGCACCAGGGACCCAGGCAGCTCCACAGCCTTCTGTGCACAGCCCACCATGAGAGAGTGATCTCCCAGCAGCACTTTCACTTCTAAGCACTGGGGTGAGATCTCTACCTTCTCTCTGGAAGGGAGTAGCTAGAAGCACACAGGGCATATGATCAGTGGAGCAGCAGGGATGGAAGTCTTCCTGTTGCCATTTGCTCCAGAGAGCCAGGCAACTCCACAGCCTTCTGTGCGCAGCCCACCAGGAGAGAGAGAGATCTCCCAGCAGTGATTTCACTTATAAGTGCAGAGGTGAGACCTTCTCTCTGGTGGGGAACAGCTAGGAGCGCATGGGACATATGATCAATGGAGCAGTTGAGGTATTTAGGCTATAATTTTCACCAGGGAGTCAGGCAGCTTCACAGCCTTCTGTGCACAGACCCTGCCAGAAGAGAGTTGGTCTCCCAGGAGTACAGACACAGGCTTATAGTCCCACAGGAGGAACAAGTTGCAGCCAGGGACAGAAAGACCAACTAGCACCAGAGATAACCAGATGGTGAAAGGCAAGCACAACAACCCTACCAACAGAAACCAAGGCTACTTAGCAACATCAGAATCTAGTTCTCCCACCACAGCAATTCAGGGATACTCCAACACACCTGAAAAGCAAGAGCTGGATTTAAATCATATCTCATGATGCTGATCAAGGGCTTCAAGAAGGACTTAAATAATTCCCTTAAAGAAATACAGGAGAACATGTGTCAACTGGTAGAAGCCCTTAAAGAGGAAACACAAAAATCCCTTAAAGAATTACAGGAAAACAAACAATCAAGTGAAGGAACTGAACAAAACCATCCAGGAGCTAAAAGTGGAAGTAGAACCAATAAAGAAATCACAAAGTGAGACATTTATGGTGAGAGAAAACCTTGGAAAGAATTTAGGAGTCATAGACAGACTCTATGCAACCATCAACAACAGAATACAAGAGATAGAAGAAAGACTCTTAGGTGCTGAAGATACACAGAAAACATTGACTCAACAGTCAAAGAAAATGCAAAATGCATAAAGCTTGTAACCCAAAATATCCAGGAACTCCAGGACACAATAAGAACACCAAACCTAAGGATCATAGGTATAGAAGAGAGCAAAGATTTAAAACTTAAAGGGCCAACAATGGTGCAGGCATTTAATCTCAGCACTTGGGGGGCAGAGGCAGGCGGATTTCTGAGTTCGAGGCCAGCCTGGTTTACAGAGTGTGTTCCAGGACAGCCAGGGCTACACAGAGAAACCCTGTCTCAAAAAAACCAAAAAAAAAAAAAAAAGTATAGAAGAAAACTTCCCTAACCTAAAGAAAGAGATGCCAAGAAGCCTACAGAACTCCAAACAGACTGGACCAGAAGAGAAAGTCCTCCCAGCACATAATAATCAAAACACCAAACACACTAAACAAAGAAATATTAAAAGCAGTAAGGGGAAAAGGGCAAGCAACTTATAAAGGCAGACCTATAAGAATTACACCAGACTTCTCACCAGAGATTATGAAGCTAAAAGATCCTGGACAGATCTCATACAGACCCTAAGAGAACACAAATGCCAGCCAAGACTACTATACCCAACAAAACTCTTCATTACCATAGATGGAGAAACCAAGATATTCCATGATAAAACCAAATTTACACAATTTCTTCCCACAAATCCAGCCCTACAAAGGATAATAGATGGAAACCACCAACACAAGAAGGGAAACTGTACCCTAGAAATAGCAAGAAAGTAATCTTGCTTGCCAACAAACCCCAAAGAAAATAACCACACAACAAAAGTAACATCAAAAATAACAGGAAACAACAATCACTATTCCTTATTATCTCTTAACACCAATTTTATCTGAATTATTTAATCTGTCATCTGAATTATTTTTCATGATAATCTTCAATTTTAACATTTTCTATACATTTCTATTTATTTCTTCTATTTTTTCAGCAATGTTTTCCAGGTAAATCTCTGATCTTATCACAAAATATTTTTAATTCAACCTTCAATTAATTTAGAAAGGTTTTTTATGTCTACCATTTTATCTGTATAATTTTCCATAAAATAGTCAATTTTAATGTGTTTTTCTACATATTTCTTGAATTTTAGCAGAAATATTTTTCATGTAAATTCTCAGTTTTACCTGAAAATACATATAATTCCACTTTCAATCAACTTAGAATTATCTTCATGCCTATCATTTTATCTGTATAATTTTCCATGATAGTCTTCAATTTTAACATTTTTCTATTTATTGCTTCAGTTTTATCAGAAATACTTTCCATTTAAATATTCAACTTTATCAGAAAATATTTATAATTCCACTTTCAATCAATTTAGGAATACTTTTATGCCTACCTTTATTATTCCTATATAAAAATTTCCATGATAATTTTCAAATTTAACATGTTTTCTACAAGTTTATCAGAAATATTTTCCAGGTAAATCTTCAGTTCTATCATAATGTGTTTCTATTTTCTTTTTCAATTAATTTAGCAATGTTTTTTATTTCTACCATTTTACTTTTTAATTTTCCATGAACATCATCAATTTTAAAATGTTTTTCTATATATGTCTTCTCTCTTATCAGAAATATTTCCCATATAAATCCTCAATTTTATCATAAAATGTTTTAAATTCCTTTTTCAATAAAAGAACATGCAAAAATAAACCATATAATTATTGTTATATTTATATAACATATACATATATGCATACATATATAACAATAATAATTAAAGAATAAAGGTCATGAAGTTGAACAAGAGCTATATAAGAACAGATAGAATGATAAAGGGAAAAGTGGAAATGATATGAATACAGCACTCATGAATTAAATCTCAGTAAAATAAAGTACATCTTAAAAATTAATTTCTAGTGAGTGGAATAGAACTTCTTTTCTTCTTAGAGTGTGTTTCTAGGAGCATGAGGAGTCATGTGAGCATGACTATGAGCATGCAGCACTTAAGATCCTCATGAGGATATGGTATCTCTTGAAACAGTACAGCAGTGAATTTCAATAGTGCCTGACAAGGACTGTGTCTACAGCCATAGGAACACTGGCATTATCGTTTTATTTTGGGAAATGGTGCAGTATCAACTTCTCTCAGTGAAGACTGTAACCTACCCTGCATGTGGACTGAAACTAACAATGTTTATTTTGAATAGGATGTGACTATTGAAAACGGAATACAGATTGTACTCTAGAGGAAACAAGAAGTCTGTAACTAACAAAAGTCTGAGAAGCTACATTCATGAGATGCCAACTACATGCCTTCCTAAGCAAGACCTGAACAAAGACAAGACTCATAAACATGGTAAAACAAAGGAGAGATCCTAGAAGGCCTTAACCCTAGACATAATACTACAGGCAACTAAAGACTGATAAGAGTGGAAGAAACAGTCTTCTGTAAAGGAGAGCTTCCCAATTGGTCATCTAATACCATATAGTCAGCCTTGAAATCAGACTCATATAAGTAACATAATGCAGACTGTACTGATTATGCTTATATATTTAGAAATATGATATCTTGAAATGTATAAATAAACAATTAAAGAACAAAAGGTAGGGTACATGGGGATGGATCCTTTAAGGTGTTAAAGAGAAGAAAAGGAAAGAAAAAACATTGTAAAATTAATTTAAAAACATAAAATGAATATTTTATACCAATTCCAAATTCTAAAGTTAGAGATACCTTACTGTCTATGTAGTTATAATAAAATGCAACACTATTTAAAGAGCTTAAAAACTCTGGCTGGGTTTAAACATCCAGGAAAGGAACTTCAGACAGAAAACAATTAGCTTTGGTCTTCCCTCAGACAAGAGAATATTGTTGCTTCAAATTTTCTTTTGATTCTGTTTAATTCTGTTTCATGGGTAATTATCCTATTAAGCTGGCTTCTTTGTTTTGTCATAAGTAATTAAATGCTCAGAGCATGAGATTGCCTACTTGAAACAGCGAAATTTAACACCATAAACTTTTTTCTTTTCAGAAATATTCAGCCTGCATAGGGGTCCATTCTACAAGAACCTGTGCTCCAGATTTTCCTAAGATGGGATGGGCCTCTATCGACTCAGGGAGGGAAACTGAGGGTGTATGCTGGACAGTGCAGGAGGTGTATGCAAGCCTGGGCCTGCATCCTTGAGAGACTCGTATTCTCATTGTTACTCAAACTCAGCTCAAACATATGTTAAAAACCTTCAACATGCCTAGGAATACTCAAGGGGAATGCTCTTGTTGGACTGAAATAAAAAAAGCATACTTCAGAGAATAAACATATTAAAGAGAAACTATCCCAAGGATTATGGGGTCAGTTAAAAACTGGGTTCAAATTGGAGACTTTCTATGCCTATGTTGACTTGGAAAAGCCCCAAGACCTTCAGCATCTTGAATTACTTATGCAACACATAAGAAGTAAGCTGGAGAATTTTAAGGCAATTGAAAGAACTGGTTACACAGAATATGATGCATGATGACTATAGTGGGTTATAAACGTATCACTGTGATATTTTTATATTAGCCATCAAATTGACATGATATAGAATCATCTTGTAGATAAAACTGTGCATGTTTGTGTGGGATTATCTAGAGTACAACTGAAATGAGAAGACTCTTCCTCAATGTAAATGGCACCATCCTATAGGCTATGGCCACTGAGTGCAGAAAAAGGAAAACATTATCTAAATATCAACACCCTTGCTTTTTGCTTCCCAATTGGTGATACAGTGTGAGCTCCTGACACCATGCATTCTTCATCATGATGGACTATCCCTCAAATTGTGACCAGAATAAACCTTTCCTTCCTAAAGTAGCTTTTGTAAGGTATTTTGTTGCAACAACAACAAAACTACCTATTTCAAACATGGTGCACTGTGGCTTAACTATGATTGTAATATAGAAATAGCCCCATCGCAATATGATTTTTAAAACTATTTACATTTTATAATCCATTGATATTAGCTAGGATTCCCCATGAGGTTGTAGATGTGAAGCTATCTACTATAATCTGAGTAGCTCACCAGTGGTTTTGCTATTGAGAACAATGCCTTCACCATTGGCCATTGTTAGTACTTCTGGATAGAGCAGAACCTCATGGCACTACTCCATCTGTGATGACTGAATCTATAGGGGCTCACTTTTATGCAGACCTTATGGGGGATTTTTCGGGTACTATGAGTTCAAGAGCACCATGGCCACAGCATGCCCACAAGATGTTTTACATCCCTTTCTCCATCATGCAATTCTTAGATTATTTTCTTTCCTCTTACACAAAGTAAAAATAAACAACATGAGTGAGAGATGGGACTTGACATGAAGAGAGCCTGATAGAGGTAGGAGAGGGATGAGAGTGGGGAGACTAGCATGACTAGAATGTGTTACATTCATGTATGAGACTAACAAAGAAAAAATTAATAAACATATTTAGGCCAGTCCGGGTGACACAGACCTTTGATATCAATGCTTGGGAGGCTAGGTAGACCTGGTTGTGGATTTTACTTCTAATCATTTTATTTCCCATCAGCTTAAAATGTTATTGTATGATAAGTTCCTCATCATTTATGCATAAAGAGAAAAGTACAAACTTTTGTATGTATGTTTGTGGTTTCTGTGTATGTATGTGCTATATTTTCTTTTGTGCATATATATATGAATGCATATATATTGTTGTTGCTTGCACATACATACCTATATGTGAATAATAATGTTTGATTGTGTGTTGTGTAGAGGTTGTATATATGTTCCTACACATATATGCCACAGATTTGTCAATGTTTTCTTTTAACTTTATTAGGATAATTTTCATACTTCCTTAATTTGGGGTCCTAAATTATCCTTCAATGCAACATAGTCATGGAGTTCATAGATGTTAACATGTAAAAGTACACATGTATGTACTTATTGAGTTTGCATTGATTTAGGAATCCCAAGTTGAGAAGGGAAGACTAATAGCTTCTTCCTTCTAAGAATGCTAAAACCACCACATCTTAGAACTTGTGCTGCACAATGGAAGATGTAACAGTGTTGTGATGACAGTAACTGGGAAAGAAGTCAGAGTGCAGACAGGGGTAGCTCAGTCCTCTGAGTCTGACAGTCATAAAAATAGCATTGCTGAGATCCAAAGCCTTGTGTCCTTATGGAGTCTGTGTGTTAGTTCGAATGTGAAATGTTCCCACAGACAAAGGCATTTGAACTCTTGGTCCCTTGGGAGTGGCACTGTGTGGGGCAGTGGTGTAGCATTGCAGAAGGAAGTACATAATTGGGGGCAGGCCTTAGCTTCTCACTATGATGAGCTTTTTTTTTTTTAGATTATTTTACTTATTTACATTTCAAACATTATTCCCCTTCCCAGTTTCCTCTCAACAAGCCCTCTATGTCTTCTTCCCCCTTCCTCCATGAGGGTACTCCACCACCTGCCCACCTAATCCTGCCTTGGTAACCTAGCATTCTCCTATCCTGGGTTATCAAGCCTCTACAGGACCAAAGGACTCACTTCCCAGTTATCACAGATAAGGTAATCCTCTGACACATATCCAGCTAGTGTCATGGTTACCACCCATTTACGCTTTTGTTGA
The DNA here is from genome assembly GCF_947179515.1 of Apodemus sylvaticus. Lineage (NCBI taxonomy): Eukaryota > Metazoa > Chordata > Mammalia > Rodentia > Muridae > Apodemus > Apodemus sylvaticus. The sequence goes on from NC_067488.1 coordinate 33,949,581, forward strand.
TGGTTTAGTTTTTGGGAGATTTGGGGGTTCTGTTTGGTTAATATTATTGTTCTTACTATGAGGTTGAAAGACCTCTTCAGCTCCTGCAGTCCTTGCCCTAACTTCCCTTCTGGGGTCCCCTCACTCAGTCCAATGTTTGACTGTGTACACACTCATCTGAATTGGTCAGGCTCTGGCAAAGCCTCTCAGGGGACAGTTATGCCTGGCTCCTGTCAGTAAGCACTGCTTGGCATCAGTAATAGTATCTGGGTTTGGTATCAGCAAATGTGATGGCTTCCTAGGTGGGCCATCTCTGGATCAAATAAACTCTTCCTTTTCTAAGTCATTCTGGATGTTAATTTTTACTACAGATACAGAAGAGCTCCTAATAAGACTAATTTTCCTACTTTGCTACATCTCCTTTTAGTACATTTGAAGTATGAATAGTTAGCTTGGTAGAGAACGATTCTGCAATGCCGGAGTTTTTCCACCCTATCTGTTCATGTTTAGAACTGCATTTCCAGGCATTTCTGGGAGTTCATGCTCAATATTTTTAAGGTGAGAAAAACACATCACAAGTGGCTTCAAGAAAAGTGCCTCTCTCCTCAGAACTGAATATCTAATTGAGATTTCACACTTTAGCATTATTCAAGCTTAATTTTCACTGAACTTAGTAAGATATCATTTCGATCAGGATAACTTCCCATATTATTATCCTACTTCCCTGCTATAATTGGAAGCCTTGGGCACCACAGGAGTTCTAATTGCTAAGGCAGAACAATTTCACCATCATCAGCCTGTGGTGTCCATGGTGAAAGCTTTGCAGGCGGTTTCGCAAAATGGATTCTTTTCATTTGTAGGTGAATCCCAAAAGCTAGCATAATCTGTTACTTTTCTTCCCATGATTTCCAGAAGGGCTGAATAACCCATGCAATTTTCAGCCATCATCTTTCTAAAGGTTGCAGGAATGTAGCATATTAGAGACACATTTAATAATATTGGTACTGAACATTTGAAAATTGGACTGCATTTAGAATTTTTAAAAAAATGAGATAGCACATCTATAAACAGCAATTCTGTCTTGATATATATTTTCTTCTCAAGGGTTAACTCATATAAACACTACCTTCACCACAATAGAGTGTGGGTCTCTATAGGACCTTAATATTTAATCTGCTTGAATTTCAGTTGGTGTGGATTAAAGACAACCTACCTCATAGCTGCATTCCCTGGGCCTGGTAATTTTTTATTTTATTTTATGCCTCTGCTACTTGATATTTTTTGAGCAAGTCAGTTTCTCTTTTCTATAGCACCTTCATACATTGGATATTGAGACTTAAAATTTTGGTGTGCTACGTGGGATTCAGTATGAAACAAATTATGGCAAATACAGAAAGATACCATAGAGACTAAAACTTGACATAAATGAAGATGTTCACCAGTGAAAATGTATCCAGAGCAGGTGGCATTTGTGATGCCAAGTTTGAGCTTCAGTCATTCCATTCATTTCATTTCTTATAGCAGCTGACACACTGGGGACTATTGCTGTTAATGTACAGAAACAAGAAAGCAGAGAACAGAGATGGAAAGTAATTTATCTCAAATCACAAAGCTGATAAGTGGCAGTCTGAGCAGAGAGTGCATCAATTTAGCTGCAGTTTTATATGGATTCATATGCTGACTTTGATCATCAGAAGGAAGGAATGATGCCTAAGCTGAAGGAATGGACATGCTGTGATGGCTAGAATTTTATGCCTTCTAAGATTTATTCACTGAGGTTCT